>NW_006256342.1:6258598-6386591 GCF_000478725.1 Eutrema salsugineum
ATACAATCACATAAGGTATTTTGCAATTATATAATATGTTATCGTGCTAAATTTTCTTTTTTTTACACCTATGAATTGTTATATTTGGCTGGTTGAGTACCACATTGAATCTATTTTATGTAATAATAAGGTATCTATTTTTCTGAGGCAAGTAATTTAAATCTGAGAAAAAACTTTGGTGAGATTCCTACAAATGTCACGGAAAAAAAAAGAGAATGAAGCCTCATATAAAAAGAGAAAAAAAAGAGAGAGAGAGAAGGGAAGAGAAAAGAAGAGAGAGAGAGAGGGGAAGAGAAAATAAGAGAGCGTCATTTTAAATTGAAGTACAGTAAAACCTCTATAAATTAATATTCGATAAATTAATAATCACTATAAATTAATAAATTTTGCTGGTTCCAAGTTGAGTCAATGTAAAAATCCATCAAATTCGATAAGATAATAAGATAATAATTTTTTTTGAAATCCTTATGTAAATTTATTGTCCCAACAAAAACATAAATTAATAAAGATATAAAGTTATGAAAATATATGTAAATACAATATTCTAAAATATGACTAATGTTTTTGTCTTTACTTAAAGTTGAAATCTCATTGGTTTTCATCTCTCTAATTATTATATCAGTAGCTTTTATTGCTCTTTTACTATATACATTCAACATTTGTGATGATTTTTTGATGTGATAATTTATTTTTTTACCTTTAAATGTTTTTAAATGTATTGTAGTATTATTTTCATTTTTATCATCAGTAATACTAATAGTAGCCATGGTTTTTTTTTATAAATTTTAAACTTATGAACATGTATATTTTTACACGGACAATCCAATATGGTGTTAAAAACTATTTTATTGTGATAGTTATGATTCTTAATTATAATTTATATCATGAGATTTGTTAAATTTTTAAAATATAAAATTATTATAAAAAATTTTTTAAAAAATTATATGCGAAAAGCAAATTTTCTCTATAAATTAATAATTATCAATTTAAAAATAAATTAATATCACGATAAATTAATAAATTATTATAGTCCCAACACTATTAATTTATAGAGGTTTTACTGTAGTTGTAGTCCAACATACACCAGCACAAGGGTACGATTGGGATTAAAAAATGTCAACGGTACAATAGTTTTCTCTTTGTTACTTCCCCAATTATAACACTTTTCTTGGTTAAAGGATGCAAATACCCTAATTTTAATTCATCTATTCGATTAATTCGAAAAAAGACTATGAATATAAAAACATAATTTTACCCTATATGTTCATCTTACCATATAGTCTATATTTTTTGAATTTTAAATATTTAAAACTTAAAATTAATTAATTATATAAAAGTATATAATAATATACTATTTATTATCTTTAGCGTTATGAGAATACTATTTAAATTTGAATATTTAAAAAGAAAATAAATTAATATCTTTATTTACTATTTTGTAAAAATGATAACAACTGATTTTTATAATTTTGATAATTAATCCTAATTATATCTAAAAAATCTAAACTAATTGAATTAAAATTTAAAATTTTTCGAAATTAATTTTGAAAGACAATATTCAAATATACTATTTAATAATTTTTGAAAATAAATAAAACAGATAAATAAAATTTAAATTTTTATTTGGCAACATAATTAATAGATATCCAAAAATAGAATAATAGAAAATTAAAAAAATCTATTTGGATACAAAACATACTTCTGTTTTAATAGAAAAGATGGCTGTGAGTATTTTTAAAAACAGTTTTTAGACTTTGACTTTTAAATCAATAAAACTTGATTGACTAATTAATGGCTTCTAAAACTTTAACTAAATTCTATGCGTCCGCATAGAAATTTTTTGTTTTTTGCTTATAAAATTTTATAATATAATTTGTATTTATTTTGTGTTTAGATATAATTTATTTTGTAGATTTAATTTTTTAAATCAAGAGTTTGTTATCATGTTTAAATAAAAGTATGAGTTAGTTATGTATATTAATGTAATGTTAATTGTAAATTTTTATTACAAAATCCAAAGCAATCTAAATAAATATCTATATTTTCGAAATATATTTAAATATAAATAGTTTTGAATATTTTAAATTTTATGTTAAATCTGATCTCTATATTTGAGGAAATTCAAAGTAATCTAAATAAATATCTTAATTTTCATAATGAAATATATAATATAAATATGTATATAAAAACTGTATTTTTAGATAAATTGTAATAAGTAAGAATAATTTTAAATCTATTTTAAACATAATTTTTCAAAAAAATTTAAAAATGTTTAGAAGCAAGCACTAAAAATATTTCTGTTTTAATATTATGAATTTTTTTAAAAATCTCTACTTTGCATCCTACCAGAAGGAGATGGATTTCCCTTTGTCATTTGACCATTTGGGTTGGAAATATTTTGGAAAAAGCCTTTTTAAAAACCAAATTTCGGCCATGTAATTATGTCCAAAATTGTTTGTAGGAAATTAAACAAAGTGATAATTAAAGAAAAGAATTTTCCACTTCTTTTCTTATATTATTTCCACTTCATAAATTTAGAGGAAAGTTTTTCCCCTATTTTTTTGCAATAATTGTAGTTTGTGTATGGTTTTGCTCCAAGATCCGAATATATTACGTTTCATTCATAAGATAATGTGCATTCTTTTTTAATTTCTAACACTAGATTCTAACCCCGTGCATCCGCACAGGAATATTTTTATTGTTTAACGAATTTTGTAATATAATTTGTGTTTTTGAGTTTAGATATAATTATTTTTATAAATATATTTTTTAATAAGTGAAAATATTGATTTTTGTGTTTAGATATATTTTTATAGTATTAAAATTAATTATGATTATAAAAATATAATTTTAACCCGTCCACTATTATTAATTCAAAATGAACTATTATAAAAAACATAATTCTAACTTTTCCGTTCATATTACTGTATAATATAAATATTTGTTAAAAGTTTGAGATGTATTAACAGTATTATTTAGCATTATAGTTTTCTAGAATTTACTCAACGAAAAGAGTGTACAACTGATTTTTCAAACCACATTATAGTGTATGCAATAATTTTTAATTTTTTATGTTTTGATTTTGTATGAAAAATATATTTTTGATATACATGTATAATTCAAAATTAGTGATTTTAGTTACCAAAATATTTTTAACCCGGTTTTTATATATATTTTTAGTTTTATGAATTTTTTAAAAATATATTTTTAATATTTAAATTATACATTTGAATTTTACCTATTATTTTATTATTAATTTGTAAATAAATCATAATCGTAAATATATTATATAAGCAACATAAATATCATATCATTTACATCATTATAAATATTTTATATTTCAAATATGACCATCATTTTTTATATGTGAATTTTTCTTTTCAAAAATTCTAGATTTTTTTGATAAAAATGTTTAATAGTATAGAAATTATTTAAATTAGAATCTTTAAATCAAATCTAAATTAATATCTGATTTATTATTTTTAATCAAATCAAATCAAATCAAATCTAAATTACCTATATTTAAAGAATTCTAAAAATATTTAAATTAATAACTAATTTTCGAAATTAAACACTTAAAAAAAAATTAAAAATGTTTGGAAGTAAATACTAAGCGTGCTTCTGTTTTAATATAATAGATTAAACTGCAAGTTGTTTAGGTAGTAAATTTGAAAAGTATTAATTGATTGGAGTTTGGAGATCATTACAAAGGAATTAAAATTATAATGAAGACTAGACAAGTGACAAGACAAGATATATGGTAGTAAATTTGAAAAGTATTAATTGATTGGAGTCTGGAGATCATTACAAAGGAATTAAAATTGCAATGAAGACTAGACAAGTGACAAGACAAGATATATGAGAAGATAGATAAAAGAGAAGATATTTAAAAGTCTACGATGGATGATGCATGTATTACTATGCATATTTATGTAGAGTCCATTTCTATAAATAAAAAACAAAAGTATATTTGAATTTGTATTAATCTAAGGACTGTATGGGTAAGTGGTTAACCGACTTTTTTTCGTTAAACAATTTTTTTTTCGTTAAACAACTTAAAAATCATAAAGTGAGAACGTATGATCAAAAATTAAATTAGATCTAAAGAGGACAAAAAACAGAAAAGAAACCCCTAGTTAATTTTGTACAACCTTGACATTGATGACAAAGGTTCCAACATGGAAAGGACCCAAACAAAAAAACAAAAAAGTTCCTACATGGCATTTGTACAACCTTAATTTTTTTCTAATAAAAAGTTGTTCAACACTTCAAAACAAAACATAAAAACCAAATGGATTTTACACATACTATAAAACATCCAAACAAACCCAAAAGAAAATAAAAGAAAAATGGAGAGAGAAGAGAGGAGAATATGAAAAGACATCGATACAGCTAATATTTATATAGATCGCCGCCTAAAAGCCGAAACCATCATTTAATTCACTACTACTACTGTTTTGCTTTCGTCATCCGAAACGCCGCCGTTTTCGATTCTCTCACCAAAGCAACCATCATCACTTCCTTCTTCACTCGCTTTGTCAGAAGACAAACAAGAGATGTCAGTTTCATCATCACGAGCGTGACAGCTATCTACCATCGGTTTATCCCCGAGGTCAACAACAATGGAGATAGGCACCGACAACAACCGCCCGTCACGCGGCGGCGAGAAAAGAACCGGCATGTACTGCTCCATCTCTGCTCCGGGAAGCCTCGCGTTCTTAAAATGTTCCTTCAACGACTCAATCCCCTTTCCCATTATAACAACAACAAAAAAACACCTTTTTAAACCACTTTAATGTAATAATTAACAAGAGATTCAAAGATTTTGTTTTGTTTTTTCTTCTAAACCTGGACTCGAGCATAAGTAACAGCACAGATCTTTTTAGACTTGAAGACTCTCCATTGTTTTTTGTGAAAGGCCTTGTAAAGCCTCCACACTGCTTCTGGAGTTGTCATGTTCACAAACCCATATCCCACATTGCATTTGTTGCTTATGAAACCGAAGGAAATATCAAGATTTAATCAGCCCAATTTTATCATTAAACTACTTTTAATCAAAACAGAAGTGGAATGATATTATTACCTGAAATCAATAGGAAGGTAGAGAAAGTCATAGGAAGACATGGGAGTATTGTTCCCTTCGTTGATTATCTTTTGGTTACAGCCATTGCAATGTGTATCCAGCACATTCAAAAACTGCTTCTGACTATAAACAAAAAAACCACATTACATAAAAAAATTGACTAGTCGACATCTGTATACAAAAATAGTAACATTTGCACATAAGCTCAACAATATATCCGGAGGGTCTTGTTGACTTACGTCAAACCCAAGATAAAAACAGAAACAAAGCATTTCCTCGTTTTGGGACATTATTGTCCAAGCACATGCACATCACAATCACATAAGTATCAATGAAAAAGTCACAGCTTGCTTACGTATACTTGTTGGGGATGTTCTTGATCATGACGGTGGTTCGGCCGTCACGACCGGGCTCGGCGGTGGCGATAGCGTTTTCCTTTATGGTGAAGTAATCATCAACGCTAAGATTCTTCTTCTTATGATTAGACCACCGTTTCCTATAGCTGCTCTTCTGTTGTTTTTGCTCGTACCGTTGTTTATCACCCACCGCGTTGAGCGGCTTCACCGGTGACGGTATCCGGCGACGGTAATGCTGAGGCGGCGGAGGCGGTGGTTGTGGTGGATGATGGTGGTGGTTGGAAAGGAAATTTTTGTTGAAGCGTGAGGCGAGATAGAATTTTCTGTTGAAACCACCGGGACGGCTAAACTGGATAGCGATTTGTTTCCCGGCGATAGATTTTCCGTTCATCTCACGGAGAGCTATTGCGGCGTCTCTAACGTCGAAAAACTCAACGAATCTCTGTTCTTTCTTGAACGGCGTGTCTCTCAGCTCTTTCACTTCCCCTGATTCGACAAAAGAGAAAAAACAATCAATCTCCGTAGAAATTTACAAAAGAGAGCATCTTTGGTTTAATAAATCACAAAACCCTCAAAAAGTCGGGAGCTTTATCAAAACCCTTAACAAAGTCGAGAGCTTTATTATACCATAAGCCTGGAAAATGTGACGGAGAGTTGTGGAAGAGACGGTGGGTTTCAAATTCATAATCACAA
This sequence comes from Eutrema salsugineum, assembly GCF_000478725.1. Classification (NCBI taxonomy): domain Eukaryota; kingdom Viridiplantae; phylum Streptophyta; class Magnoliopsida; order Brassicales; family Brassicaceae; genus Eutrema; species Eutrema salsugineum. The sequence continues at coordinate 6,264,731 of NW_006256342.1, forward strand.
GCGATCCTTGGTTTTTCCCTTCGGGTACGGCCGTTACTTGCGGAAACACGAAATGGGCCCACACTGTTCTTCCGGAGACGAGTCCACGCGCCGCCATATAACCACGGTTAAAAAGGACTTGTTGTTCTTGATGCATGTGACGCTCGCGTATCTCCGTCAATGCCCTTTGTGAGTCTCTCAGGTTGTAGAAATAGACGGTCACGATTCCTTCATCTGCTAGCTCCATTTGGACTCCACGCACATCGCCGAACACCTCCAGGTCTCGCCGGATAGATGACTCGCTGACGTCAGGTGGTACTGGTAACAGCACAAGAGCTCTAGTCGGCGTAACCGATGTCGGAGGAAGATGAGAAGCCGGCGGAGGAAGGCCGGCTCCGACGAAATTAGGGAAAAAACAAGGGTAAGGCGGCGGAGGAAGAGGATGGTAGATTTTGATCGGAACAAAAAAAGGAATCGGGTGTAAGTTCGCCGGTAAAAACGCCGGAGCTGTTGGGTTAAGGTTTCTTGGGTAACCGGTGACTGACATGGCGGTTTAAAGAACTGGTTTATCCGGTAACCGGTAACGGCTACTTTGTACTGATGGGCGCTTGATCTTCCCTAGTGATCGTACTCTCTCGTCGTCTCTCTCTTTCTTTGATGCTGCAGTGCAGGGAGAGCAAAAGTGGAATTTGTGGTTTTGTTTTATCCTGCAGAGGTTTTTATTATTATTTCCAATTTTAGTTTATTTATTCAAAAGTCAAGGTACTCACTCGTCCTAGGAGTTTACCATTTTGCCCTCTGGGAGGATTTCATTGCAATGGAAGAAGATGTTTACAGGTGCGATTGGTGTCTAAACACATGCCAAAGTGCTAAAGAGTTAGTTTTTAGCGATTTTGAAGAATCGGTTAAAGAGAAAATGGTTAACATTCAAAATGTTTTTCAAAGGTAATATTTTGATTATCTTTGACAAATGGTTAACATTTTAAAACGTTTAAATTACCAACAGTTAATGTCTCCTTAACCGAGCCTAATAACCAGTTAACCAGACATAATTAATAACCAATTTCAACGCTATGTGTAACATGTACTTATCTAAAAACATATTACAAAAATATATTACAACACTTGTTAACAAACTAACTCCAAAAAACCTTGATTTTTAAACCTAGAACACAATTTCCTATAAATTGGGTGCCATGATCCATGTAAAATAATATACAGTTTGGATTTTGGATGCAATAGTTCGTATTGTCGTGTTCCTCATTGTCACTGCAAAAGTTCATGGGCCGATTTGTCGTCTCTAAGTACAAATTTTGTTTGTATGGTTTTATATTTATATATATATATATATATTATTTTTTTCATAAATATATTGTTGTAAATCAACATACCTTTTCACGTAAAAAACAACGAATAAATCGAAGAAAACAGGAAGGATGTTGGTCTAGTTAGCCAAGTAAAGGCAAAATACCAGAAACATTACATTTGCTTTTTAGCCATTTAGCCTGATCTAGCCTTTTGTTTCATATATTTTATTAGGATTTCTACAGTCTCCTATTTACAGATTTACTGTATTGAGAAATAAAAATATGGATAGTCTGGTTCTGACCAAAGAAAAAGAACATCTCCAATGATAAGCTCTAAAAGTTTTTAAATTTTAGGGAATTTAAAATAAATCAAAAATTAATTAAAAAATAAGAACTAATTCTTAAAATTCTTATTTGAAAACCTCATTCTTCAAAGGTTTTACACTTGTCATCTTTTCATTAGTCTATTTTTATTTTTAGAAATAAAATTTAATTAAATAATTATACTATATTATAATATTTATTTGTTTAAAACTCCAAAATGAGAGCTCCACCATTGGAGATGGTCTAAATTCTAAAATTTCTTAGTTATAACTTATACTAAAAATCGCTTATGTTTTTAAAGAAATTTAAGAATAAAAATATGGTACTACCCTTGTTACAAAAAAAAATGGTACTCGGCTGAATGTTTTTATTTTTGTTTCTCTTAACGACAAAATGATATTTTATATACTAGAAAGAAGAAATAAGTTACATGAGTAGAATACACGGATGATTTGGAATTAAAGATTTAAAGTAATACATGGATGCAATAAAATCTGCTTTCAAATATGCATTACACATATGTTAATTATAAGTCTCATGCATATACGTGTGTGTCTACCGTCTACGTATATACAGTGGCGGAGGTATATAGAATGAGTTGGGGCAGTTGCCTCCAATAAAAAAATATTTAGTGTAAATTTGTAACAATAATACTAGTTGTTCCCACACTAAATAATAAATATGTTTTGCCCCCAATGAAAAAATCTTCTGACTCCGCCACTGCGTATATATATTAGATGCATCCGCTGCATCCTACATATGAGAATTGAGTTAGAGGGTAGGACCAAAGAGGGACCCTGAGCAAATCCTTATTTTAAGGAATGTTATTGTTACCTACTTCCTTGTTTTTGGGCTGTCATTTGTTTTTGTCTTTTTTATGCCATATCCTTCATTTATTACATGAACGCATCAGCTGATAAAAAGTTTATGTGAAACTACAATATCTTCTTTACCTTATTTGAGAATTTCGAAAAGAAAAACAAAAGTTGAGACGTTTATTTAGTAAATTTTAAGTAATTTATTGTTGTTTTTTTTGTTTGAAACTCTATTTCAATTAATTCATTATTTACACTTATCTCATTGAACCAAAGTAATATGGTGTTCATAAGAATTATCGTTGCTAAAAGGAAAAAAAATAGTATCACACAAAATACTCCAATATCGTCTAAAACTTCAAGATAAATTTCACCACATACCATTACTTTTTACATTTTAGTTTTAGAATATCTTGTAAATTATCTGGCAATCTTAAATCTCACCAAGTATATATCATTAAAATTTCTCAAAATCTAAAATCCACCGAGTTACTTAAAATTCTTAGTCCAAAACATTCCCCTTACACACGAGACTACTCAATGATGGCTCCACATCGTCTTCTGCCATAGAGGTGTATTCTAAGTTCCATAGAAGTGTCTTCTGCCTCAGAGTTGCAAGTCTGCTTGCACGTAACAACAGTTGAGATTACTTTCATGAACCCCAATAAAAAAAGACAACCACATATATATATAATATACAATTGCAACAGAAGTTTCTTAAATACAAGTCCAAAACTGGAAGAGAAACAAACAAAGAGAGAGAGAATAATCTTGACCTTAGCATGAGTGATAAGACCACCATGTCCCATACTTTTATCCTTTTCAGATTTGCCTTTAGCTGAACGAGACAGACGACCTAGATCATTTCTTTCGATCTCTCTCAACCGCTCTTCAAGCTGTGAGGCATAAACACGTACCAGAAATATCATCAGATACGAGGGAAAAATTATTATCCAAGACTATTCAGAGAGAGCAAGACGAAAACTATTGAAAAGTGTTACCTTAGCTAGGCTTTTAAGTCTTACTGTGTTATCTTTGCCATCCCCAAGAGCATCACATCTAACAGCTAGAGCTATTTTAGAAGTTAAAGACCGCAAGAACTTTCCCTTGAGCTTTGGTGCTGCTTGACCAACCAAAGGTGCATGGTACTTGAGTGATCTAAAGGTATATCCATTGGTTCCGAGAATCTGAATCTTACTCCCAGGTTGCTCGGCGAGGTTGAGTAAACCACCTCCACGAGAAATTAGACGAGCACCGACTAGCTCTCCAACCAAGGCAGTAAGATTGGGAGCAACCGTGTTCATTCTGCTCTTCAGGTCATCGTGAAGCTTGGTTCTATCCTCAGTCAGAGAAACAACCTGGTCACAGAGTTCTAAAATGTGCTGGTCACTGACTTCTTTTCCTCTAGATATCACAGCAGCTTCCTTCAATTGTGCCTCAATCTCATCCTCTAATATCTGTAGCCCAACCAGATGATCATTAGCAGGGCCGTGGGCCGTGTATACGTTACGGAGAAACATTGGCTTAGGCCTAATTTTAATAAAATACTTATAAAAGTTTTTTTTTTACAAAATTTATTATACTATAATTTGAAGTTTGTGTTTATTTTTTTCATTCATAAAAATCATAAAAAAATCTAATTAATATTGCTTGTAAATGTATACTTTATTATACAAAATTTCTTTCAACAAATTAATTATAGCAATAGTCATTTCTGATTTAGTGGTCATTTTGTATTAACACTAATTGGATAAGATGCTTATAGAGAATTTGTATGTTGTTATTTGTTAGTGATTATGATTGTATTTTCATATTTTATTTTTAATCAAACAGTATATTACAAAATTATTTTTAAAAAAAACAAATAAGTTAAGAAAATAAACGAAGTAAAAACTACATTATCTAAAAGTCTACTACTAAATTTATTCAAAGTAAATGAAAAACTTATATATTCTAAATTTTAATTTGAGATAAACTATATATTGACTAGTTCATATTCAATTCTTAAATCTATGTTAGTTTTGGTCTGGTTTAATACAATCAAAAAATTTATTTAATCAAAGTGAATTTGGCAACTACCAAAAAAAAGTTTGGTTAATAAAGTATGTGAAACTTTGAAGAATTATTGAATTTTTCATCTAACAATCATCAAAATTTGATTTACAACGAACATCAAAATTTGATTTACTACAAAAATTTATTAAGGTTCATTGATAGATGATTTTTTTTTTACACACATAAACTAAAAACTGGATAAACCAAACCAATATTCACACATTAGACTATTTTGCGTGTTGATTTGGAAATAAATTCATTTAGCATATACTCAAGTATTTGAGTCTTATTTTATATAGTTTAGTAAAATTAGACAAATGATCAAAATTTTATGACCAATTTTTGCACAATCATTTTGTTTTGTTTATAGTTTTTTTTTTTTTAAATTACGACTATGTCTAGGCACGACTCTAATCAAAAGACATGATGTCCAGTTAACAGAGGTTCTTTAAATAATTCATAAAGTGAAAGTTACCTTAAAGAAATCAACAAACTTAGCATTCCTCCGGTTTCCCATCAATTTAACTGATTTCGCATATAGTAAATTGTCTTCAATGATTTTTGCAAGTTGGGAGAAATGCGTCTTATACTGTTTTTTAAGCATCAGTGCATGTGTTTTCAGTTTTTTGTCAAGATCATCGAGCAAAACCGATAGCTTCTATAATCATATTATCCTCCACCTGACCAAAAAAAAACTTTAAGAGTTGAGATGCAAGAGAAGCAATGACAAAGAAAAATTAAAATTCAAAAGATCACATGCTAGTTCTAAACAGAAAATTCAGAGCAATTAAAGCTTAAATCCAAAAACAAATCATATGCCTTAGAAGATACCGGGCTGTGAGACGAGCCCAAGCTCATAGGAGACAAGTCGTGATCACCCAAACCATATATGAGTTCTGTGAACAGTCTCCTAACACCTTGTAGAAACTCCATTACAGTATTGTTGAGAACACAATGGATGTTCTCTAGGAGTTAAAACTTTTATCAGAAACCTATCCTCACATGCGTGAAAGAGAGAACAAAAGAGACTCAGTTACCTGAATTAAACAAAAATGCTGTGCTGCATCAATGTGAGCACTACAAGAAATACGAGAAATACGCTTGATAGCATCCGTATATTAGGGTTAATTAGTAAACCGATATTAAAAAAAAACTATGAGGAATGTACATTATTTGACGTTTAGAATTTATATTGTTTTATGTTGTCTCAGACTCTTGAAAAATTGGTTTAAAATCCATTACATAAAGGCCCACTAAATAAAAAACAGTCTAAAAAGAAGAAAGAATGTTCATTTAGTGTATATACAGAATTATGCTCTGATATTTCGAGAATTTTACGAGTAATACATTTTAGATGTTATATATGATATAGGTGAGAATATATATATATATATGTTTATATATTTATTATTATATTATATTATTTTGGATGGTGAGATTAGAAGGAGAAGAACGAAGGAGAAAGAAGAGAAGATCTTATGTTTTACTTATGTAACTTATAAAGTTTACAACAGGGTAACAACATATTTATAGCAAACATTAATGAATATAATAGAAGGAGTTACCGACTTACTAAGTCGGTTTATGGCAGTGAAAGTGGATAATTATCTCCACTTGTTTTTTATAACACTCTCTCTTAATTATCTATTACTGCTAATGTATTATGTATTGTCTCGTTAAAAACCTTATTATGGAAAAATTGAATGGAATAAAAACCATGACAAGGGAAAAAGAGTACAGTAACGTAATCTCACCCTGGAATGATGGATATAACATTCTCTTCATAAATCCCGCAAATGACGCATTTCGATACTTTGAATATGCTTTTTGAATACTGTAGTAGGAAGCGCCTGTAAAGAGGTCCGCCGCTTTGTCACATGAACGAACATACTGGATATTGACTTCTTGATTCTTCTCGAGCTCTTGAGTATAAGAGAAAAATCTTAGAAGAATATGTTTTGTTCTGTCACTTTTGATGTAGCCTTCTTTTAGTTGAGCAACACATGCAGCATTATCTTCGAACAATCTTGTCGGTTCTTTGTTAATGACTATTCCGCTTGTTTCTTGTATATGATGAGTCATAGATCTGAGCCAAACGCATTCTCTACATGCTTCATGAAGCGTAATAGTTTCTGCATAATTTGAAGAAGTGGCGACTAATGTCTGCTTTTGAGAACGCCAAGAGATTGCAGTTCCTCCAAAAATGAAAACATATCCGGTTTGAGATCTAGCTTTATGAGGATTTGATAAATAGTCTGCATCTGCAAAACCGACTAAAGCAAGTTTGGAGTTTCTAGGGTAAAACAATCCCAAGTCAATTGTTCCTTGAAGATAACGGAATATATGTTTTATTCCATTCCAATGTCTGCGCGTAGGAGAAGAACTATATCTTGCTAGTAAATTTGTAGCAAATACTATATCCGGTCGGGTACAATTCGCAAGATACATAAGCCTACCAATAGCGCTCATATAAGGTACTTCAGGACCTAATATTTCTTCGTTATCTTCACAAGGCCGGAATGGATCTTTTTCCGTATCGAGAGATCGATTAACCATTGGAGTACTCAAAGGAGTCGATTTATCCATACAAAAGTGTTTTAATATCTTTTTAGTATAATTTGATTGATGTACGAATACTCCATCTCGGAAATGCTCTATTTGTAATCCAAGACAAAATTTTGTCTTTCCGAGATCTTTCATTTCGAACTCTTCTTTCATGTGAGTTCTTGCATCATCAATCTCTTTTGAGTTCCGATAATGTTCAGGTCATCCACATAAACAGCAATGATCATGAATCCTGACGAAGATTTCTTAACAAAAACGCAAGGGCAAATTGCATTTATTACATACCCTTTCTTTAATAAATATTTGCTTAAGCGATTATACCACATGCGTCCGGATTGTTTTGATCCGTAAAGTGATCGCTGTAATTTAACCGAACATATTTCTTTCGATTTAGAACTTAATGTTTCAGGCATTTTTAATCCTTATGAGATTTTCATATAGATATCATTATCAAGTGATCCATGTAAATATGCTGTCACAACATCCATTAAATACATTTCTAGTTTCTTAGATGCCGCAAGACTCATCAAAAATCTAAATGTAATGACATCCATAACCGGAGAATATATTTCTTCATAATCAATTCCGGGTCTTTGAGAAAATCCTTGAGCAACAAGTCGGGCTTTATATCTTGTCACCTCATTTTTCTCATTTCTTTTCTTACAAAAACCCATTTGTACCCAACCAGCTGTACATCTTTAGGTGTTGTAACAATAGGTCCAAAAACTTTTCTTTTATTGAGAGAGATCAATTCTGTTTTTATGGCCATTTTCCACTTCTCCCAATCAAATCTTTTATGGCATTCCAAAATGGACCTTGGATCTGGATCATCAATTTCATATTCGATTTCTTTGCATACAGAGAATGAGAATATTCCATCACTATCTTCTATATCATCTCTAGCCCATAATATCCCATCTTGGGCGTAATTGATGGAAATCTCATGATTTTCTTTGTCATTCTCGTCTTCAGAACCTTTTTCTGTATGTGGTTCTTCTGGATCATTTTCATTTTGTTTTCCCAATTTCTTTTTCTTTCGGGGATTTTTATCCTTTGAGCCAATCGGCTTCCCCCTCTTTAACTGAACTTTGGGTTCATTTGCTATTTTTCCATCATTTTGTTCTTCCGGAACATTAATTCTCGATGGAACATTTGCAACGGGTATATATGACTTTGTCACCCTTTTCGTATCTGTGAACGCATCTGGTATTTCATTGCCATATTTTGTAAATGAACAATTTTCTGAACTTCGAGTTCACGTTGTTTCGTAGGGGGATCAAGGTGCAACAAAGATGGTGTGCACCATGTAACATCTTTTGGAACTTCTTTAATTCCTCCCCCTAACACTGGAAATTCATCTTCATTAAAATGGCAATCGGCAAAACGTGCCGTAAACATATCACCAGTTTGCGGTTCAAGATACCTAATTATACTTGGTGATGTATAACCGATATATATTCCCAATCTTCTCTGTGGCCCCATCTTAGATCTCTTCGGTGGGGCTATAGGAACATAAACCGCACACTCGAACACACGCAGGTGGGATACATTTGGCTCCTGGCCAGATGCTAATTGTATTGGGGAATATTTATTATAAGAACTCGGTCTTATCTGAAGCAATGCCGCTGCATGCAAGATAGCATGACCCCATACTGAAACTGGGAGCTTTGTTCTCATAATTAACGGTCTAGCAATGAGTTGTAACCGTTTAATCAATGATTCAGCCATGCCATTTTGTGTGTGAACATGTGCAATAGGATGTTCAACATCAATTCCCAATGACATACAATAATCATTAAAAGCTTGGAAAGTGAATTCACCAGCGTTATCAAGTCTTACTTTCTTTATCGTATAATCAGGGAATTGTGCTCTCAACCTGATTATCTGGGCAATGAATTTTGCGAAAGCCGTATTTCGTGTTGTCAATAAACACACATGTGACCATCTACTGGATGCGTCAATTAATACCATAAAATATCGAAATGGCCCGCATAGTAGGTGAATAGGCCCACATATATCAGCATGTATTCTCTCTAGGAATACTGGAGATTCATTCTCGATTTTAGCTGGAGATGGCCGAGTTATAAGTTTTCCTTGAGAACAAGCATTACACATAAACTCTCCCGATTGAAAAATCTTCTGGTTTTACAACGGATGGCATTAGAATTTTCCACAATTTTCCGCATCATGACTGAACCAGGGTGCCCTAATCGTTCATGCCAGATTTTAAATGTACTTGTTAACTTCGGGTTTACATAACATATGATTCAGTCATATTTATCTTTGTGGAATATATTCCGGAGGATAATGCTGGTAATATTTTCAGTACAACTTTTCTCTCTGAAATAACTGATGTAATACAAAGATATGCAATGCCGTTCTTATTCATAGTTTCTATGTGATATCCATTTCTGCGGATATCTTTGAAACTTAACAAATTTCTGTAAGATCCAGGGGAATATAACGCATCATTTATTTCAAACTTTGTTCCCCTTGGCATTGAAAAACTGACTCTTTCGGAGCCCATAATAATTTTTGCATTACCAAATATTGTATTCACGCTTTCAGCGGAATCTTTCATATTAAGAGAGGAGAAATACTTTTTATCTTTTAATATTGTATGCGTTGTAGCACTGTCTGCCAGACATATCTCCATCCTCAATCTTAATCTTTGACATTTTCTGAATTCAAAATATTCATAAAAGAAAAATTAATATAGCAAAACAAAAGAGTTTATATTACAATAAAAACCTTTTTATAACAAAAGATACATTTTTAAACATTATATTTTACATTTTTATTTTTCACACTATGTATACATCATGTCACATCTTCTTCTTCGAGAAGATTTTATTCGTTTTGTTTTTCGTTGATATCTTCAGGATCAACGATGAAATCAGATATATCGAGATTTGTGTCATCGTTTATACCATCAAAAGAAAAACTGGATTCACCATTGATGAAGTTGGTTTCACTTTCTTTTCCTTTTGCCTTTTGCGATTCTTGGTACAGATCGGTTAAATGTTTTGGCGTACGACAGGTACGGACCCAATGTCCTTTCATGCTGCATCTGTAGCAAGCACTCTCATGTTGCTTGCAACCAACTTCATTACCTTTGAACTTTTTGTTATTTCTTCCATCGTTTAAATCAGCAGGACGGAATCTTCTTCCTCGTCCACGACCTCGACCACGTCCAAAACCTCGTCCACGACCATGATCATTTCCGCGACCGCGTCCACGTCCACTTTGCCAATTTTCATGGCTTGACGATGCAACATTCACTTCTGGGAATGAAGCTGATCGAGTTGGACGAGTTTGATGGTTTAAAATCACGAGTTCATTATTTTGTTCTGCCACCAAGAGAACTTGTTTTAACTCCGAATACTTCTTGTATCCGTTTGCCTGGTATTGTTGCTGCAGGACTACGTTTCTAGGATGAAATGTTGAGAGAGTTTTCTCAATCATATCATGATCACTTATATTTTCTCCACATAACATTATTCTGGAAGTGATTCCAAATAGAGCGGAGTTATACTCACTAACGCTCTTATAGTCTTGGAACCGGAGGTTCAACCACTCATATCTAGCCTTTGGTAAAATCACATATTTCTGGTGATCAAACCTATCTTGGAGTGATTGCCAAAGATCTGCAGGATCTTCTTTCGTGATATATTCATCTTTTAAACCATTATCGATATGGTGGAATAAAAAGATCATGGCTTTCGCCTTTTTCTCTTCAGGAGTTGTTTTTGTTTTATCGATGGTATCAAGGAGCTCATTTCCTTTTAAATGCATCCTTGCAGCTACTGCCCATCTTATATAATTTTTTCCAGAAATATCAAGAGCAGTAATCTCGAGTTTTGTCAAATTCGACATGATAACTGTTATCAATATAACAATTTAAAAATTGGGTTATAATTTATTTTTATAAAAAAAAATTCTTTTCGATATAGGAATGGTATAAGAACGGTTCGTGCTGATAACGTTTTAGATATTATATATGATATAGGTGAGGATATATATATATACGTATATATATGTTTGTATATATATTATTATATCATATTATTTTGGATGGTGAGGTAAGAAAGAGAAAGAAGAGAAGCTCTTATGTTTCACTTATGTAACTTATAAAGTTTACAATAGGGTAACAATATATTTATAGCAGACATTAATGAGACTTACTAAGTCGGTTTATGGCGGTGAAAGTGGATAATTATCTCCACTTGATTTTTATAACAGAATTAAAGAAGTTCCAAAAAATGTTACATGGTGCAACCGAAGTTTTGTTTTTGTTTTCAATTCAATTATATATCTATCAATCGGAATTGTGTTTCCGATTTCTTCCATTATCGGAACTTTACGAGCTTCTGATTGCTTCCGATCTCTTCTATTTACGATCTTCTTCATCTAAGCTGCTGTGGATTTCCGATTTTGTTGAATTCAGTCTCTGTTTGGATTCAAGCTCAGAGGCGGAGAAGCATAACTAAAATTATGTTTTATAGAATGTTGATTCAGAAGAAAGATTTGATTAAAGCCAAGTAAACGATGAAGAGGCTGATTCGAGTCTTCCTTATGGTCGAGGATATGAAGTTTTATAGCTTGTTTGATTATCGTTTTCTATGTTTATCCTTGCTCAGACATCCTCAAAATTGGAAATGATTATTAGTAGTGTCTTGTTGTTGTTGATTTGGTTTATAGAAATTTCCTTCTGCAACAAGCTTTCTCTAACTTTTGGCCAAGTGACAGAAGGTGAACCATTGGTTCTGTCTCCTTTTCATTACACAATAGACAGTGTTTTTTTTTGTTTGGATTGGTTCTACATGTATATAAAAAGTTATTCTAGAGAATGTTTAAGTTATTTTAGTCAAGCCTGATGGAATGATGATTTAAGTTGATTATGAACGTTTGTGAGATGGTATCAGTGTTTAGTTTCGTAGTGTCTGCTTAGGGACCTAGTAATGTTGCTGATTAATTATGGTAAATATTACTCATCTGAATGTTGTGGCTTTGGTTATGTTTGTGTATTTGCTAGGATTCTTTATTTGAAATTCATCATCGATGCCGTTGCTTGACTTTCTTGCTAATACGCTGGTTTTGAATATTGTTTTAGGCAAGAGGAGAAAGGAAACACATTTTACTACTTTACAGTTTAGCTGAAGTCGCTGTGAAAGCGGTTCTTGCTGTTGCTGATTTAGAGAGGAAGGATGTTAATTTGGATCGTAGAGGGAAAAGTTTGGGGGTAAGCTAGAGGACATTGATATATGAGATTTTTGGTCGATAAGGACATTGCAGATGCCAACATTGCTAGGACTCGAGCCACCGAAGCTGAAGACAAAGCATATGTGGACATTGACACAGTGGAGAAGTTTGAGACTTTGCACAAGCAAGAGCAGCAATATTTTGATGAGATGGTGCAAAAGTGCAAGGTAGGTTTTAAGTGTAGCTTTATATTCTTTGCATGGCCTACTGGTTGTTAAGCTATGGGAGACTGTATGTTCTTCTGCCAAAGAATGTTTTCCTTTCTACAAAAAGTAGTAGGTTACGTCACAATGCATTTTTTTCAATGTAATTATAATTCTTATGGCTTTGAAATGTAGGATGTTGGTGCTACACTGGTTATTTGTCAATGGGGTTTCGATGATGAGGCAAATCATCTACTGATACACAGGAATTTCTCCGCTGTCAGATGGGCTGGGAGTGTTGAGTTAGAACTTATCGCCATTGCCACGGGTGGGTTTATAATTCCAAGCAGAAGTTGCTGTTGGTGCATGTGTTGTAACCAGCCCAATTATAGCTCTTTTTAGTGTCTTTATCAGTTATCTAGAGCTTATGGGATATATATGTCTCTTTTATAGGCGGGAGAATTGTTCCGAGATTTCAGGAGTTGACCTCAGAGAAGTTAGGGAAGGTATGGTTACTCTCAGTAGCAAAATTCGCTATTATATAACAGGTTCCTCCATTTTATTGATTTTTTGGCATTCCAACTATGTGTTTAGGCTGGTTTGGTTCGCGAGAAGTCATTTTGCACAACGAAAGAGCGTATGTTGTATATTGAGCATTGTGCAAATTCAAAAGCTGTTACCATATTCGTTCGGGAGGTACATCCGCGGGACTGAGCCTTATGTCTCCTTCTCGTATAATTACTACTGTGTTGTGACTGAAATATCTGATGACTAAAGATACGTAATGAAGATAAGATTGTACAGGTTATTGCAGAATTGACTGGTGGCTAATTTGCTTTGCCATTTAGATAACAAAATGATGATAGAAGAAACAAAACGCAGCATCCACGATGCTTTGTATGTAGCACCGAATCTCATCCGTAACAATTCATTTGTATATGGTGGTGGTGCAGATGAAGTGCTTAAGACACAATGGTTTCTATATTTGCAGCATCCAATTAGAGCGTTTGCAGAAGCCTTGGACTCTGTCCCTATGGCTCTTGCAGAGAACAGTGGGTTGTACCCCATCGAAACACTCTCAGCTGTAAAATCTCAGCAAATTAATGTAAGTGATTGATGAGTTTCGTCTTGTTACAACTTAAATAATTGGCTTGTTACTGTGAAGGATATCGAGTTATATTAATAAAATGGATTATTTCTGTAGTTGAATTTTCAGGAGAACATTACATTCTACGGGATAGATTGCAACGATGTAGGAATAAACGATATGAGAGAGCAAAACGTGTTTGAAACGCTAATCGGGAAGCAGCAACAGATCTTACTTGCAACACAAGTTATTAAATTGATACTCAAGATTGATGGCGTAATCTCCCCATCTAAAATCTAAATATTGATGATGTCTTTCTCCCTCAGTTTAGCTTGTTTCTTTTTTATTCCGCAATACATATGTAAGAACATACCGTAGATCATTTTCCACTGTGGTTAAGTGTGCTGATTTTTATTTATCCAGCATGCATTTCTGTGACATTCGAAGACTCACGTGTACTGGTTCAGGGACTTGAGTGTTTTTGGTCCCTCAAGTAAAATCAAACCATTCATAAAGATGAACATTAATGAGTAAGAAAATATAACTGTTGGAGGTTGAAGTTGTGCAGGTCCTACATTAATGTAACTGAGGAATCATTGGTTTTGTAACGTTTTGTGTTAGTAAAAAAAAATGTTGGTGGGTCGAATCAAATTTCACAGGCTTGAAAGTCAAATAACGCTCTGTACCTTTTGTTTCTTGCCGACAATGCTTCATGAATGCTTCATTAAACTTCTTTGTTTGTTTGGTTAAAACCAAATTTTGATAATTTGGATCTTAGCAGTGTTGCGCATGAGTGAAGAGAAAAAAACACTGAAGAGTGTATTATAGCTGAAAATAATCTTGGATTGAGACACATTTGAAGTGAAACATGACTCTTGTGTTTTTTTTTTCTTCTTCTTTTACATATAAACAAGTTACGATGAACGTCAAGGTTGTGTCCCATTCTAAATTCCAACAAAAAACAAAACTATCACATGGTCTCACAATTAGTGTATTTATTCCAAATTAGCACAAAATCTCAAATTAACAAAAACAGAAAGATATAAATAATTCTCCACCGACAATGATTAATCCTATAAGGAGGAAAATTATAGGATTCTCATTCAATATTAACTTGGAATCCGTGAGGTCGGGCGATTTTTGAACTTATTACATGATTACTTAGATAAAATCATAAAAGCAACATTTAATGTATCACTTTGAAAAGACTGAAGTTCTCATTTGGTTCATTCTTCTTTATTGTAATAATTGTCTAACGCAGAATTCAATTTCTTCTCGTCTCGGGAACACAATAGCAAGAGGCAAGAGCAAGATCCAGATCTGGTCCAATTAGTGGAGATTCTGTTTTTTGAGTTTTGTCAGATTCACAAAAACCACACTTGCCTCTCTCACTTATTACAGATCTTGCAGACAAATTAAATGCTATCCCAAAAGTTAGATATGCCCATGTTACACTCAAACCAAGGAAACCATATGAATATATTCTCTACTAGGCCACAATGAATTTCACATTTCAACCACAAATGTACAATCCGGTTAATAATTTGGTTTTCGGTTAAACTTTTATGATCTCTGAGGTAATGTTTGTAATGGAAAGACTGTTAACACACGGATTTTAATAATTAAGCTGTTGATCATATTTATTACAATATAATTAATCAACATTCTTGTAGCACTTGTACATACATCCCTCCACACCACAACATACATTGGTCCCTACTCCAAAAAAGTTTAAAAGAAACCCATTGGTCCTAAGGGAATCCATACAAATACTTTAGTATACACATCAAATCCAACTTACAACTTTAACCCTCCCCATAATAAAACTAAAGGGTAACGAAAAATTGATAAAAAGAGGACCAACATATCCTCTTTTTTGCTTTAATTAGATGCATTATGTATAACTTGAGTAGATGGATCGAATTAACATCGTTTTCCTTTTCTACAATAGAGTGCACCAGCATTGCCAGTGACCGAAGCCACCAACGAGGATGGTCTAGCCGACAAACTCGAAGCCTTGGCATAGCTTGAAGAGGATCTACCACCCGAGGGCGTAAAAAACGCACCGTTTAAGAACAAGTCACCTTCTGATCTCCAATTCCATTTCTTCCATTTGCTTTGTGGTGCATCTTCGTATTTAGTCACCTATATTTTTTTCCAAGTTGTAATTCAATACTCTCATATATATATGATTAAAAATAGAAACATATTATAAAACTACTAGCTCTAAATAATTACCTCTTTGAAGACTCTGTTGTTAGGAGCAAGAAACCTATTCCCTTGACTGTTAATAGTCGGAGCTGCACTCCCACCAATTGCATACATTAGCCAGTGCGTATAATCATTATTCACCACATGAAAATATCCATGCCTACATCTGTAAAATTCCCCCAAAAAATTACAAGACATTAGCTCAAATAATATACAAAAAATAATTAGGGACTTTGTTTCGCACAAAATATATAAAAAAGTAACTTTTTTTTACCTAGGCATTCTCTGAACAAGCCCTTCACCGAAATGGTTAAAGGCAATGGTGACTTGCATGTTCTTGTCTCTCGTGTACGAGTCACTGTGTCCCAAAAGCATCACTTTGTTATGGTGCGTCAAGTAATTATTAGAGATGGTAATGGCCGTTGATCCATGAATCGCGTCGATCAGACCGTCCGCACAATTAGACAACGAGCAGTGGTCTACCCACACGTGTGACCCACCGAATATCGACACGGCGTCTCCATCAGACGCCGTTCTCCACCCATAATGCGACGGAGAATCTCTAACGTAAGCATTGCCTCTCTTCTTGCAGTCGTGGATGTTAATGCCGTGGATGATGATGTTGGTCACGTACTGGACGGTGATGCACGCGCCTCCTGCGATGTGGACGCTCGCTCCACGACCATCTATGGTTTTGAACGAGTTCATGATCAGCTCTTCTTTAAGTTTTATGACCATGTCACGTGCGAATATGATCCACAGGGGCTCGTCCTGGATCACTGCATGTCTTAGGGTTCCGGGTTTAGGGTTTACAGCGTCTTTGTCGCTGGAGTCAGTCACTACGTAGATTTTTCCGTCACGGCCGCCGATTGCGTGTTTGCCAAACCCAATGGCGCAATTGGCTAGTCGTTGACGGTTTTTCTCCCAATTCGGGTCGCATCTCCAACAATCGTCGATGGGATTTCCGGTCCCACAAGAGAGGACGCCTAGATTTCTTCTGGACGCATTAATCCTCCTACAAAAAGATACATAAATATGTTAAAAAATGAGGAGGTTGAATAGTATAAAGTTTTAGATTCGAGAAGATTTAGAAAAATGTTACGCACTCGTTTACTTCTTGAACCACGAGTTCAGGGTCGGAGACATGAGAGGAGGAAGTGAAGATCGGAGCTAGGACAAGGAGGAGACATGAGAAGAGGGAGAGAGACAAGTGAAGAAGTGTCATTCTCTATTTTTGTCTCTCAAAAGGATTTTTACTTATTTATGTAATTTATGAGATTTGAATGGTTTTGTTTGGAGAAGAGATAAAATGGTGAGAAAGGCTTTGGCTTCTTATATAGGAAATCTCCTCCCCTTGATTTATGGGTTTTTAATCATGGAGGGTCCACTCTTTTCAGATTCTTGAATTTTATATATACTAAAAAGGAGAAAAGATGTTAAAAAAAAAGAGAAATCAAAATCTACTTGATACATTTTATAATTATTTGTGGAAGCTCTTGTGAGCTTCTGAAATAGATTAAGCGCATATAAACACATGTCAAGTTGATAACATAATAGGCAGTTTTTTTTGTTTAAAGAATAATATAATCAATCCGCATATTTGAAGAATAATGTTTTGACAAACAAAGGTGGTGAAATTCTTAATATGAGGAGACTTTTGTAATAACATAATACTAATAAAGGGACGTGAAATATGCGGATTGATTATTACAAAAGACTTTTGCTGAATTTGTTGCAGTGTTTCGGCTAAAATAAAGGGACGTGAAAGATAATTTACAAAAGAAAAATGAAATTGTTGAAATGCTTGCCGCAAACAAAAAGTCTTTTTGTGTTCGAGTGTTTAGCTGAAGCCTTGAACAGAATGGAGATATATACATATATACACTATTGTTACAATAACATGTGTACGTATTAATTTTTAACTTTCTTTAGAAAGAAAAAAACTTGCCCTTTTTTGAACCTTTAATTATTTTGCTGTGCAATAAAGTCACTTTTGATAAAACAATACTGTTGACAAAAAATACTGATCAAAAATAAAACAAAGTTTGTCATGCGGCCAACCTTCAATTGGAAACTATACGTGTGTTCTTAATAATGCGAGGAGTATAATAATTTTTCATGCGTAGTCTCACTTGTATATATGGCTTATCAAGACTAATTAACATGTATAATTAGAATGGCATATACGATAAATTCTTGCACTGTTTAGTTCGTTAATGATCTCAATCTCTCTCTCTTTTTTTTTTTTTTTTTGATCTCAATCTCTTTTGTTTATTGTATGAACAATTTAAAGACAACAGTTAACTTCATGGTGATTAGTACATTGATAAACATACAAATGACTATCACTATATGAAGAAAATACAATAAAGTTAATTAGTTATATATGGGGTGAAATGTCACATGGAACAACACTACATAAATCTATCAGATGTTAACTGTAAAAAGTAACGTCATATAATAAACCTTTTTTCTTTTTGACAAAACAACTGTAAAACCTTTTATTTCTGTTATATTTCAACGAACTCCACAAACCTTTGCATGCATGTATGTTGTATATATGTATATACAACTTCTTTGTGTTTGTCTTTTTTTGTTTTCTCTTTCTGAATGACAACCTTGCGACGTGTATACTATATATCGGTAATAAATCTTTACGTCGCTATTGATCATGTGTTTAGCTAGCATCTTTAGTTTCTACTATCGAACCATTTCTCAATTAAAATAAAAATAAAAATTATGACATCTAAAAAAACAAATCACAATCGTTTACATTTGTCGGTCTATATAATAATCTCGAATTATGTTTTCTGTAATTTCCTTTTGCCAAATCGAAACACACATTTTTGTATGATTAGGATCTTAATTAAGACAATGGATTAATGGACCCCACCCATTTCCCCACCAATTATTGGTGACTCACGAAATTAACACTATTCATAAAATTAATTTAACTTCTGACAAAAAGGTACGATATCGTAGGACACATCGGAACCGGCTTTCAAATCCAATACTAGTCGGAAACCGATTTTGGGTTTCGGATTAGAGACAGTTGCTGACGTGGCAAATTACTTAAAAAGGTCACGTTCGTCCATGTGAGCCTTGTCTGGCCACACCCCTGCATTCATGGGTCGCATCTCGACCGTTCATTACTATATAACATGCCCTCTACCGTCAGCTCTCCGATCGGTCATTCTCGCGCCACCAGTTTCTAGAAAGCCGAAGTTCTATTTATTGGATATGCCTTCGAGTTTCTGATTTTTTGCTTTGGTTACATAGCGTAAATTAATCACATAACCATAGAAAGTGATACACAATTTGTTGTGTGTGATTGATTTGATATGCATATGTAAAAATTGTGGAATCATTCCACCTTTTGAGGTTACTATTCAAACTTTTTTATTCATATGTACTAGAACGTAGAAAATAGTTTTGAAATAACAAAGAACGATAAAAGTACTAGAGATATGAGATTTCACAACTTAAAAAGAAAAGTGTTGTTTTCCAATATATCAAAAGAGAGATCCAAGATTGGAACAATGATATCTTGGTTAAAGTGGATTATAATCCATAGGAATACACTTTATCAATGTACCTAGGATATGATTGGTAATTTGCACAATGATGAAATGATTCTGTGTTTCTTAAACTCTATTCACATATTTAGCGCTTCCCAAGATTTCATTAAATATGTAACTATGAAACCAATATTATGCGGATTTTAAACTAAATCAAGAATACTTAAAATTACTTCATATTTTTAAATACAATTCAGGCTATATATATTTTCTTTACCAGTTACAACATTCATCAAGATTTACATGTTAGATTGTGTAAAGACGTTATCTCGATTACTCTATGATCTTGGACCTCTGGTATAAATTCTCGTGATGCTGCTGCTTTATAACTGCTATAGTGCTATTTCATTACAGTTCTTCTCATTGCCAAGAATCCAATGTAGCACGAGAGGAAAAAATGTATTAGAATAGATTGCCATGCCGTTAGAGACAACTGAAGCTGGTTCTCAATGTTCTTCATAAACGGTTAATACTTCACCTTGCATACGTATCCTTCTCCATTTCACGATCTCATTTCCAAAGTAGATGTTTTAAAAATTCAAATATCTATGCCCCATCTTGAAGGAGACTGTCAAATATATTTACTCAGAGTTAAAAGTGTAACGATAGTTAACTTGTTTGTTATACTATGATCAATTTTGTCTAATGTATTGAACGATTCTGTTCATTACTATCCAATATAATGAGAGAAATTCATCATTTTCTCAACTGATATAGTTAAATAATCAACCGCCTAAACTAAAGGATCTAACAACATCTTGGTACGCTAGCTTAAAATATACATTTAATGTCCTTATATAAATTATAACCTATTACAATAGGTAGCCATTTTAAGAAGTCTATGAGTTAAATTCGGTTGATCATTTGTCAAAATGTAATTGAGCACAACAAATTTAGCTCTTACAAAAAGCAAAAAAATTAGCTTTTACTAATCTCTGCTATTGTCCTCAACTGCCGACGATTGGTATGTACATACACAGTCCATATACGTACGCGGAACGCGATGGCTTGAACAAGCGGACGAAAACAAATAATTTTAAATACATTCTAATTATTGAGAAATACAAATGATTAGACCAATATTCTGATACTGAATAATAGAATGTTAAACTCTGTTCTTACATTAGTCGTAGTAACGACTAACGAACTATATATATAAAACAGGAACCATTAAATTATATAGTATGGACATTATTTATGTATAGATAAGAGCCCTGAAGAAATGGTGACATAAAAGAGGTAGTCACATGGGGTTTTCTGAAGCCATGTGCTGATCATGATGATAGCTTTATATAATCATTGATCTCATATCGCTATTGACATTTCTTACCATGAATTCTTTCTTTTTTCCTACTCTCTCAATATTGTAGTATTTTGATAAAAGTATAATATTAAGTGTTGACAAAAGATATACTATAATAAATTTGTAACAGCATTTATAAAAGCATCTATCTGTGTTCTTGTGAGTGTCTAATGACTTGTTTGTTAAAGTGTTGTTGTTACCCACTTTGTTCGTTTATCAAAAAAGTCAATAATTGATGATATACTTGGTAATCATTATGAAGGTGTCCCAAGTCCCGACGACCTTAACTTGTATACACTCAATTTTCTTTGGGATAATTTCCATAATGTTTGCTAATTTTACACATCAAAGGATTGACTAATGGAATGATGCTTGAACGAAAGTCATGAGAACGGAGGAAGAAAGCTTCATTACTCTCCAGGTTAATTTTAGCATGTTATTTCAGTTCTAATGCTAAAATTGATTTCTATTGATCAATAGTATTGAATAAAGATAGTATTCGACAATTTCAAAGCAACAGGGGGAATTTTAAGCACTAGAAAAGTTTACTTACGGAAATGTCAAACCCCCAAATGATTGGATCATGTGTAATTAAGTATGCAATCAATACAAAATTTATAGTCACCCACTCTAATGATTAATCTTTTGTAATGGTCGTATATTAAGTAATGATACTAATTATGATGATTTTAATCATATATATCAGATACTCCCTCCGTTTCAAAAGAGTGGCATTATTAAAAGTACAATTTTGTCTCTAATTAATACATTAAATGATTTGTTTTTATCTAGTAAATACATTAAATTAATAGGGTTAAAACTGGAATATTGTTTAAAATTTTGCATTGAAAATATAAAACGACACTCTTTGTGAAACAAAAATAAAACCTTAAAACGACACTCTTTGTGAAACGGAGAGAGTACTATTTAGCTTTTACAATGAAACCATTTCCAACCACTATTCATCCAAACACCAAATTTGGTGTTGTGAATATAGTTAAATTTGATATTTAGGTGAATAGTATTTTTTTCATCTCCAACCACAACACCAAATCTCACACTAAAAAAATAATATTTTTATTATTATATAATTAAAACTAAAATTTTTATTTTTAACAATTTTGATCAATACTAATTATTTATATAATAACTTAACTATAAATTATATATAACATTACATTCCGTACAAAAAAATTAGAATTGATACATTTTGAAGTTAAATATAAACTTCTTGATCCTTCAATTGCCTATGCTAAGCTAAATAGTTATGTATTCTTATTAATTATAATTAAATTTTCATATTAATTATACTTAACATTTCATAAATAATAAAATAAAAAATTATGATATATTAATTATAGTTATAAAATTTAATCAATTAGTAAATAATATCATATTTATATTATAATTAATAATAATAATATTATTATTATTTTAGAGTTCTGTGAATAATGTCACACAAAATTTGGTGTTATATTATTTACAAAACTCTAAAAAGCAAAATATGCCGTTACAAATGGAATTCCATTGGAGATGTGAGAACTCCATAATTGAAAATATGGAATCCGATTGGAGTTGCTCTAAAAGTGTATAACAATAGTGATGATTATGCATATTGAAACTAACCAATATACCATAAAAAAAAAAAAAAATTTATCATATTACACAAAATGAACCTTTTCTCTCTCCTCCTTTTCTCTCTCGAGCGAAATCAGATTTGAAACTTTCTCTTGCAGATACCTTAAAGGATCCTTCCGATCTCCCTCTCCGGCGCGCGTGGTGGCTCACCGTCGCCGGAGGAGGGACTCTGATGGCCTCCTCTTTCGTTTGTTAGGTGTTTTGTCTCAGTTCGGCCGTCGGCTCGGTGTGGCGTCAAAGTGAAGTTTCTCCGGTGTGTAGTCTTCGTTCGACGGCGACGGATTTCAGTGGCGTCGCTGGGGTTGCGGTGGTGGAAGGCGATCTCCTTGTGGTGATGCGCCTCTCTGCCGTTCGCGTCGTTCTATCTCGGTGGGGTTTGCTTTCTTTGGTGTTCACCGGCGTTTCCCTCCGACGGTCTCTTTTGGCTTTTCTTTGCGAGTCCTCGTCGCCGGCGGCGAGCTCTCCGATTTTCCTCGGTGGTGTAGTTCGTCTCTCCCCGGTTAAAGTCCATCTCTGCCTCGTTTTGTTCATAGCGGTGTTCCCGAGGCATAGGTGTGGTGGCGATGTAGGCTTTGATCTCCTCGGCTCCAGCGGCAGCGATTCGGACCTAGAGGACGGGTTCAGTCTCTGGTTTTGGTTTCGCAGGAGAGGTTTGGCTTGTGGCTAGCCTCGGAGTGGTGGCTCTCGTTTCTTCCGGCGTGTGTGGCTCCACCAACAGTGTCTCTCGACGGTGGTTTTAGGCGGGTGGCTCAGCGGCTGTTCTCTCACCATGTTCGACGAAGTTTCCGGTGCCGTCTTTTCACCGTTGTGGCTCGGGTTTCGCTGTGGGTGTGTGTTTGTGTTATCAGCAATTCTCAGCAGTTTCGCAGTTTGGTCTTGGTCTTGACTCGTGAGGACTCCGATCGTGGTTCGGTGTAGATAGTGGAGCCTTTCGAGATGTGTATTGTAGAGGCGCCGGTCTGTTGTCCGGTTAGATTGTAGCTGTGGAGGTTGGTCCCTATGGAGACTTCGGTTTCTACGGGAATGGTGGTTGGAAGTGACTTCTCCGATTACCGCTCAGACTTCCTTGTCACCGGTTGCAGTTTAGTCCGTTACGAATTTCGGATATCGCGTCAGTTTTCGGAGAAGCTGTAGGTATTTTTTCCGGTGGTTAGAGGACGGGCCTCGGAAGGACGCTCGTGGCAACTATGATGTAAACTCCAGTTCTTTGAGCTGCGGCAAAAACGTGATGGTCTGTGCTTTTGCACGTGATTGCTGCTTTCTCATCTTGTTTGGTTTCGGTTTTAATTTTCTTCTCTTACTTGCTGGATCTTTGGCTTTTTTGTGTTTCTGTTGTTTCTTTGTTGTTTTTGTGTGTCAGTAGATTTTGGTTTTCTGTTTTCTTCGTTGTATCTCTGTATTGTCTGTAAAAAAATCAAAAATTTGGTATAAAATTTAACATTTAACCAAAAAAAAAAAAGAAACATAAAATTTTAATCCTTAGCAGCCTTTTTGTTTTTATGAGAAGAGAAGATTTGAAATCTGTTTAAATTTTATGTCTATTCGTAGAGATTTTCTTAACCTTTTTTGCAGTTAAAACTCACAAATGTTTAAAAACACATGTGAAACTTTGGACTATATTTTCTTTCTTGATCAATCTAAGAGACAAAAATTAGTTTTTCTTTTTTATCTTCTAATCTAATGGTCACATAATCACAATTTAACTCCCAATTTAGAAATTCGAACCCAATCAGACTAGAAATGATGTTATACACAAAAAATGTTTTCGATACATATTATTTGTTGTTTTTAAATATGAATTTGTGTTCTGAGGTTTCAAACTTTCAATTCGGAAAAATATATGTTCGAACTTTGTTTTTGAAGATATTTAATACGAAATCATAATTTGAGCAGCATCTCTGGTACTATACACAGCAGCTTCATTTAACTATGTAGTTGACCGGAAACTTGGGCTAACTATAATTGTTAATGGGTAAAAAATGTGTGGCTTGCATTGTTTGAATCAAATTCTATTAGGCCTGTGCTACACCCCTAGAGTTTCAAGTCCATGTACTTGAGAGTCCTAACTTGTCATCAACACCCATTTACAAAAACGCTAAACGCGCCAAAATGTAAACGCTAAAATAGCAAACTAGAATATCCAAAGAAATATTTATTGTTCCTTCCTAAATTAAAAATAACAAAAGAAACCATAACCATCTTAAAAATGTCTGTTACTATGTACAGCCCACTTACTTCTTTAAACATTAGCCAAGATCAATGGACCTGGTGATGCAAACCTAACTTAAGAAGATATTTCTTTTTTTTTTTCTTCCAAATCTCTAAGAAAGATCAATACCGACAACTTTAGCAGGTTCTGCTCTTTCAGCCAAGTTATCACCTAGCTCCACGCCAAGCTGCCCTCTCTCCCCAGCCCCAAACGCATAGAGAGTCCCTGACTCGGCCATTGCAAATGTATGACCAGCCCAAGTAGTCGAGTTTGTCAAACTCACATGAACCACACGCTCTTTCTTCTCCTTCAACGACGTAACCAGCTTAGGGATCAGAGTATTCTCATCCACATCTCCCTGCTAATCTCCGGATATCAAGACCATTGACTCCATTCCAAAAAACCAAGAAAAGAAAAAAAAAACAAGAACACAGACTTTACCTGACCAAGATTGGCAGATTCACAGCCAAACGAGTAAACCTGACCATCATCAGAGACAACAAAGGTTGCATAATCTCCAGTGGCGACATGGACCGCTTTAACATCTTTTAACCCCTCTACAACCTTGGGAGCCGACTCTGGCTCTTCGGTACCGTGACCCAAGCAGCCATACCGGCCCCAACCCCACGTGCAGACTCTCCCATCTCTCCCAACTACAGCAGCATGCCATGTCCCTGCTGAGACCATAACCGGTTCCATCTTCAAGAGACTAAACTGCTCAATCAAGCGAGGCTGTGTTTCACTGGTTGCAATACCATGACCTAGCTTCCCACCCAAACCGCATCCAACAGAGTACACAGACCTACACAGAAGCAAGAAGTAAGCACATACAAATCGGATCAAGAACAGAGGAAACATTACAAAGACTCACATGCCCGTAGGTTGATATGCTAGAGCAAGAAGATAGCAAAAGCCAGCAGAAATTTGCACGACCGGGATATCCTCCAAGGCCCCCAACAAAGGATGAGGCAACATACAGTTAAGGTCGGTTCCGTGACCGAGTCTCTCATCTTTTCCCCATGATAATGTATAGACTCTGCCTTCTCTCGACAAAACCGCCGTGAAGTAATTCCCTATCGTGGCTTGAACCACGAAGATTCCGTTCAAAGACTTGACTCGCTTGGGAGTTGTGATGAGCTTAGTTTCTTGAACTTCTAATCCAGCTTCGCTAAACCAATCTTTTCCAAAAGCATAAACTTCACCAGCATCACTGATCAACATTGTTCTATCAGTGCTAACAGCTGCCTGAATGATCCGGATACCGTTAAGTGATCTGCAAACACAATGTACCTCACATTAACCTCAACTTTTCTGACTATTAGGCCAAATTTGAACCATCAAAGAAATGTGTAACCTGACTGGTCGAGGCTGCCAAGTGTCTTCAGTGGATCCCTGTCCGAGTTGTCCTGAACCGTTATATCCGAAAGAGTAAACAACGCCCTTTGATGTTACGGCGATGCTATGACCAGGACCTGCAAGTGCCTGTGATTTCTCGCGCCTGCAACCAAATTCACCAGCAAGCAAGAACCTTAGAACAAGCTTCCACGAGCCTCCGCATTTCCTTTTGATTTCTTGGCGTTCTTCCTCTCCCATGCGTTTAAATATCGCCCTCTTTTGGCATCTATCGAGAGCTGCAACTTCTGAGATGGAGAGTTCAAGGTCCGGAGAAAAATTTGCCGGCATTCTGAAAAACGAACATGTTGCCTGAAGATAAAGAATAACCAATCAGAATAGCATCAATCCACACGAATCAGAAAACATGAAAACAAGACAGAGCATTATCACTTCACTTGCCTCGAGTTTCGCAAGGTCCCGAGGACCTAAGTCACAAGTTGTGAGAACATGAAGGACAATGGAAGGACAAGAAGCCAAGAAGAACTCCCCAGGAGCAGAGTTCCCAAGGCATTGGCGTTTTAGACACATAAATGAAGGGAAAGGCAACTCCATAGCCGCGGAGATTGGATTCTCAGAGATGCTATGAAGTTGTAACGTAGCAGCAGGGCTACTACCATTTGATGTTGTAGTATCCATTAGGACACTGCTCCGGTTTTTGCAGAGCCCAAATGTTTTCTATAACTCACTAAATATCAGCAAAACCATATGATTAAACTAGTGCATTGTTCAGTCCTGTGATCTAAAAACTCCCTAATAGTCAAAATCTTCAGGCTTTTGTTATTATACATATAGTATAACAAAGGAGCTACCTTTGACGCTAAGAATTGATGAACACCGACCGTGAAATGATGGAAACTTGCGAGAGAAATGCTGTTCATGTTTAAGCCAAATAAGATCATCAAGATCGAGAATTGCAGTACAAAAACACAAGATCATTAGATTCAAACTTGATTTTAACAAAAACATAAGCAGTCTATAGTAAGAACAAACCCAGATCAGAATCATGGTTAATAAATATTAAGCGATCAGTCAAAAAAACCAAACACAAAATAGGATTCTCTGTTCTAGGAGATCGTGATCATGATCGTGATCCTCGATCAGGGATCATCAACATATATAGAAAAGGTTAAAGCAGAAGAAGGATCAGAAAAGACCCATAATTTCACCAGAATTGCATCGACGGTTCAAAGGGAAAAATTACCAGACTTTGGGACTCACAAGTTGGACCAAAAGAGAGAAAATGAAAGAGAGAGAGAGAGAGAGAGAGATTGTTTGCGGTGGAATATCACAGAGAAGAAAAGGAACGGACTTTCAATCTAAAATTTGTTCTGTTGTTCTTTCTCCGTGAATTTCTATAAAAAAGATTGTTCATTTGCCTTTTTTTTTTAATAATGGAAACGAAGAATGGATTGGGGTAAAGCTTCAATCTTTATGTATCTCTCTGCATTTTCCACGAAACGATTTTAGGTGTCTGCTGCTGCGTCCACAAATGGAAATAAAATACTTACAAGTCCACTTGTAAGCAAGCCCAAGTCCATTGTTTTAGATCATTTGCTATTAACTTTGTGAAAGAACAAAAAATGTGCAACAGAAATTATGATCTTTTTTTGGTCAAAAAATGTAAAATGAGTTAAAAAAAAAAAAAAAAAAAACACGTTTGGACGATATTAATTTTGTTGTAAAAACGCCTGATTTTTTTACCGTGATGTCATCTTTTTCTACGTAGATATCTAACTGAACGTTGTCTATTTCAAAACTGGTTTTTTTAATTCGATTTATAACCAAGTTCGAATTTTTCATCTCATATCCACTTATATAATTATCCATTTGTAACATCTAAACAACTCTAGTTTATTCTAATGAATACGAAAATGGTTCAAGTGATTATTAACCTATCCAAAATGCTAAATGATCCAAAATCTCTCCAAATTTTGACAAAATTCTTTAAAATATCATATTTTCTATTTGATTTTTACTCGAATTATTAAGAATTTAGGTGAGAATTCGGCTGACCTATTGGATGAAACAAACTACCGAGAAAGTAATACCACAAGTCGAAAACTCTGAAAATATGCTCACTGAGGCTCTTAAGCAAACCTAAGAGTGAAGTTAGTGCTGCAAGACAGGATGTGGGCAGGAGAGCGGCCAGTCCTCTGCCTCTAATAATTAAAAACGAAGGGAGTAATTACCTATTTACCAAACTAGCTAAGTCATATACGGAAGCTATTATGTTCAAGTGTTCATTTATGATTTCACTTCATAAGGCTATACTATTCAAGTGTTCAGTTAATAAGGCAACACATTTATTGAACTTTGCAGTCGTTTCACTCAGTTGCAAAAAGGAAATACATGTTGGTGGTACGCTCCGCTCCTCGGTCAGGACCGGTTAAAGACCGAGACCGGCCCAATTGACCCCGGTTTATGATGGTCTTAGTCGAAATGGGCCTGGCCTGACAGCGTGGCCCATGAGAAAGAAGCCCAACAACGAAAGGCGGTGAGAGCCGAACGAGAAGCCCTAGGACGTCTCCTCGTTCTTGTGCTATAAATAGTAGAATTGTTACTGTAGAAGGAATCTTTTTTGGACCCAGAGAATAGAGACCTGAATATTATATCGACTTCGTCGAGAAACCTCCGAACTGAACGAACTGTAATTGAGAATTGAATAAAATCTAATCAAGTTAATCTCTTTCGAACTCAAATTACCGGACCGACCTCAACTGTAATCAACAATACATAATTTCCTTTTATGCATTTATTGGACCATTGGTGAAAGTGAATTAAAATCAGGAAGAACAAATTCGTAGATACAAAACTGAACCGAAACAGGTTCAATCTAAACAAAAATGATGATTAGGGGATGCAAAACCAATTTGATTACTGAACAATGAACACTAAATAAGATTTTATCCGGTATCATTTGATTTTGCAAATCTAGATGAACAGTACCGGTAATTGTAAATCCATGTTTATTGCAATACCAAATATTCATGGCTTAATAATATTTATCTATTGAGATCTAAATGATAAATATAAGTGATTTCGTAATTTAACATTTAAATTTTATAAATATTCAGTACCAAAATTTTCTTTGAAGAAATACATGAGATAAAAATATCAAAGTCTAATGTTGATGGTATATACCGAAAGCACGAGAAAAGACGTCCTAAAAACGAATCGCAACACCCACTTGAAATGCAAAATTTGGATCTTACCATTGCGGCTACAAACATTTTAGTAGTCATACGATAGAGTGTGTTAACTTTGAAACAAACAATTATATGATTTACATTTGTTGGTTATAGTTATTTATTTAATTTATTCATATATTTTTTATCAGGTAAAATAAAAATTCAAGTAGCAATTAACAAAAATAAGATAAAGTTATAATGATAAATAATTATTTAATATGTATAAAAATCTAAAATATTTTTTTTTGTCGACTTTTCAAAAAAATCAAAATATTTAATAATTTGAAATGGGTGAAAATATTTTTAAATATTTAAATTAATTTTTCACTAATTGAAAGTAAAAAATACATGCAAATAAGAGGAGGAAGAAGCGAAGTGATAAGAAAAAGGTGAGTAGGACATAGAATCTGTGGCTCAAATCTCACCAAAATCTCAAAACTCTCTTCTCCTTGGATAAGAGAAGTATCCAGAAGCCTTTCATTTCCACTTGATCCTCCTTCTCTCCTTCCTCCTATAATCCCAAAACAAAACCCATCTCTCAAACTCCTCCTCAAACCTCTCTCTCTCTCATCTCCGATCAGAGCTCAGGCAAATGGCGGCAACAATGGCGACATCAGCCAAATGCATGTCATCTCCTCCTAAACCCCTAAACCAAACCAAACCCATCTCTTCCAAACCCTTCATCTCCCTCCCAACCCCACCAAAACCCACCGTCTCTCTCGCCGTCACAAGCACCGCCCTCGCCGGCGCCGTCTTCTCCGCCCTCAGCTACTCCGAACCCGCTTTCGCCGCCCACCAGATCGCTAACCTCGCCGCGGCCGCCGCCGTGGAAGGCAGCGACAACCGTGGCTTAGCTCTCCTCCTCCCGATCGTCCCGGCCATCGGATGGGTCCTCTTCAACATCCTCCAGCCTGCTCTTAACCAGGTCAACAAGATGCGCGAGAGCAGAGGAGTCGTCGTTGGTCTTGGCATCGGCGGTGGTCTCGCCGCGTCCGGGCTTTTGACTTCGCCGCCTGAGGCATCGGCGAGTGTGGCTAACGAGATGGCGGCGGTGGCGGAAGCTGCGGCGAAAGTTGGAGACAACAGGGGACAGTTGTTGTTGTTTGTGGTTGCTCCGGCTCTGCTTTGGGTTCTTTACAATATATTGCAGCCTGCTTTGAACCAACTCAACAAAATGAGGTCTAAATAAAAAATAAAACTTTTTATATTATCTTTGTTGGGATTCAAATGTAAGATTAATCCTTTGTTTTATGGACAGTTTTATGTTTAAATTTTGGGACAATTATCATCCTTGTTTGATCTCGTCTGCTACTACTATATACTCCGATTTTTAACTGTAACTAGGTTGCGCTTATAAGATCATTTGTCCCTATATATACATGGTTTTGTTGTTTCAAAATCATCATAACCTATCGTAAATACTAATCTAAGCCAAAACATAAACTTTATGTCCTTGGCTATAACAATGTTCAGTTTGTAAAATGCATTGCAAACTGAACATTGTTACCTCCCATTCCTCTTGATTCCTTTGTAAGCCATATTGAAAGGTTTCACCTTCTCAAGGTACTCTCGCAGAGACATTGGTGGCTTCTCATTAATGTCAGGATTCAATTTTTGCTCACACTCAATCTAGAGACACAGAAAACTTGAGAGATTCAACATATATTTTCATGCAAAGCCAAACAACAAAAAGGCACTTTCTCCATCGGTTCCTTGAGCTGAAACACCAAGTTCACAATGAAAGAACCAAAGACCTCAGAGGCTGTTAAAACTTGATAAACTCTGAGAATCATACAGGCCTATTAAGTTAACAATCGTCTACATTTCAAAGCTACCACAAGTTATGAATCATATCACATGTCCTACCACATTGCTTCTCGTTGAAAATTCAGTATCAGCATTTTCTTGCATCAAGTTGTAAACTTTACCACGAGATTGGTTTCATAAGCATCATGAGCAGTATGATGCAAATCCCTTTCGCATATACCCTTCATAAACCTTGTGCTAAATGTTTCATAATCTTAGGTCCCATTTTTCTTATCAAACTTCTCTCCATCGACAGAATCTCCAACGAATATATTCAAAGCCTCTTGTTCAGCTGAGAAACCCGGAATTGGATTCATGGAAAAGAATAGAAATTTAAGATGAGGAATCAGAAGAAGGAGATGAGAAGATGGAAGAACTTTGAGGTTAAAGGTGTGGCTGATCAGATCAGAGACGCCACTCTCTGATCTTCTCTCCATATCATCCATCTTCACTGCCGATTGCGGAACCTCGTCCACGGCCGCGGCCACGGTCAGCGACGTCGGAGGAAGAGGAGAAATGAGATTTGGGTTGTTGTTGGATGAGAAAATGGAATCTGTTTGGCTATGGATGAAAGCATAATGCCATTAGGGTTTGACAATCTTCTTCCTATAGCAGCACCTCTCATCTGGTGATTTCTTCAAGCAAGAATTTCTAAATACAATGGTCAATGGCGATCGAAAATTTCCGATTTCGAAGGTTTTTTAATTTTCCGTTACTGTGTGAAAAATGGGGGTATTTCTCACGTGACGCCTTTTCAGATGGATCAATTATTGCATAATTTCACTCCCGTCCCTAATGTTTTTCATTCCAGACGAAAACGGATCTATCTTTTCGAATAGATTAAGAACCCCCAATAATTGGAGCTATTAGGCAAAGTTATGCTTGGCGAGTAAGCATCATGCGTCGACATATAGCTAGTGCATGTAATTTTCTTGTTCTGGCTCCAATAGAGCATATGATGTAAATGAATAAACCGGTGGTTAATTAGATTAAGTAGACCCTCATTACCTTTCGTTAGTCACCTAATGTCGTGTGTTTGACTGTTTAACTATTAATGAATTGATGTGTGTAACAAGCTAAATTATCCAATACCAATGGCCACATGGCTTGGTTTCCTAAATATAGGTGAAATACGTTACTTGTAAATTGTAATAACCTCTCAAAACATTTCATTACTTTTTCCAACATTCAATTTTATTCAAATAAATAAATAAAAAAAAAGTGAGGATATCAACGATTCGTGTACGTTAGTCTTTTGAATTTTAGAACACGGAAACAATCTGGGGAACATGGAGAAACTAATAATAGCTTACAAGTCTTACAAAGATCAAGAACAGTAACTTTCAAGATACCAACTGCAAGAAGAAGAAAGTCTTGCAGTAACTTAAGCCCTGACAAAAAGTTTTCATTCCTTTTTCCTGGAGTCTTTAAGCAGACCCTTCTTCCGGATCTGGAGGCACCTCTTAATGTTAAAGGATTCAAAAACGCTCTCGGGCAATGCAGAGACAACAAAACCCATGAGGGCATGAGGCCAGTACGGTGTGCACCGTGCTTCATAGCCTACAAAACGCAGTGCTGCCTTTGCGTATCCCTCTGGAGATGCCACCAAGAAAGATGCTCTTCTTATTGATGTCATCTTTGTCGCAACATACAAGGGAACCTATGAAAACAGCCACCGAAATTTTAGACATATAGTCTCAAGAAATCAATAAAGTTATTGACCAGTGTGACCCATTAAACTTGTTTTGGTTATATTTAACTCCAAACTCAGCTATAACAGACATGGAAAAGCCCACAGATTCTACATCTGAAACAATTAATCATCTAAGATCACGACATAGATTCCCTAGCTTCCTAGTTTTAACATTCCTCAATAGATAATCAGAAACGAGATCTCACATCAGAGAAGTATTCAGAAAAGAGAAATGTAATGCAATAGTTCCTCATTAGCTTAAAACTACAAATCATCAACCTTCTAGGTCCACTAAAGAAACAGAAACAGGGCCAGAAAACCATGAAAAAATACAGCATTCCTCGTCTTCTAGAATGTTTTTTAACAAATGGGCCAAATGATTTAGCTTTGATAACCTATGATCCATCTGCAATACCATTTTTTCTTTCTTACAAAGATAAGATCGGGATTACTCATTGCTCAATCCTACTTTCGGTTCTTACGAATCTACACTTACAAGCAATACCATCTACTGTCTTAAACAAATCCCAAATCTCTTTCTTCCAGCATAAAATCTCTAACAAAATCAATCCAAAGACACAAAACGAAGCAGCAATGATTCAGGAAAGCTCACCTGGCATTGAACATCAATCCCACTCTTCTTGTACTCAACATGGAGACACCTTGTGAACTGATCCACGTACCTGAGACAGAGAAGAAACAAGCATGCAAACAAACAATGTTACTTCTCAATACAACTCGAAGCATCAGGTTTCAAACAAAGAACGGTTCTTGATCTGGATGCCTTACGTTTTGGCGCCGGCATAAACAGAGTAGAAAGGATACGAAGGGATAAGAGCAGCAGCACCAGAACCCATATTGATAATGGCTCCTCGCTTCCTCTGAAGCATATTAGGCAACACAGCCTGAGTAACCTTGGTGGTTCCTTCAACGTTGATCTTGATCAAGTTATTAAGCAAATCTTCATCAACCTCGTGGAAGTACTTAGCGTAAGGATACGACATCCCAGCGTTGTTAATCAGAATACCAATCTCCAAACCCTCGATCGTCTCCTTGATACGCCTCACGCCTTCATCGATATCTCCGGAGAAATCCATCACCACCGTCTTGATCTGGGTATTACTGTACTTGGATCTAATCGAATCGCAGACATCGTTGAGCTTGTCGGGGTTACGAGCGACGAGTACGAGGTTGAGACCTTTCTGGGCTAACTGAAAGGCGAAAGCTTTACCGATACCGTCGGTGGGTCCGGTGACGATGGCCCAGGATCCGTATCGCCGGAGATTCTTGCCGGGTCGGAGGAAGTAGATGTAGAAAGATCTGAGGAGGGAGAAGACGAATTTGAGGATGGAGATTGAGCCGAGGGCGAAGAGGACGAGGAGCCAGGTGGGCTGGGATTTGAAGTAAGTACAGATCTCCATGAGAGAAAGAAATGGTTTTTCAGTCAAATGAGAAGAGAAAATTAGGGTTTTTTAAGGGGAGAGAGAGAGATGGGAAGTGGGGGAAGAAGAATTGAATTCGACGGAAGAGACGAAGGTGGGTAGAAGTAGATGAGCAGCAAACCACCGGAATTAACTACTCTCTCTTCTTAACCTTCTCTGATTTTATTTTTATTTTTATTTTTCTGTTGTGTCGTCTTTCTTAAATTTCGTTCATGTGAATTTGGAAACTTGGGACCTACGATGTTGACATTTCTATTTACATACCCATAAATGACAAACTCAAGCTCACATGGTGACTTGATAGACAAAACACAAGGATTCAAATGGTGAAAGCTGAATAAACGGTTTACTTAAGCAAACGAATGTAAATATTTGTTTTTTTATGATGTGTTCAAATCAAATGTGAACAATGTAACTGGTCGGAGAATCAACATTTCTGATGGAAGGAAAGGTGGATCTAGTTCTAATGTCGGCAAAGAAGTGATCCTTGGGCACACTCAGCAATTTGCTGAGAAGATAAGCGACTTGAGGAAAACAAACAAAGGAATGATGTCAATCGTCTCTGCATACATGGCTTTTAGGGACTAAATTAATCTCGTGTATATGAACTAAGCATAAATGATTGATATGATGAGTAAGTTGTTTCTATATTCATAGACTAATTTTTTAGCGATCGAATGAACTGATATGGCTTTATTTTGTTGGAAGCAGCTAAGATGTATTTATAAGAGAAAACAGATTTTGGATTTTGCTAATTATGAGACTAGGAAACCGATGGATGTGTGGTTTTGACAGGTGCGACATAATGTAATTGCATCAAGGTAGTCTGTTTTGATGTCCATTATATCTAAAATTGCGTTTTAACACCTTTGTCGCATGAAACATTTAATGCTTGTTTAGTATTTAGGAGTTGTGCTATGGTTCTTTTGTTGATGATTCTTTAAAAAGTGAGCATTTTACCTCGGCTCCTAGAAATTTTCTTCCTGTTGGATGGGATTTGTCGTTGTAGTCGAATGTTTCATCAGCTTTTTCATCACTTATCAATTAATAAACACATACAAATCATATTATTCGTAAAAATAAAACATGAAAACATTTGACAAACACATGAAGAAGAATAACATTGTGCCTTAAATAGTTCCCCTTCATAACTTACTTAAATTTATCAACATGATGATTATTTTGACATTGAAAAAATAATGCTCAAATGATGCATTCTATGCAGACTCATTTTAATAATATTGACAAAGTATGAAGTATGGACCTTTTGATATATGTTTTTAGTACCAATTTTCATTTGAGCAAGTTTTGAGCATGACTTTCCTATAAATTGGATATCCCAAGAATTTTGGCGGATCAGAGCTTTGTTGTTGTGGGCTGCGTGTCAGTGGCTCTTTCGTCATGGAGAATTGACTTTAAGGTGGTGGTAATATGTGTTAGTGTTGTATACTTATTCATCACCGATAATACTCAAATAATGCATTCTATGCAGACTCATTTTAATAATATTGACAAAGTATGAATATAGACCTTTTGATATATGTTTTTAATACTAAAATTTTCATTCGAGTAAGTTTTGAGCATAACTTTTTGGACATATTTATTTCTAAAATTTGGTAAAGAAACATAGAATCTCAAGCAGATGACAACAACTCTAGAGAAGGAAGCGGTTCTACCAAAGGAAGCAGCTCTGCAGAACAAGTGGCCATTTCAAAATCCTCCAACAAGCTTCCCCCATCTCTAAAAGAAATCTGTGATGAACAATTTACTGAGAAGGTCTTTGACTCAGGTAATCTTATGTGCTTTTACTTCTCTTGCTAGAAATGAATGTCTTTGTAGTCCTTTACTGATTCTTGAGCGGGTTTGTTTGGTTTCTATATGAATCTCCTCATAGCTATTACTTGTATATAAAATAAATGTAGTTATTCATTATGTTGTTAACCTGCATATTCTTACAAACAAAACCTTAGAGTTAATGGAATCTTTCGTTGAGTTGAAAGCTAAAATTTGTCATAAAAATGAGAGTATATCTTTATATCGCTATATAGAATTGTGCACGGAAGATGTTAATCCCCCAAGTAGTGCTTTTACCACCCCTAGTGGAACACTATACTGATACATTATCCTGTCATTTTTGTCTCAATGAATAATGACACGTTTTTTAATTCATTGCGGTCTTAGTAAACTGTTTGATATACTTTTAATTTACAACAAGAGCTGCATAATTCCCCTATTTGATATCCACATGAACTTCTCGAGATGTTCTGATTCAATTTGCCTTAAATATTCTGATAAAATCTGCAAAAATATTATACCACTATAGCGTTATACACATTAGGGTTCAATTTCATGTATGCTTTCCCGTAGACTGTCTTCTTCAACTGTTATGCCTTTTTCAACTTTCGTTTAGCCGACTGTGATTAAAAAGGAGAATTCTGATAATACATACTCAAATATAGAATATTTACAAAAAACAATATTATTTTGCACTTTTACTAGAAAATATTTCTATTTTTTTTATTAAGATTTAGGTCTCCATTTATAAATTTTTTGTAAAATTATTTTTAAGCAGTGGTTTTGTCATCTTTCACCACAAAACATGATAAACATTTCATCTAAAGTGTGCTAACAATTCGGTTGTCTTAAACATATCACCTAATTAACTCTTAATTCTAGACTTCTAGTTAATGGCCATATATTTCCATTTTGTATGTGTGAACTTTACTGGACTAGCCTTTAACTCTATCAACTCAATTGTATTTGAATTAAAGTTTTGTAAATAAAAAAGTCACTATACTTATTAATTGGGCTAAAGACAAATTTAGAAGCTGTATACACAAAACTTAACTGTTATTTCAATTTTTTTATCACACTAAATATTTGGTCGAAACTATAAAAATTATTTGGAGTCACACATGTATAATCAATGTGTTAGGATCACTATTTAAAATAATCAAAACTTATATGATTATTTTGATATTAAAACAAAGACTAAGGACATAAGTGTTATAAAAAATTAATATAAGGATGCATTTAATAATTTCTAATTTGATGACGAGCCGAATTAGAAATTATTTCTCTATATAAATAGAAAGGTTATGGTCTCTATGATAACTCTAGCAATAAATACAGAAATTATCCGCATCTCATTAACAGAGACATACAGTTATTCAGTTGTTGTTGTAGAAGAAGTATTCCTAAAATTCAGAGCATAAACCATAGATCCAAAAGGTACGCTTCTGCTTCTATTCTTATTAATTAGAAACTGTCATGTTATATTAGTTTAGTGGTTTATAAAAAAATAAAACCTTTCAGAAACTGCAACATAAAACTTGTATAGGCTAGAGGAATATTATTTTTTGGTAAAAGGTTAAGTTTTAAACCATTTTCGATTTTTTACAGGAGACAGAGATACAATAAAAAAACAGATTAACCAAAAAACTACAGTAGATTAACGAAAAACGACAAGAATAAAACAGAAAAACAGCAGGCTAGAGGAATATGGTGTTGAATAATGTAAACTTTATAGACAACTTTATACGTCATGTGTGTTGAGTTTAATATCACCTTCCACTTGGAACAATGGTGTTGTTGCCTTGTTGCTGAGCTTGCTAAGGTTGGGTTGTGGGTTAGTTGAAGACAGTGGCGGATCTAGAAAAAAAATTAGTAGGGGACATAACTTTATAAATAAGAAAAACAAATTTTAGTTGGGGGCACTTTTTATATTTTAACACTACATTAAAAATATTTTAATTAAACATATCTAAATTATTTAAGAAAAATTAAAAAGTAGTAAGGGGCACAGGACTCTGTCCGACGTAAGGTAGCTCCGCCCTTGGTTGAAGACATAGTGGACATGCAGCAAATATAGTTCTTTCATATTTAAATTTATCTACATTTACATAATTTTGCATTCATTATACAAATATACTGTATTGTATAATATATGAGATAATATACTTTATTTTTGAAAATATATACAGTAGCTTTTTTTTGTCAACTAGCTTAATTTTGTCAATAGAGTTTTTTAAACTCATTTGTTTTTTGAACTTGAAATAAAGGTTCGTGAAATTGTGTGCGACACCACTTTAACAAAAGCAAGTAGCCAAAGGAGAAAAGGTGAAACCGATGCCTTTAATTTTCCGGAATGTAGAAAAAGAAAAAGCTAATCCGAATATATAAAGAAAGACAAATTCTCTGTGACCATTCCATTGCACAGACTCACAACTTTATAGAGCAAAAGCAAAAACAATGTGGAGTTTCACCTTTTTTTCTCACTGCATTCTCATCACACAGTTTTTCTTTCTTTTCTCGTGAACCTTAAAGCTTTTGTTTTAGAGCATCGATGTGTGCGTGATCTTCAATGGGTTTATGCTCAGCTCAACTAGCTGTAACATGTTTGTTCATAGTAGTACCTCATGTTCTGTCTCAAGTCGCAGGTACATTCTTGCCCATAATCTGTTTGTTTAATTGCTCCAAAGAACTCTTCTTCTTGATGTGTTCAGTGTTGTAGAACATGTTTTTGATGTCCAATTTCAAAGTATTATCTTTAGGTTTAGTAAACAAGGGTTGCCTCAAAGTCTCCAATTTTCGACTGTTGTTAAATTAAAAATGTCCACATGAAAGATTGGTGCAATGGGATTTAAGCGAGACTCTTTCTTGTCGAGCGTTTTGCTGTAATTAGTGGGAAATGATTGTAATTTTGATGAATGACTATATTTTGCAGAGTTTGTAAGTATAGATTGTGGTGGCTCAAGTAACTACACGGACCCGAGAACTGGACTAGGATGGGTTTCAGATTCAGAGATTATCAAGAACGGAAAGGCAGTAGCTTTGGCAAGTACCAATTTGAACTCGATGCAATACCGTAGCAGGAGAGATTTTCCAACGGATAATAAGAAATATTGTTACAGACTCAGCACCAAAGAGAGAAGGAGATACATTGTCAGAACGACATTTCTTTACGGTAGCTTGGGAAGTGAAGAAGCCTATCCAAAGTTTCAACTCTACTTAGATGCAACGAAATGGGCTACAGTGACAATTCAGGAGGTCTCTAGGGTTTATGTTGAGGAATTGATTGTAAGGGCAACTTCAGGTTATGTGGATGTGTGTGTATGCTGTGCTATCACCGGCTCTCCTTTCTTGTCCACTCTCGAGCTTCGCCCACTGAACCTTTCGATGTATGCCACTGATTACGA
Source organism: Eutrema salsugineum (assembly GCF_000478725.1). Taxonomy (NCBI): domain Eukaryota; kingdom Viridiplantae; phylum Streptophyta; class Magnoliopsida; order Brassicales; family Brassicaceae; genus Eutrema; species Eutrema salsugineum. The sequence continues at coordinate 6,303,929 of NW_006256342.1, forward strand.
GGATAATTTCTTCTTGAAGGTTGCTGCCAGAGTGAATTTTGGTGCTCCAAGCATGGATGCCTTGAGGTAAAACCCTATTGAAACTCTTATTTCCATTACATCATTCACAAGTATAATTTACAAGCATCGAAAATTGCTGAAAGACTTTCTCTTTTAGGTACCCTGATGATCCATATGACAGAATCTGGGAGTCAGATGTTAATAGACGGCCAAACTATCTTGTTGGTGTGGCTCCTGGAACGACAAGAATCAATACATCAAAGACTATAAATACGTTGACTAGAGAGTATCCGCCTATGAAAGTCATGCAAACAGCAGTAGTTGGAACACAAGGACTGCTCAGCTATAGATTAAACTTGGAAGACTTCCCTGCTAATGCTCGGGCATATGCTTACTTTGCTGAAATTGAGGATCTTGGTGCTAATGATACCCGGAAATTTAAGTTGGTGCAGCCATACTTCCCTGATTATAGTAATGCGGTGGTGAATATTGCTGAGAATGCCAATGGGAGCTATACTCTCTATGAACCTAGCTACATGAATGTTACTTTCGATTTTGTTTTGTCATTCTCATTTGGGAAGACAAAGGATTCTACGCGAGGGCCACTCCTAAATGCAATTGAAATTAGCAAGTATCTACAAATATCTGTGAGAACTGACAGGAATGATGGTGAGTACTAGAGGCTACTGCTTTGTAAATTCTTCTCTATATCTTTTTCCCCATCTGTGATGCTGCTGAAAACATGCAAGTCAAAATTTGTTGAAAAGAGCTTACATAAGTTTTCTAATTCTGCAGTGTCTGTTCTTGATGCAATTCGTTCGTTGTCCCCTGATAGCGATTGGGCCAATGAAGGCGGAGACCCTTGTATCCCAATTCTTTGGTCGTGGGTAAACTGCAGCTCAACCTCACCACCCAGAGTCACGAAAATGTAAATATCTACAAAACAAAATTTTACACAAGTAAACAGAGTTTGTGAAATTTAATGCTTGAGATGATGCAAATTGACCCTGTTGTGTGCATCTTACAACAGTGCTCTATCAAGAAAAAATCTGAGGGGTGAGATTCTGCCTGATATCAATTATATGGAGGCATTAACAGAGTTGTGAGTTGTTCGATGCTGCATTAAAGATATATTTCGTGGATTAGTCTCTCTTTGTCTCTGTTATTCTTTAGTTGAGTGAACTCGCTCTTTTATAGATGGCTGGACGGTAATAATTTGACTGGAATCCTTCCAGACATGAGCAAACTTGTCAACCTGAAGATCATGTAAGCTTGGCAATCTAGACCAATATTTCTCTTATATCTGATGACACTCGAATACCAGAAAGATTTACTTTGCCTCGTCTCTTTTACAGGCATCTAGAAAACAATCAACTTAGTGGCTCACTCCCACCATACCTTGTCCATCTGCCTAACCTACAAGAACTGTATGTAATCACAATGTTTGTGAAGCATTTTGGTTGCTTTAGCAGTGAATTATACTACTATCTTGGCTGCAATTATCCACTCTATGCATGGCAGTTTTAACACTTGTTATTATCTGGCAGGTTTGTAGAAAATAATTCTTTCAGAGGAACGATTCCTTCAGCATTGTTAAAAGGGAAAGTTTTGTTCAAGTGAGTATGCTACATGTACAAGTTGATTTGTCGAACACAAAAGCTCACAGCAAATCAAAGATAAATTTAGTCTTTTGTCACAGACTGAGTTCAACACGACTTTTGAAATATTTTTGATGGAGTTTCCCCTTGAAGTGTTAACACGCAGCTGTAACATGCTTTTCTCCAGGTATGATAATAATCCTGAGCTTCAGAACGAGGCACATCAAAAGCACTTTAGGCTGATACTCGGGATATCAATCGCAATTCTGTTGCTAATAGTTGGAGGAAGTCTTGTTTTACTTTGTGCCCTTCGAAAGAGGAAAAGAGCTGATAAAGGTATATAGACATTGGATTTTGATCAAATAGCTGTTATCAGGTTTTCCCCAAGTGTAGGAAAATATAACTCTTGTTTCTTTAGGTGATTCCACGGGGACTAAGACAAAAGGTTTGGTAGCTTATTCAGCTGTGCGGGGCGGACACTTATTAGATGAAGGTGTAGCATATTTCATATCGCTTCCTGTGCTTGAAGAGGCCACCGATAATTTTTCCAAGAGAGTTGGAAAAGGAAGTTTTGGGTCTGTCTACTATGGTAAGATGAAAGATGGGAAAGAAGTTGCAGTTAAGATAATGGCAGATCCTTCTAGCTACTTGAACAGACAATTTGTGACTGAGGTATTGAGCAGACTTCAAATGCTGATTTTGGCTTTTTTGTGCCCCAAAATTTCTTCATTAGACGATTTAATTGGGACAAACGTGCAGGTTGCTCTATTATCAAGAATTCACCACAGGAACTTGGTCCCTTTGATTGGATATTGCGAAGAAGCAGATCGGCGTTTATTGGTTTACGAATATATGCACAATGGAACCTTGGGAGATCACTTACACGGTTTGTACAAATTTCCCAGATACTTCTCATGCCTAAGTTTAGCTTTTCATTCTGCGAATGATTCATGAATTCAATTCCTGACAGGTTCAAGCGACTACAAGCCATTAGACTGGACAACTCGGCTACAAATTGCACAAGACGCTGCCAAAGGTTTGTAGTAAAAATTCAAGATTATATCTTTAGTGTGGCTATATATAATATGAATCCATTGGACAGACAAAAACTTCAGATTATTACAGGTCTTGAATACTTGCATACTGGCTGCAATCCTAGTATCATTCATAGGGATGTGAAATCAAGCAATATACTCCTGGACATTAACATGAGAGCCAAAGTTTCTGACTTTGGACTCTCCAGGCAGACAGAGGAAGACTTGACTCACGTATCCAGTGTCGCAAAAGGGACTGTTGGATACCTTGATCCAGAGTAAGGCCAACAATAACAAAATATAGTCTTCCATTTTTATGAACTGAGACTGATACGGCATTGTTTTGACAGGTATTATGCTTGTCAGCAGCTGACTGAGAAGAGCGATGTCTACAGTTTTGGCGTTGTTCTTTTTGAATTACTCTCTGGAAAGAAACCAGTCTCAGTGGAAGATTTCGGTCCTGAACTGAACATAGTTCACTGGGTAAGCAGCTCTACATCTTCTTTTCTATTCGAAAGTTTTCACCTTTCACAGTTTTAAAATTACTACATCGACAACGTCAAGATGCAAACAAACCACAAATCCCTTCCTTTTACATCTTTCTTGTTCATCAACAGGCAAGATCACTGATCCGTAAAGGAGACGTATGTGGGATCATAGATCCATGTGTATTAGGCAACGTGAAGATCGAGTCAATCTGGAGAGTAGCAGAGGTCGCAAACCAATGCGTTGCGCAGCACGGGCATTGCAGGCCAAGTATGCAGGAAGTGATAGTGGCGATACAAGACGCGGACAGGATCGAGAGAGGAAACGAGAACGGGCTTAAGTCATCGACTTCGAGCAGCTCAAAGGCGCAATCATCTCGTAAGACCTTGCTCACTAGCTTCCTGGAGATAGAGAGCCCTGACATCTCAAGAAACAGCTTAACTCCATCTGCTAGGTGAACCAGTCCTCTTGAGGCTAAAGCTCTCATGTTTAGACTTACCATTATAATTTATATGAATGTGTGTATGTATGTAATGTATGTACTACGTAGTGTGTATTAAAATGTATCACACACTTCTAACGTCAATTCTATAGATGATGTACCTGACCCAATTAAAAAGAATATTTCTTCTTTCTTTCTTTTTTGGCATTTTGCTATCACTGGATAAGAAATCACATACGTAGACGAACCAGAAGCAAGAAACTTGAGGATAATGGCTCCAAAAATTCAGACTTTTGAGAAAAAAAACTCAGAATTTATATTTAGGACACTTGCAATCTTTCTTCTTCTTCACCGTTTCTCATTTGTAGCCTATCTTTCTCTCAAAACTCAATTCGAATTTTGCTTCATCCCAGTCTCGACGAAGAAGAAGAAGAAGCAGAGCTGTAATGGCGGCCACAGCTCCAAACTCGTTACGTTCTTCAAATTTCTTCGGATCCAACATCATAATCTCATCTCCCACACCTAAAACCACAACAAAGCCATCGTTTCCCTTCTCCTTAATCTCTCGTGGAAGTCGATACCAAATTACTCGATCGGCTCTGCGAATCGAAGAAGACAATGGAAAACCCATAAAGTCATTGCCGTCGCGAGTAGCCTTAGCAGCGATTCTCTTCTCATCGATTTCTTCCTCGCCGCGAGGAGCTCTAGCTTTGGACGAACCAATTGCGGCGACCCAAACCGTCGTTGTAGAAGCTCAAGCAGTGAAGCCGTCGACGTCGCCGTCGCCGTTCAGTGAGACCCAGACGATTACGGCGCCTAATCCGAAAGCCCAATCATCATCATCGGATCTTCCGGAGGGAACTCAATGGCGGTACAGCGAGTTTCTAAACGCGGTGAAGAAAGGTAAAGTAGAGAGAGTCCGGTTTAGTAAAGACGGTTCCGTTCTTCAGCTTACCGCCGTCGATAACCGCCGTGCCTCCGTCGTCGTCCCGAACGATCCGGATCTTATCGACATCTTAGCCATGAACGGAGTCGATATATCTGTCTCTGAGGGAGAATCATCCGGTAACGACTTGTTCACTATCATCGGAAACTTGATTTTCCCGATCTTGGCGTTTGGTGGTCTCTTCTTGTTGTTCAGGCGAGCTGGAGGCGGTCCCGGTGGTCCTGGAGGTTTAGGTGGTCCAATGGATTTCGGACGCTCGAAATCGAAGTTTCAGGAAGTGCCCGAGACTGGTGTTTCGTTCGCAGATGTTGCTGGTGCTGATCAAGCAAAGTTGGAGTTGCAAGAAGTTGTGGACTTTTTGAAGAATCCAGATAAGTACACAGCATTGGGTGCTAAGATTCCTAAAGGGTGTTTGCTTGTTGGACCGCCTGGTACTGGTAAGACACTCTTGGCCAGAGCGGTGGCTGGAGAAGCAGGTGTGCCGTTCTTTTCCTGCGCGGCTTCGGAGTTTGTGGAGCTTTTTGTGGGTGTTGGTGCGTCTAGAGTTAGGGATTTGTTCGAGAAGGCTAAGTCTAAAGCGCCTTGCATTGTGTTCATTGATGAGATTGACGCTGTTGGAAGGCAGAGAGGAGCTGGTATGGGAGGAGGAAATGATGAGAGGGAACAGACGATTAACCAGTTGTTGACTGAGATGGATGGGTTTTCTGGCAACTCTGGTGTGATTGTTTTGGCAGCTACGAATAGACCGGATGTTCTTGATTCCGCGTTGTTGAGGCCTGGAAGATTTGATCGGCAGGTCACGGTGGATAGGCCTGATGTGGCTGGGAGAGTCAAGATTCTTCAGGTTTCATAGCTGTTTTTATAAAAGGATTTGTGGTTGTCTCTGGAGTAGTGTGAATGACTCTTTGAAGGTTTCGTTTTTATTGTAGGTTCATTCTAGAGGCAAGGCACTTGGTAAAGATGTGGACTTTGATAAGGTTGCAAGGAGGACTCCTGGTTTCACTGGTGCTGATTTACAGAACCTGATGAATGAAGCGGCGATTCTTGCGGCAAGGCGTGAGCTTAAGGAGATAAGCAAGGACGAGATCTCTGATGCTCTTGAGAGGATCATTGCTGGACCTGAGAAGAAGAATGCTGTTGTCTCTGATGAGAAGAAGAGACTTGTTGCATACCATGGTTAGCATTATTTTCCTGATTCTATGTTGTTGATGAGACCATATGGGATTTTTTTTTTTTTTTCTGACAACCTCAAGTGAATTTTGAATTTGCAGAGGCTGGTCATGCTCTAGTCGGTGCTCTTATGCCGGAATACGATCCGGTTGCCAAGATTTCCATCATTCCTCGTGGCCAAGCTGGTGGGCTTACCTTTTTCGCACCGAGCGAAGAAAGACTCGAGTCTGGATTGTACAGTAGAAGCTACCTTGAGAATCAAATGGCTGTTGCACTTGGTGGAAGGTTAGTTAGTAGTAATGGCCTCAACACAAGAGCCAGGTTTTTGAATTTTCCAAAGGGTTTGATTGTGTTAAAACTTAAAACCATCTCTCTCTCTTGTGTTGGCTATGTCAGGGTTGCTGAGGAGGTAATCTTTGGGACTGAGAATGTGACGACTGGAGCATCAAACGATTTCATGCAAGTGTCTCGTGTGGCACGTCAAATGATTGAGAGATTTGGGTTCAGCAAGAAGATTGGACAAGTTGCCGTTGGTGGCCCCGGTGGAAATCCCTTTATGGGTCAACAAGTATATATTGCTACATGAACTTGGTTTCTTGGTTTCGTCGTTAGCTTTGTTGGTTTGGAGATGTTCATATCTATGAAATGTTTTTTGTGCAGATGTCTTCACAGAAAGATTACTCAATGGCAACTGCGGATATTGTAGATGCTGAGGTGCGAGAGCTGGTGGAGAAGGCATACAAGAGAGCAACGGAGATCATAACAACTCATATTGATATCTTGCACAAGCTTGCGCAACTCCTGATCGAGAAAGAAACTGTTGACGGAGAAGAGTTCATGAGTCTCTTTATTGACGGCCAAGCTGAGCTGTATGTTTCTTGATTCATCAAAATCTATAAGTTAACATTGCGCTCACAATACCATTAGCCCATGTATACTAGACCAATACCTGCTCGTATATATACTTCTTTTGGTAAACAATCCAAAGTTAACATTGCTCACAATATCAAAAATCACTCTACATCCCCTCTGAATGATCTTAATTGATAATCACTTATGGACTTTTAGATATATGATTTGTGTTCATGTACATCTTCGATCTATTCTTCAGTATACACAGAAGTTTCTTTCTTTCTTTTTTCTCTTTACAGTCCAAATACTTTCTAGTGTAATGCAATGTGTTCAGTTTACAAGCCGCTTGTCTTCCAAGATGGAGGCTTCTTTAAGCATGTTAGCCGAGTCTTGGAGCATATTCAGCTTTGCAAGAGCCACGGCCTGAAGGTAAAACGCAGTTGGCCATTCGGGATAGACGCACTGTGCTTGCATCGCATCTCGTAGTGCTGCGTCTGGCTGGTCGCAGAAGAGATGGCACATGCTTCTTCGTGCATAAACAGTTGGAGAGATCATGATCCCTGTTTCTATGAACTGCAAAAAACATGACTATATTACTACGAGAAAGTTAATAGAAGGAATTTTCAGGTGAGTATGGTTTGTTTTCAGTCATGCCTGAGTATATTTTTCGATGGCAGATTTGAAATCTGTGTTCCGGAAAGCTGAATCGCCTTGCTGTCTAGTGTTCCACACATCTTTTATCTGTTGAGCCCATTGCTGGAAAGAGAGCTCACAAGTAACCTCGTCGTCTTTGTAATCTGTTGCTTCAAGAATCTGATGTAGAGCTTCGAGGTCCATACGGTGACAAGCATCGTAAATTAGAGAATTCTGCGATTCTGTTTCAGGGTTTTCGAGTTTCGAGATTCCAAGCATTTCATAAGACGGAACATCTGGTTTGTGTTGAAGTGTAGCAAGAACTGAGATGATATCTTTGATTTCCGGCCGGTCCTTTGGGTTATTGTGGAGGCATTTGGTTGCCAAATCAAACACAGTGGCTGCTTCTTCCTCTGGATAGTTTCCTTCTAAGTGTGAATCTATCAACACAAGTAAGTTTTCCTTTTGAATTGTATCAACCGCCTGAAAAGAGATAAGACATGGCGCCATGTTTAACAAATAGAACCAAACCATTGTAGAAGAATGCAATAATAGTCACTCACATGGCTTGGAGGGACATGTTTGCCACTAAGAAGATCCAAAAGAAACGTCCCAAAGCTGAAGACAACACTCTCTGGAATTAACGTACCTACCAGTATATATATACATCATTTGCCACACAACAAAACTTCTTGCAATCTCTGAAAACGTTTTTAAGAAGAAAGTAAAGAGTAGTGGTAAGACAAAACGTTACCACTTCTAAGATACTCGGGCGGTGTATAAGCGAGATTTGTGCTGAAGTTTTTGCCATCTTTGCTATGTTTCATCCACCCAAAGCATGAGAGACGAGGACTACCATTCTGCCTGACAAAAACTCTTAGCCGTTTCTCACAGCAACAAAATAAAAAAAAGACCATTAAATATGTGCAAATTAAAATAGGGTTTACCTCATCAAAGAGAACCCGATAAGCATTAAGATCATGGTACAATTTGCGTCCACTCTGCCTACAATATTCTAAAGCTTCGGCTACATAAAGTGCAGCTCTCAATCGCATAGCCCACTCCATGGTTTGTTTCTCCCCTGTGACTCGAGCAAGAAAAGGCAAAAACTTGTCAAACAAGTAAAGAAACCTAAACACACATATTTACTCAGAAGAGTGAAGGAAGAAGGAAGATATATAAGTTTTGGAATAATCTTACAGTGAAATAGATGCTTAGGGAGGGTGTCATTGGGCATGTACTCTGAGACAAGCAACCTTTCATCTCCATCACAGCAATAACCTATCAAATTCACCAGTCTCATATGCCTCATTTTCCCGATAGCCCTAGCTTCTTCCTGCATGAGAGAATAATTGGTATTACCATTAAACATTTTACTTTTGATAACAAGGTATAATCTTAATCTGAAACCCAGACTAAGGAACTCGATACATCACATTGACCCACAAGATTAGTCCTCTACCAAATGGAACAAACCACTAGACCACACGCTCTTGCTTTATGTTGTTTCTAGGTGGCTTAAATCTGTAATGAACTGCTAACAGACTTTCTTGAGTGAGCAGAGGAATGTTTATTGTTGCTAATCGTATTAGAATGGGTTTTAGGGCATTCTAAACTTATAAATATCGGTTTCATTTACACAATAATAAAGAAACCTAGCCCAATATGTTTAGTTTTGATTCTCACGAATGCTCAACAGTTTATCATCAACAAGAAAATGAAACAATTTAGAATAAGTTGAGGGTTTTTTTCAAAAAACATACAGCGAATTGTTTGGGATCAGGCCATGTTGATTTCGAGAATTTTTTGACGGCGATTCGACGCATGTCGCCTTTAAGACAACCTCGGTAAACAACATTCGTTTCTTGGTCGGAACAAGATGATACGACAGCGTTTACGCTGAAGTTGTTCGTTGCGTCACGAAGATCCGCTGCGGAGAACTCGGAGAAGTCCGGAACGTTGGAGAAATGCCATCCCCTTCCTCCGCCGCAGCCGCCGTCGCCGTCGTCTTTGTTGTTGTTACGGTGGTGAGGGTTACTGCGTTTGCCGCCACGACGGACGGAGATATCGTCGGAGTATGTTTTTTTGGCATGCAATGACGACGGTTTCAAGAACGACGATTTGCAGCATCCCATGACCCGAGGCGAGTCGACTCGTTGTAAAAACTCGTTCCTCAGACCATTAATTGTACGTTTGTACTTTCTTCTTTAATTGTTTCTCCGATCACTTTGGCATATTTGTTTTTCCTCTGCTTTCCTTTGCTTTTGCAACCTCCGTAATTTCTAGGGTCTTTGCAAAGGATCGTTGGTTTCAAGTTTCAACAATATAAGGGTTGTTTTGTCTTTTTCATCTAACTGAAAAGTCTAATTTCCCATTCTCTCGCGCGATATTTTAGGTTTTAGTTTGTTTTTATAACCATTTTGGACCCAATCAAGATGATGACATACCGAATTAATTTTTTCTCCCAGGCACATTTACCGAGAATTACTGTTTTTTGACCCTAGATCTACTTTTACCATTCTCACCCACCTTTCTTTCCTTCTTTTAGTAACTTTTTCAAATTTCTTATCCTCTTTGGCTGGACTTCGCCGGGTTCACCCCGACACCCTGTCGGAGGGTCCGTTTTCTGCCACTGGTAAGCCACCCTCTCTCCCTGCCTGAAGCTTGAAGGTGTATCCTCAGCTTTGTACCACCCCAATCTAGTGAGGACAAGCTGAAAAAGAGTGGGTTCATCCATTTTCATTCGATTCGGCATGGCTCACAAGATTTCTCAACCTGAAAAAGGGAAAGCAATAGAGAACATGAGTAATGATCCGAGATCTGTAAGAGTTAAGGTCAAAGACTCTGACAACTCCTCTCTACTCTTGATGCACTCGCTCACTATTGTTGGAAGGGTCACAAACCCTAAATATCAAAAAGTTTGGTCTATCATCCCTTTCTTCACCAATCGATGGAAGACAGCAGTCCGACCAATAGGTGCAGACCTCGGTGAAGGCCACTTCCGATTCCAATTTGCTAGCGAGGAGGATCTCCAGCTGATTCTCGCTAACCGACCTTACCACTATGCAAAGTGGATGCTCATCATTCAGAGATGGGAACCCTCTATTTCTAGATATTTCCCCTCCCTCATTCCTTTTTGGATCCAAGTCCAGCGATTCCCAGTGCATCTCTGGACAAAAGAAACTCTTCAAAGCCTCGGTGACACTATTGGCCAATGTGAAGAGGTGGATGTGACCCCCCTCACAGCTCGAATCAGGGTCCATGTTGACGAACTAAAACCTCTCATCACAACCTCAATAGTGGAGTACCCGAATGGTGATGAAGTCCATGCCTCCCTGGTCTATGAGAGACTCGAACGCCACTGCTCAAGATGTATGAGGCTCACTCATGAAGATAACCTCTGCTTTGAGTTCCCTTCTGCTCATGGCCAGAAGAAGTCCCTCGAGACCTCATCCCGAGTGAAGGAGCATGGAACTTCCACCGGAGGAGCCCCACCCCATGACTCCATGAAGACGAAATTTAGTGAATCTTCTCAGCGAGTCCAGGTCCCCCCTAGAGGTGACTGAATCCCTCCCCCTCCTCCCCCGAGGAGCGATATCCGTTCTGGAATGGTTCCTGATCCTCAGGGGAACCGTCTGAAGTCAGCTCACCTCCCCTTGGAAGAAAGCCAAGACACCCGCAGATCGTCCACTTTCCCAAAGAACCGAGCCTCACCTTCTGAGTTTGGCTCGGTTGGACAATCAAAGCACATTAGACCCGGCAAAGCGGAGCGTGCCCGCCTCAGGGAAGCAGCCTTATTAGCAACCCCTCCAAGAGATCCCATTAAAGCTGGAGATTTCTCTACCTCCCAAACCTCAGGCAACATCAATCCTCCAACTCCCCCGCCACCAAAGCCTCAGGAAGCGCTCGCGCAAGCCTTGGCTGAGGTAAGAGATGTTATGCTTCGCTACTCAAACTGCTCGGATCCGACTGAGAGTGCGGCTCGGAAAGAACGTTTTAGATTGGCGGAGGAATCTGGCCAACTCCTCGAAACCGCAATCCAAATGGTCCAATCAACGAGAGGGCATCTTAACCTTCCGGAAGAGAACTCTCCTGACATTTCTCCTGCTCCTGAGCACGACCGTATTCCGGCTAGGATGAGACTTGGGCCCTTCAATCCGGAGATGGTTCTATCTCCCGGTGGGGTCTCAAACCTCCCCCCTCTAGTTCCCCCTAAGCGCAAACCTGGAAGACCTCCAGGGCAAAAGAATAAGCAACCTATCATCGGATCTATCGCAAGCACAAATCCGAGGAAAAGGAAAGTGCGCCAAGTGAAAAATTCACCTCGGAGGAAGCTCCTTATGGGGTCATCTTCAAGAGGAACCGGCAAGAACTCTGAAGACAGAAGTGGCGACCCCTCTGCGTTCAAGCCGAGGGAGAATCAATCGATGGCCGACCCGCCTCAACCTAGCACCACCCTTATCCCAAAATCGAGGAGAAGTAAGCAGGATTTTCCTTCTCCATCCGATCGGCTTCCTTAAAGGTGGTCAGCTGGAACTGTCAAGGGTTGGGGAACCCCCTGACAGTCCAGCGAATCCGGGAGTTTCGTCGGAGGCTATTCCCGGAACTCATTTTTCTATCCGAAACAAAAAATTCTGATGAAGTCGTGCATAAGAAGCTCCAGTGTCTGAGCACGTTTCAACACCATCTTGTTCCCCCACATGGCATCCGAGGTGGAGGACTAGCTCTTTTTTGGCGTCAGGAGCTAGATTTCGAAATCCTTGAGTCCTGTGACAATTTTATTGATACAAAGTTGTGATATGAAGGCAAACTTACCTTCCTCACATTCGTCTATGGAAATCCGGAGAGATCAAAGAGGAAGGAAACATGGGATCACCTCATCTCCCTGGCTCAAGCGAGAGATGGACCTTGGTTCTTAACTGGAGATTTTAACGACATTACGGACAGTTCGGAGAAACTGGGAGGCTGATGAGTGGAGATTTTGACTCATTCTAACTTGTGTTTACTGATTGTTTTAGGAGTTTTTGGAGTCTTTTCAGGAAGTTTCAGGTGACTTGGAGGCCTTATCAAAGGATTGGAGTGTTTAGGAGGCATTGGAGCAAAAAGAGATGAATTTGAGCAATAAAGAGCTATTTCACACGTTTTTGGAGAAATCATCCCCGGAGCACCTGCTCCCGGTTTGGACCCTTCGTAGAGCACCTGCTCCAGACGGGAAAAAAATAAGGAAATCGACTTTTACCTAATTTTGGGAGGAGAAAGAGAATAAAAAGCCCACAGCCGCCTGTGTTTTATTATCACGTTTTTCTACAGACTTTCTACGCTTTCTTTTTACAATTTCCTGAACCATAGAGTTTTTACTTGTAAGCCTTTGGGGAGAAGAAATCTGCTACACTTTGAGAAGAATTCTGAACCCTATTATCTCTTCTGCGATTTTAATTCATGAATTCCTTTCCATCTGTTTCTGTGTTTCTTTTCTCCATGTCTGAGTAGATCTCTTAGCTAGATTAAAGCGTTCAAAGGTTTCCATGAGTTAGAGGATTAGATGCAAATAGGGCTTGATATCTATTGTCTTCACCATTGTTAGACTTAATGCTTAGGTTGAATTGATCACTCAATCTGCGATTTTAGGTTAATCTGTTCATCAAAAGTGTAATAGGTTGCTAGAATAAACATTGGTGAGCGATTTGTCCTTAGCCAACGACAGTTGAAGTTAAGGCAAATCGTGAACAGATCAAACCTGCTAGCTAATGCTTGTCTGCAATTTTCTAGGTTCAAACGACAGTTTAGGATTTAGGTTGTTAGACAAAGTTATCGAGATCACGACAGTGGATCGATAAGCTTTTCTGTTTGAGTTCGAGACTTGCGTTACACTTGTGCCCTGAATAGTCATCTGGTTCTTATCTCTGAAATTCCTGCGAATTGCTTTGGTCTAGTGCTTGTTTTAATTTGAATTTAAATCGTTGTTTGCCATTCTGTTACTTTTTAGTTTTCAAAACAAACCATCTTTCGTCTTAGCTTTAATTCAATCCTCACAAATTCATAGAGTAACACTGGTCCTCTGGATTTCGAATCCTTTATATTACAACTACATCACTGTTCTATTGCAGTAGAAACTAGGAGTACATCTAGTGAGAATCAAATTTTGGCGCCGTTGCGACGGGGACCAATTCGTTACCTTTGATTTTTGGTTTGAAATTCAGACTAAGGCTTTACTAATTTTTCTCTCTTGTTCTCTTGTTTGCGTGTGTTTCAGGTGTATGTCAAACATATCCACAAGGAGCAACTGCACCGATCTTGTTTCTTTGTCGAACACCGATCTAGCAAGAGTCGAGCGAGAAAACAGACGTCAAAGGCCTATTCAAGCTAACATGGGCGATCAAGGCAACAATGGCAACATGGCTGTCGAGGTTCAACAGCTTCGACAGCAATTGGAGCAGCTGCAAAAGGCGCAGCAAGACAGGGAGCAGCCACAACCTGCTATTGGAGAGAAGGACAGTCCGCATGCTTACTATCACAACAGGGCTGCGATTGCTCCTCCAACCATTCAGAGGCAAGACTTTGAGATCAAACCTCAGCTGATCTCATTAATGAAGCAGCACCTCTTTCATGGGCTTCCTGCTGAGATTCCGATGGACCACATCGAGAATTTTGAGGAGATTTGCAGCACGACTGGATCAAATGGGATACCAGCCGATTTCTTGAAGTGCAAGCTTTTTCCATTCTCACTTGCGGACAAAGCTTTGCGCTGGCTGAAGTCATTACCACCTGGGTCATTGACTACATGGGAAGAGTGCAGATCAGCGTTTTTGGACCATTTCTACACTAAGGCAAAAACTGCAGCTCTGAAGAACAAGATCTCGTCGTTTAAACAGCAACCTGGTGAAGCTTTCTGCGAAGCTTGGGAGAGGTACAAGGAGTACCGAAGAGAGTGCCCTCACCATGGGTTCTCTGATGAGCAGATCCTGTCAACCTTTTATGATGGTATCAACTGGGATTACAGGAATGCTTTGAATGCAGCTAGCAATGGCGATTTCATGACTAAGTCCAAAGAAGTTGTTTATGAGTTGATTGAGAACTTAGCTGCAAGCTCCAGCAACAAATCCCAAGAGTATGACAGGTCTAGCAAATCAGTTCATAGTGTGGAGTTGAGCAAAATCGATGAGCTTACAGCAAAGGTGAATCTGCTGTTGAGAGAGAACCAGAGATCTGTGCATTTTGCTGATGAGGTTGGTGATGCACCGCTTGCTCAAGAGTTTGTAGATGCAGAGAATAATGATCAGATGGAGGTAAATTTCGTGAATGGACAAGGGTATGTGCAGAATCGCAGTTTCAAAAACTTCAGAAGCCACCCGAATTTATCCTACAGAAGCAACAATGTTGAGAACCCTCAGGATCAGGTCTATCCGCAGCAAGGAGTGCAGAATCAGTCAGGATTTCAGAAGAACTTCTCCAGCAACTTCCAAGGAAAGCAGTTCATCACCAATCAGAATCGATTTCAAGGTGGAAATCAGCAGAAGTTGCCTTTCATAAGTCTACAGCCTTCTTCGAGTTCCTCAAATAACTCGCAGGATGAGCTGAAAAACTTGATGCAACAGCTGCTGGTTAATCAGCAAAAGTCTTCCATGGAGATTAATGCCAAAGTGGACACCATGTACAATGATTTGAATGGCAAGTATGAGGTTGTGTGGACTCATGTGAAGAAGCTGGATGTTCAGGTAGCTCAGACTGCAGAAGCTGTGAAGAGATCACCTGGAACTCTCCCTGGAAAAGGTGAAAACCCCAGGAATGAGTTTGTGAATGCTATTGAGCTTAAAAGTGGGAAGATTCTACATGCTGCACCAACAAGCTCTGTCTCAGAAAAGAGGAAGAAAAAGGACGTGGAGCACCTGCTCCAAAAAGAAGAACCAGCTCATGACGTAAAAAAGACGAATGAGCACTCTTCCTCCATCGGAGCACCTGCTCCAAAATCTGGAGCACCTGCTCCAGACGTAGATTTGACGAGGGAGCACCCTGAGCCAACGAGGGAGCACCTGCTCCAGCCACATGCCCCAGCAAACATTCCTGCAAGAGTTTACACGCCTAAGGTACCTTACCCAGTTCCACCAAAGAAGTCTCGCAAGGACTTAGAGGATGCAAAGTGCAGAGAGATGCTGAAGGATTTGACTGTAAAACTCCCTCTAGCTGATGCTGTTCAGATGATACCAGCCCTTAAAAGATACATGAAGGGGTTAGTGTCTGGGAAAGCTGTTGAGAAAGAGAGTGTCATGATGGTTTCGAAGAAGTGCAGTGTTGTGCTTCAGAACAAAGTGCTGAAGAAGAGAAGTGATCCAGGAAGGTTTGTTCTCTCAGTCAAGATTGGGAATGTATTGTTTGCAAGGTCTCTCTGCGATCTGGGTTCAAGTGTGAATCTGATGCCTTACTCTGTAGCCAAGCGATTGGGTTACACCAGATTCAAACCGACGAAAATCTCGCTGGTATTCGCTGATAGATCAACCAAATTCCCTGTTGGTATACTTGAGGATCTGCATGTTCAGATAGGTGATACACTCATTCCAGCAGATTTTGTGGTTCTGGAGCTTGATGAAGAACCCAAGGATCCTTTGATATTGGGTCGATCCTTCTTATGCACAACTGGTGCAATCATATATGTGAAAGAAGGAGTGATAGATCTCCAGCTGGGAGATATGGTGGTGCGATTTGAGATGAATAAACTCTTCAAGAAACCAATGCTGGACGGACAGACATTTGTCATAGATGATGGTTCAGGCATTGCTGAAGAGGTTGCTGAAGAGGTTTTGGCCATCGATCCTCTTGAAGTTGCACTCACCAAAGCTGAAGGAGAACATGGGTATTTGAGTGAAGAAGCTGATGGGTTTGCAAAAATGCTGAATGCAAGCACGAGAATGCAAAGGCAGGTGGCGTATATGAGCTTAGAAGGCAAGGAGAGCTCACCTGCAGAAAAAGCCGACGGAGCACCTGCTCTGAATCCTGGAGCACCTGCTCCCGACGGTTTGATTGATGGACCTTGGAGCGAATTGAGAGCTCCGAAGCTTGAGCTCAAACCCCTTCCTGTGGGGCTCAGGTACGCGTTTCTAGGACCCAATTCGACATTCCCTGTGATAGTGAACTCTGAATTGATTAATGTAGAGATTGCCTTGCTTCTTTGTGAAATTAGAAAGTATAGGAAAGCTATAGGATATTCACTAGATGACATTCCAGGGATTTCTCCTGATCTTTGCATGCATAGAATACATCTAGAAGATGAATCAATGACTTCTGTAGAACATCAGAGGAGGTTAAACCCGAATCTACAAGATGTTGTAAAGAAAGAGATAATGAAACTTCTAGAAGCTGGTGTGATCTATGCAATTTCAGATAGTAATTGGGTTAGTCCGGTTCATGTAGTTCCTAAGAAAGGTGGCATCACTGTGATAAAAAAAGATAGGAATGAATTGATACCAACTAGAACTGTTACTGGGCATCGAATGTGCATAGATTACAGGAAATTGAATGCTGCAACTCGCAAAGATCATTTTCCTTTACCATTTATCGATCAGATGCTTGAACGCTTGGCTAACCATCCTTATTACTGTTTCTTAGATGGTTACTCAGGTTTCTTTCAGATCCCAATCCACCCGGATGACCAGGAGAAGACGACATTCACATGTCCTTATGGCACTTTTGCATATCGCAGAATGCCATTTGGGTTGTGTAATGCTCCGGCAACATTCCAACGCTGCATGATGTCGATTTTCACTGACCTGATTGAAGACATAATGGAAGTTTTCATGGACGATTTTTCTGTCTATGGAAGCTCCTTTTCTGTTTGTTTGTCTAATCTGTGCAGGGTCTTGCAGCGGTGTGAGGAGAAGCATCTGGTGCTTAACTGGGAGAAATGCCATTTCATGGTAAGAGATGGGATCGTGCTGGGACACAAAATCTCAGAGAAAGGGATCGAGGTGGACAGGACAAAGATCGAGGTGATGACGAGTCTGCAGCCACCAACATCAGTCAAGGGGGTTCACAGTTTTCTGGGCCATGCAGGTTTTTACAGGCGCTTCATCAAAGATTTCTCGAAGATTGCCAGGCCCCTGACACAGCTGCTGTGCAAGGATGTGAAATTCGAGTTTGATGATGCATGTTTGGAGGCATTTCACAGGATAAAAGGAGCTTTGGTCAGCGCTCCTATTGTCCAGCCACCAGATTGGGAACTACCTTTTGAGGTCATGACCGATGCTAGCGATTATGCAGTGGGAGCAGTGCTGGGACAGAGGAAAGAAAAGAGGCTCCACGTCATTTATTATGCTAGCCGAACACTCGACGAGGCTCAGTGCAGATATGCCACAACTGAAAAGGAGCTTCTTGCAGTGGTTTATGCTTTTGAGAAGTTCAGGTCTTACCTTGTTGGGTCGAAAGTTGTTGTTCACACAGACCATGCAGCTCTGAAATACCTGTTGACGAAGAAGGACGCCAAGCCAAGGCTCCTTCGATGGATCCTTTTGCTGCAAGAGTTTGATTTGGAGATTAAAGATAAAAAAGGGATTGATAATGGTGTTGCAGACCACTTGTCGAGGCTGAAGATAGATGATGACATTCCACTAAATGACAGCCTTCCTGATGAACAAGTTTACGCCATAGAAGTTTCTGGGTTCGACGAGCACCTGCTCCCCACCGGAGCACCTGCTCTGACGAGTTTTTGCAACCAAGTTGACATAGATCGGCATTCTGGTTTCCCATGGTTTGGAGAGATTGCAAATTACCTTGCTGCAGAGCAGGAACCTGCAGGTTTTGTGGGAAACAAAAAGAAGAAGTTTCTAAAGGATGTGAGGCACTACTTTTGGGACGAGCCTTATTTATACAGGCATTGCTCTGATGGAATCTTCAGAAGATGTGTAGCTGACGAGGAGATACCAGGAGTGTTGTTTCATTGCCATGGATCCTCTTATGCAGGTCACTTCGCCACTTTCAAGACTGTGTCGAAAATTCTCCAAGCTGGGTATTGGTGGCCGACGATGTTCCGAGATGCAGCGAGTTTTATCTCTAGGTGTGACACATGCCAGAGACAAGGGAACATCAGCAGGAGGAATGAGATGCCTCAGAATTTCATCTTGGAAGTAGAGATTTTCGATGTGTGGGGTATAGACTTCATGGGACCTTTTCCACCATCTTATGGGAATGAGTATATTCTGGTGGCAGTTGACTATGTATCAAAGTGGGTGGAAGCTCTGGCTAGTCCCACAAATGACGCAAAGGTGGTTTTAAAGATGTTCAAATCTGTCATTTTTCCCAGGTTTGGTGTGCCGCGAGTGGTGATTAGCGATGGAGGCTCTCACTTCATCAACAAAGTCTTTGAAAACTTGTTGAAGAAGAATGGTGTAAGGCATAAGGTGGCGACCCCATACCATCCTCAGACGAGTGGGCAAGTTGAGGTTTCCAATAGGGAAATCAAGAACATTCTGCAGAAGACTGTGAGCACCACAAGGAAGGATTGGGCAGTGAAGCTTGATGATGCTCTTTGGGCATACAGAACAGCTTACAAAACACCTTTCGGGACTACACCATTCCACTTGGTGTATGGGAAAGCATGTCATCTTCCAGTGGAACTTGAGTACAAAGCTGCTTGGGCAGTGAAGCTGCTGAATTTCGATGCAAAAAGTGCTCAGGAGAGGAGAGTAATGCAGTTACATGAGCCGGAGGAAATTAGGCACCTGGCCTATGAAAACTCGAAGATTTACAAAGAAAGGACAAAAGCTTTTCATGACAAGAGGATCCTCAACAGAAGCTTTGCACCAAACGATCAGGTATTGCTCTTTAACTCTAGATTGAAATTGTTTCCAGGGAAGCTGAGATCGAGATGGTCTGGACCATTCACCATCAAGGAGGTTCGACCATATGGAGCTGTAGTGTTGCTGGACACTAAAGGAGGCGAGTTTGTTGTCAATGGACAGAGGTTGAAACCATACCTTGCTGGTCCAAATATCGCAGAGGGTGAATCAGTCACCTTAAGCGATCCTCCTCAAGCCTAAATGGCTTTCCAAGTCAAGCTAATGACTTAAAACAAGCGCTTGGTGGGAGGCAACCCACCGGTAAGAGTCTCTAACTTTGTGTCTTTCAATTCTTAGCTACTAACTCTGTTTTTTAGGTTCTTTCTTTTCCAAAAAAAAAAAAAAAAAAAAAAAAAAAAAAAAAGTGGTAAAGCAGGTAGAGAGGTTTTCAGCGATGGAGGTGAAAAGAAGAAGAAGGAGGGAGCAACCTACCGGAGCACCTGCTCCATCTGCTAGGTTGGTTGCTCACCACGTAGAATTCGACGAACGAGCACCCTGCTCTAGTTTGGAGCACCTGCTCTGCCAGGGTGTTTGGCGCTTCCAGGTAAGTTTTTAGGGGAAAATTGGGGTTTTAATGGGAACTCAGGGGCTAGTGTGCAAATTTTAACAAAAGATTTATTTTACACAGAATTTTACCCTACCTGAGTTTCCCCTTCCTTTTTTTTTTTTTAAAACCCCGACCCATAAACACCTCCTCCTTCCTCCTTTCTTCTTCGCCATACTTGATACTTGAGCTCAAAACCCAGATTTTTCAAACTTCACCGATTTCAACGTTTTTTGAGTCTAAGTTCATCGGTTTTTCGTCCTCTCTCCGTTTCTGCAACCAATTTCGACACCCAGCAAAGAGCAGCATCAGTTTACATCTATGTGATTATCCGTTCTACATACACACATGCAAAACTCTGCTCGAAAAATTAGGTTGGAGATTTTCTATGGGCTTAATTGTTTTCTTCTTCAATGTTGTTCCAGGAATGCCTCCCAGAACAATGTTCAAGAAGAAGGGAAAGAAGAAAAACGGTGAGGGAAGTAAACCTACCTCATCGACGTATCCATGGCCTCGCGAAGAAAACACACCGATCGAATTGCCTGATGAGTTGATACCCGAACCATCGGACGAGCAGTGGGACCAAACGGACTCGTTCTATTACAACAAGCTGCTCACCATCAAACTGCAACCAAATTTAGTGATGTGCACAGACACACTAAAACGGTTGGGAATCTTCGATGAGGTGAGCATCATCCTGCGCAACACGAAGCTGACGCAACTCGCTTTCGAGGACGACGATCTCTACCCTGATCTGGTCCGCCAATGCCTCGCATCTGCAAAGTTGAGGTACGCAAATCCGACGAAGCCAAAGGCCG
Source organism: Eutrema salsugineum (assembly GCF_000478725.1). NCBI lineage: Eukaryota > Viridiplantae > Streptophyta > Magnoliopsida > Brassicales > Brassicaceae > Eutrema > Eutrema salsugineum. Next base: position 6,324,277 of record NW_006256342.1, read on the forward strand.
ATGAAGCGACTTTCACTTTCTTTGCTGAAGGGAAGCGCTATAGCATCGACATGGCAACGTTTTGCATGGCTTACGGGTTTCACGACGAGGACAAAGAGCTGCGTTTCCCGAGTAAGTTTGAGGTTGCCAACCAATTTTGGCAAACCATCGCCTCCGGCCACTACAAGTCGAACACGGCAAGTGTATCAGTCATTCGCCACCCAGCTGTTCAAATCTGTGCGAAAATCTTCAACAACATGCTGTTCAACCGCGATTCTGGGAATAAGGTAGCGCTGGATGTTTTGATGTTGCTTTACTTTGGTTGTGGTGATTTGGTTGCAGACTCTTACAGCGTCAGTGTCCCGGTCGAGCACAGTATCAACTTTGGAGTTCAGCTGGCGCAAACCATATGCGCAGTGAGGACCAAACCTTTTGGGAGTTCGCAGGTCATTTACATTGGGAGTCTCCTCACAGCGCTTTTCACTTTTGCTCATATTCCTCTTTGGTATGCTACAAAAGATGTGAGCCGAAGGAGAATGGACACAGCCCATCTGCTGACTTCAGGTTTTCTATGCGATGAGAACACCTACAGCTACAAAGGTGCTTACGGAGTTGCACAGCGCACGCCTCTCCCAAATCCTGCCATGACTGCACTAAACACTGCAGCTAACCTGCGTTTCCTGATGGAGGTGCCCCTTTTAGCTGATGCAGCACACGACGGAGCACCCGCTCCGAAATCCGGAGCACCTGCTTCGAGTTCCGGAGCACCTGCTCGCGCCAGTTCTTCACGCTATCCACATTCACCGCAGGGAGATGAGGAGCTGCCTGACTACATTTCAGCTGATGCTGGTGAGTTCGATTTAGCTCCTATCTCTGATGATCCTTATGATGCAGAGTTTCAGAGGTGGATGGTCGCGTCTACAAAGAAGAACAACAGCCTCATGAAGAGGTTGTTGCAGATGCTTACCAGTGGATGTCGTAGCAGCACAGCGACCGCAGCCAGTTCTCCGGAGAGGCACCCGAGACGCAGACGTCGCACTGGTGGATCTGGTAGTGAGAGCCCAGAGGACACCACCACTCACTGACCGCTAGTAACATCTCTCTACCACCATTGTATTATCCGCCTTGGTTTCTTTTCTTTTATTTGTTTCGACAGGATTTTTTTTCTCTGCTCCTATTTGTACACCAGGGACGGTGTATAATAAGTTCGGGGGAGGATCTTGTCATCTTTTGCATTTTCTTGTGTTTTTCTTGAGTCAGTTTTAGTTTGTTTCTTTGAGTTATTTTGTTTCTTTGAGTCAGTTTGTTATATGAGTCAAGTCAAAGCTCGTGGGAATTAGGACCAATTCTATGATGATTTCTGACCATTTGTGAATCTTGACCACCTTCTTCTAGTGATTATTGCTGCAGAATCATCTAGATCGACTAATGGAAAATCCAAAGACAAAGCAGTAGACTAGAGGAGCCCAAAATTCTTGACACATCCAATGAACCTGAGCTAATTTTTCAGCTTTTCATTTTCCTCATCGATCAGGTTAGTGCTCATAGGGCTTGATTCCTCATTCTTACCTGACAAATAAAGACCTGTGTGATAGATTTGGTATTCCTCTCTTATGTTCTAAGCATTGTTTCAGGCTGTTTCTAAAAAAAATATGATCAAAAGGCAGAAAAGATTGAAATGATTTTCTTTTAAAAGTAAAGGGTTAGGAAAATTTCTAAGGATCCCATTATTTTACTTCCAAAGTGGAATGATCACACAAGGGATGGAAGCGAGGGGTAGGAAAATTTCCTGTGACCCCATTATTCGCCTACACCTTTGATATATGATGAGGGGACAAACCGGGGATTCGGTGGCAATCACCATCAATACTCGCGTCTTTGAACCTTGTTATATGTGCCAAAAAAAAAAAAAAAAAAAAAAAAAAAACGAAACAGCTTGAAAAGTGAATAAGTTCGGGGGAGAGGAAAGGTACTTTTGTGTAGTATGGTCAATTTGTTGAGGTATAAGTATGGGAACGAGTCTAGAAGGTCCTTAGCACTGGGTTTATCGATGAGACTCAGCGATGATGGGACATGGATGATGTTATGAAATTGAGGGACTAATCTGGAAAGCTGCAGCGTCTACGGAGAAGTACATGGAGGTTAGATTTTTGATTGATTTTGCAGCAGATTGTCACATGCCTTGGTCAGGTTTACGGTCTTTTGAGTTTTGCGAGTTCCCAGCTTTATCCAGTCATTCTTTTGGAGTTGAATTTGATTTTGTTTGAGGACAAACAAGGATTCAAGTTCGAGGGAGTTGATGAGTGGAGATTTTGACTCATTCTAACTTGTGTTTACTGATTTTTTTAGGAGTTTTTGGAGTCTTTTCAGGAAGTTTCAGGTGACTTAGAGGCCTTATCAAAGGATTGGAGTGTTTAGGAGGCATTGGAGCAAAAAGAGATGAATTTGAGCAATAAGGAGCTATTTCACACGTTTTTGGAGAAATCATCCCCGGAGCACCTGCTCCCGGTTTGGACCCTTCGTAGAGCACCTGCTCCAGACGGGAAAAAAATAAGGAAATCGACTTTTACCTAATTTTGGGAGGAGAAAGAGAATAAAAAGCCCACAGCCGCCTGTGTTTTATTATCACGTTTTTCTACAGACTTTCTACGCTTTCTTTTTACAATTTCCTGAACCATAGAGTTTTTACTTGTAAGCCTTTGGGGAGAAGAAATCTGCTACACTTTGAGAAGAATTCTGAACCCTATTATCTCTTCTGCGATTTTAATTCATGAATTCCTTTCCATCTGTTTCTGTGTTTCTTTTCTCCATGTCTGAGTAGATCTCTTAGCTAGATTAAAGCGTTCAAAGGTTTCCATGAGTTAGAGGATTAGATGCAAATAGGGCTTGATATCTATTGTCTTCACCATTGTTAGACTTAATGCTTAGGTTGAATTGATCACTCAATCTGCGATTTTAGGTTAATCTGTTCATCAAAAGTGTAATAGGTTGCTAGAATAAACATTGGTGAGCGATTTGTCCTTAGCCAACGACAGTTGAAGTTAAGGCAAATCATGAACAGATCAAACCTGCTAGCTAATGCTTGTCTGCAATTTTCTAGGTTCAAACGACAGTTTAGGATTTAGGTTGTTAGACAAAGTTATCGAGATCACGACAGTGGATCGATAAGCTTTTCTGTTTGAGTTCGAGACTTGCGTTACACTTGTGCCCTGAATAGTCATCTGGTTCTTATCTCTGAAATTCCTGCGAATTGCTTTGGTCTAGTGCTTGTTTTAATTTGAATTTAAATTGTTGTTTGCCATTCTGTTACTTTTTAGTTTTCAAAACAAACCATCTTTCGTCTTAGCTTTAATTCAATCCTCACATAGAGTAACACTGGTCCTCTGGATTTCGAATCATTTATATTACAACTACATCACTGTTCTATTGCAGTAGAAACTAGGAGTACATCTAGTGAGAATCAGAGGCCCAACCCGAGCGGAAGGCACCTTCATTGACTTTCGATCCTTTATGTCTGAGGGGGACCTCTATGACCTCCAGTACTCCGGCGACTCTCTCTCCTGGAGAGGACAAAGAAATGAGCACCTCGTGCGGTGTCGACTTGATAGGGCTTTGGTGAATAGCAATTGGGCAGAGACCTTTCCCTTTGGTCGATGTGAATACCTCAACTTCGAAGGCTCTGATCATCGGCCGATCACATCTCATTTCGATACATCTCGGAAGAGGAAGAAAAGCATTTTTCCGGTTTTACCGACGGCTCCGTGACAACGCAGAGGTCAAAAACATAATCCATGAGGCCTGGATTTCCGACCCAAGTCGCCCGATAGCCCAAAAACTTTCAAAATGCAAGTGGGCCATTATTGAGTGGAATAAAGCCCAATTTTCGAATAGCCAGCTTAAAATCGTCGAAGGAAAGAAATTGCTTGAAGAGGCTATGGCGGCTCCGGTGAACAACGGTGAACTCATCGCGAGGTTAAATGAGTCACTTCGGGTCGCTTACGCCGCCGAAGAGAACTTCTGGAAGCAGCGAAGCCGAAATTTATGGCTGAGTTTGGGTGATCGCAATACCGGGTTCTTCCACGCGACAGCGAAAAGCAGAGCCACTGCAAACAACTTCGCCGTCATTGAAGACGTGAATGGAGTCCCGAAATTTGAAGAGGATCAAATGGTTGAGGTGGTTGTCTCCTACTTCCAGAAGATCTTCACGGCTGAGCATTCCACTCGGCTCCCGATTGTGGAAGAAGCCATCTCACCCTCTGTTTCGACGGAGATCAATGAACAATTGATTGTAATCCCTTCGCCGGAGGAAATTAAGCGGGCGGTGTTTTCTATTCATGCCGACAAAGCCCCAGGCCCAGATGGGTTCTCTGCGAGTTTTTTCCACTCAAATTGGGACACGGTTGGACCCGAAATTGTTACCGAAATCCAAGAGTTCTTCTCTTCTGGTGTCCTGCCTCCATCGTGCAATGAAACGTTTATCCGACTTATTCCGAAGTGCTCAGGCCCCAAAAAGATGTCGGAATACAGACCGATCGCTCTGTGCAACGTATACTACAAAATTATATCGAAAATCCTCACCAAACGTCTGCAACCTCTGCTTCCTGATCTCATCTCTGAAAATCAATCAGCTTTTGTGGCGGGAAGAGCTATCTCCGACAATGTGCTGACAACGCATGAAATGCTTCACTTTCTCAAAACCTCTGAGGCCAAAGTTTACTGCTCCATGGCGGTCAAAACCGACATGAGCAAAGCTTATGATCGTTTGGATTGGAACTTTATCAGAGCCGTTCTTGTTAGGTTTGGGTTTCATCACCGCTGGGTTGAATGGGTAATGCAATGTTTGTTCAGTCTCTTATTCTTTCCTGCTGAATGATGGCCCTCAAGGGAGGGTTGTTCCGACCAGAGGAATAAGAAAAGGGGATCCCTTATCGCCCTACTTATTCATTCTCTGCAGCCAAGTTCTTTCCTTTGTGCTCTAATGCTCAAGCTAATGGATCCCTCCAAGGCTTCAGAGCAGCTAGAGGTAGCCCAAGACTAAATCATCTGCTTTTTGCAGATGATACTATGTTTTTTTGCAACACCAGCGAGTCAAACACATTAACTCTCCTGGATATCCTCCAGAAATATGAATCAGCCTCAAGGCAGGCCATCAACCGAGAGAAATCATCTATTAGCTTCTCACGGAAAACCCCGCCTCTCATCAAAGACCGGGTTCAGAGAACCCTGCAAATCTTCAAAGAAGGTGGAATTGGCAAGTATTTAGGCCTGCCTGAGCACTTTGGCCGCCGTAAAAAAGACTTGTTCACTGGGATTGTTGATAAGATCAGACAAAAATCTCTTAGTTGGTCATCACGTTTCCTTTCTAGTGCAGGAAAAATGGTTCTCCTGAAGAGTGTTCTCTCAGCTATACCAAACTATGCTATGTCATGCTTCAAGTTGCCAGGCTCCCTGTGCCACAGAATCCAATCAGCCCTTACCAGGTTCTGGTGGGATGATAAAAGAGGTAAAAAGAAGATGTGTTGGATCGCATGGTCCAAACTGACTCGGGGTAAAGGCCAAGGAGGACTTGGTTTCAGGGACATATCCTGTTTTAATGATGCCCTTCTTGCCAAGCAAGGTTGGAGGATCTTGACAAAACCTGATTGCCTCCTTGCCCGGATTCTGCTTGGTAAATATTGCAACGGCTCAAATTTTCTAGACTGTGTTTGCCCTGCTTCGGCTTCCCATGGGTGGAGAAGCCTTCTTATAGGGCGTGACCTTCTTCGTGACCACTTGGGATGGTCAATTGGGAATGGTAAAAGCGTCAATGTCTGGTCGGAGGCTTGGCTCTCTTCATCCTCCCAACTCTCCCCTGGAGGACCGGCCCCAAAAGACTCGCTGAACCTTATGGTTTCTGACCTTCTGAACCCGACCACCAATTCATGGAATACTCAGAAGGTCCAAGCTCATATTCCCTTGGTTAAAGACCTTGTCGTCCAGATTAAGCCTAGCCTCCACAATGCTGATGACGTCCGTATATGGCTAAGGGACAAATCTGGGGTTTACACCACAAAATCGGGCTACTATGTGGCTCTGGAGAAGTCAACTCATTATGTGGACGAACACCCCTTGGACTGGACCTCTGCAATCTGGAACATTTCCACGACTCCTAAGATCAAAACCTTCTTGTGGAAAGCAATGAGTGGAGCTCTGCCAGTTGGTGTAGCCCTGGCAAAACGAATCCCGTCTATTAACTTGGAGTGCACTAGATGTCATGCGCCGGAAACCCCTGAACACCTCCTTTTCCTCTGCCCTTTTGCCCAGGAAGTGTGGACACACGCCCCCTTTAAATCGGCACCGTGGACCCTGGACGATGAAGGAATCGCGGCAAAATGGAATGAGGCGACCAAGGCATCTTGTTTGGACTCTACGGATATCAACAAGGGCTCTCTTGCACCCTGGATCTGCTGGAATCTTTGGAAAGCCAGGAACAAGCTTATCTTCAGCGAGATCACCTTCTCAGTGGAGGAAGTTGTGCAGAAGGCCATCTTGAATGTAAAAGAATGGCACAAGGAGACCCCGGATAAAACCAAGGTTGCAAAACTGATGGTGCTGGAGAGTACTCCGGACAGGCTGACGGAGACAATATGCCACACCGATGCGGCATGGAGGGAGGACGTTAGCATGGCTGGTCTCGGATGGACCCTGTCTCCCCAAAACGACCCTAGGACCCGACCCTTCTCCCAGGTGGAACTTTCCGTCTCTTCCCCTCTTGTAGCGGAGGGCCTCGCTTTGAGAGCTGCTTTGAGGCATGCTCTTGGAGAAAATATAATTTCAATATCGGTTTTATCTGACTCCCAATCCTTGATCCGAGCTATTTCTTCAGGTTCGAGCATCTCGGAGATCTACTCAATTTGCGAGGACATCAAGATCCTTTCAGCTTGTTTCGATCACATCACTTTCAAGTGTATCCCTAGGTCTCTTAATTTAGCCGCTGATGCTGCCGCTAAGTCGACCTTGTACGAGTACTCTGTTTCTGATTAAGTAATGCAGTTTTCTTGACAAAAAAAAAACCATTTTGGATCCAAAGAAAAACTTTAAACCAATTAGATAAAAGAGAAATATCGGATAAGTGCTTGCTGTGTAGTGACATAACATATGAGTCCACAAAGGAGAAGTAGAATGTGGTCCGGTGAAAGATTGAAACTGATGAGAGATTTTTTTAGTAAGTTTCAAAATGATAAATTTTATTTACAGTAATAAGAATATGTGGCAATAGAAGATTATCAAACTAAATCAACTATATAACAACTGTATTTACACCCAAAAAAAATTACGGGGAATTAGTGGGAGTTAGATTTAATTAGGTAGAGTTGCTTGATTTAAAATATTTGTGCGATACAGATATGTTTTATTTTTGCGATATATGTTGTCTCAATTAATTAACAAATTAACATCTATATGCAATATATAGAGTGAATACCACCCACCATTTGATAAATAGTACCGACCAAAATAACATTTTTCATGCTTTCCAATCTCTCTTTCTCTTTATTTTATGAGGATAAATTTTGTTTTCACATATCAGTACTTCTAGTTATTATTTCTTATTCTAATTAGGAGTATTTTTTTATCATATAGTCGTATTTAGACTGCATTATTAAGTTAATAACGTAGATATGAAACAAAAAACTTATATTAAATAGATTTGTTATTTTTTATACTTAGTATTGAACATTTTTAATGATTTTTCCTAATTTTAAATATAAGTTTTATGTGGAAGAAAATCAGCATATGCTATTAACAAATTGCACACAATTGCAACTTTCAGCATCTTCCTTAAAGTTACCAAAGAGAGTAAAGTGAAGATTTAATCTAAAATATGAATATGTTGTTAAATGAAAAGCTACAGAAAAGGTAATATCGAATGACGTTATATGTGTGTCAGTGTGTATGAGAATTAAAATAAATATCGGTGCCACTTGTCAATACATATAACACTATATTATATGCTTTCACAACTACTGTTCTCAATATTTGTATGATGTTGAGGAAAAGGTTGTATATATATGTATGTATATATATGTTATATATATTTCATAGAAATATGTTTTATATTAATAATGTCATGATTTTGAAAAACATTAAGATTACAAAAAATTAATTTCCAAAAGTTTAGTGAATGTTCTTAAATCATTTAGTACTCATTCTTCAGTACTTTTTTTTTCTAAACCTAAAATTTTGTGGTATTTTGAAACTAAAAGATTAAATGTGATCTTCTTAAAATTTGCTCATAAAACAAATTTATTAAGACAGAGAAACCATTAGATAAAATTTAAATTTATTTCTAAAAATAGAAACCTATTTTTTCGTATTTTTTCAAACTTATATTTTTGAACTTATCAACAAAATTTGAAAGGATTATGGATTGTTTGGACTTCAAAGTGGAAAACTTAAACTAATTATACCTCAAATACAAATAACATTCATTTGAAATGTCATGTATTGCACGTAATATAATATATCGAGCTACTTCGTTTTATGGTCTTAAGTTTTCGATTTTTTTTTTAAATTTAAAAATACGACCTTTTAATATTTTTCACAATTTGAGCTTTCGATATTTTTGCCTAGTGTTATATAATAAAACGAGTTATAAATCGATATCAAGTATCGATGCCAATCTGTTAAAGAATGGAAAAGTTGACGAAAGAATAAATTGGTGAAAATCAAATAACCTGAAGTATCGAAGGAAGGGGTTTTATAGAGACATTTTGTTTATTATATTGTATATATATAAAGGTGTTTGTAGAAACCAAATAATTTAAGAACAATAAATCTAATTTGATATGTATAAGAAGGAGAGAGTGTCCCGCCAAAAAGATGAGAAGGGCGAAGTTCATCTTGATCCTTCCAATTTGTTGGTCACCAATCATACACATATACCCCTTTTTTCTTTTGGTAAATATTTGTTAATTTCTCCTGTAGGATAAAGTGCTTTGTTAGTGGGCATTTTCCATTTAGTTACTTTTTATAATACTTATAATAATAATAAGTAGAATAATTTTGGAATTTGTTTGTTTCTTTTAATATATAGTTCATTCTCTCCCCTACCTCTCAAAAGTTTCACCTTTTATAGCAACTCCATTTTCCCCTATTTTTCAAGCAGAAAACGACTTCAATACTTATATAATCTTCTTGTATATTATACTTGTTTGAGATATTACACAAAGAGTTGTCTCAAAACCGGTAATGACACAAAACAAAACAAATATCAGTTGATTGCAAATATTTGGATAGATAAATTAATATGTTTTGTGTAGTTGTATAATATTTTCAACGTCTACATTTATGGTGAGATTATTATTCTGAATTGAGACCATATTTTTTTTTTTGAAAATATCGTATTGGTTTAAAAATTGAAATGTAAAATCAAAAATTTGAGTTTGATCTTCATTTTCAATTATTATAAATTTACATAGTTAGCATAGTTTATAAATTATTATACATACATATATTGACAAAAAAAATTAAGATAACGAAAGTTATCATGTGCAGCTGCATGTTTGTTTACTTTTCTTTTCTGCATTGGTGTGGCAACCAAATGATTATGGAGACTTTAAGAGGCAAAAGAATTATAATGTGCTTATCATTGGCTCTAGGAAAGTCGTTCCATAAAAAATCCAAGCCTTCTTTCCAAAATAAGCCTTAGCCATATGCAATCTACGATTAGATACATAATAAGTTGTTAAAGAACTGCTACTTATTGTAGATTTTCCCATTTGTTTATAGCTTCGAAACTATATGAAGTAGGCATATGAGGTTAATTTTGTAGAATATCTTAGAGTTAGATCATTAGAGCTAATAGTTGAATGAATCATAGGGTGCAAAATGTAATTAATATGGAAGAGGGTAGATTAGTTATAAATAGAAAGGCACATTTGGGATAACTGTCTTGAAAACTTTCATTGCGTTTGAGACGTATAGCTTTAATTAGTGCTCCCATTAGCTATTTAACCTAAGTATTAGTAGTATTAAATTACGATTTACGATGCCTTCACCTTTTATTTGTTTTAAATTTTGTTTTCTCTGTGTCCTATTGTGTGATGTTCAATGATTTATGTTTAGTGATGTTTTTTTATTTCCAAGAAAAATATTTTAGCGATGTTTTACGGATTACAAAACTTAAATTTGTATGCAATTAATGGAATCATCAATTTCGCTAAAATACTAGCGTTGCCTTTTATTTTTAAAACAATATTTCTTCCATTTTAAAAAAATTGTTGTTTTAATTTTTCCACATATATGTAATAGAAATATAATCGTTTATCATATCTTTTATACAGAATACAAAAAAAAATACAAGTTTCTTCTATAGTTAGCAAACTTCATTACAAACAAAATACATTCTATTTCTCTTAAGCAATTCAATCGAAAATCAGAAATTGTTCTGATAAAAATAATTATATAAAATAGCACATATTCTAACGTATAGATCTTGATGTTTATTTTAGAGTTGGTCTCTCATATTTCATATATTATTAAATTTTAACTCGTTAAAGATACTTTTTGATGCAATGGGTAGTATTAAACTAGGATGCCTTCACATTTTATTTTGTTTTTAATTTTGTCTACTCTTTCTCCTCTTACGTGATGTTTAATATATTCTTTTTGTTGATATTTTTTCTAGTGATTTTTTACAGATTATAAAACTTCACTCTGTCTGCATTTAAGTGAAGCTTCACTTTCACTAAATTAATTGAATTTTCATAACAAAATCATTTTTCTTCCATTATATAAATATTGTTCTTTTCATTATTTTCAAATACATCTATTAAAAATAAAATTTTTATCATATCTTATACATTTATATGATTATAGAGTGAATTTTTTTACTCTAGTTAAAAGAATATTATATTCGAATTTTCTTTTTAAAAAATTGAAAATCAGCAATTTTCTGAAAAAAATAATTATATCATAAAACAACACTTCTTCTAACATATAGATTTCTTAATGTTTCACTTTAGAGTTGGTCTCTTATATTTTATATATTATTGTATTATAACTCGTTAAAGATATCTTGATGCAATAGGATTGATAAATGGTATATATATATATATATATATATATATATATATATATATATATATATATGGTTGATGACTTGATGTACCTATAGGTTCTTATGTCATGGGGGTGGATGTCACTAGTTTAATAGGATACACTAACACACTAATTGGTTTTGCAATTATTATACTTTTCTAAAAACCAAAAATTAAAGAAATAAAAAAATAGTTTTTAAGAAAAAATAAGAAATAAATTATCATACTTTTCTTAATAACTCAATTATAATTTTTGGTTGCGAAATTTATAAGAAAATTATCATAAATTAGTTTTTAAGAAAAAACGACCAATAAAAACTATTTTTTAGGAAATTTATCAGAAATAAAAAATAGTTTTTAAGAAAAAATAAGAAATTTATCATAAATTATCATATATGAATTTCCGACCAAGCTTTTCGTCGGAAAGTCATCGGAAACACGTATTTGCGATGACTTTCCGACAAAAAAAAAATTGGTCGGAATATGAGCTTCGAAAATAAAATTTTGTCGAAATTTTATCGGAAAATATCCGAGAAAGTCGGTTATCGGTAAGTCGTCGAAAACGGTGGTTGGAAATTTCTCGGAAATTTTTCGATGAATTTCCAAGAAATAATATATTAATAATATTTTGTCGGAAATTCCTTAGAAATATTCCGAGAACTTTCCTACAAAATCAATCGAAAGGTCACCGGAATTTTTCTGACAAATTTCTGACAAGATATTATTAAAATATTATATTCCGAGAAATTTCCGAGGAAAAATAAAAAAATACTAAAAAAATTATTTCTTAAGAATTTTTAATTAACTACCATTAAAAGATTTATCACTAAACTTACGTTTTTAATTCTATAACAATTTAGAATTTCAAAACAATTTTGAGTTAACAACTATTCTAATATAAATTTTTATTCTAATGTTAAAAAGTAAAAAAAAAACAACAATTAAAACAAAAGCACATCAGATAATTTATAATCTAACAATTACAACAAAAACACTTTTTCCTAAAAAACTGATTTGTTGAAGAATTTGAGAGGATCAGAACAGAGAGTTGTGAGATTGTTATGGAAAAACTTGTGAGAGTGGAGGAAGGAAAGTTACACAGTTTTATAGGCAAAAAATTCAATTTTCTAGAAGTTTCCGACGATGTTGTCGGAATTTTCTCGGAAACCGTAAGTGATATGACTTAATATGTTATCAAAATTTTGTCGGAAGCATTTAGCAGTTTCCAAGAAATTTCCTACAAAATTCAGAAAATTGTCGGAATTTCGTCGGAACAGGTGATTGTCTATTTCCGAGAAAATTCTGAGAACTTTGTTAAGATCGTCGGAATACATTAATTTTAATAATATTTTGTGGAAAATCGTGAGAACTATCCCGAGAACTTTCTGATAAACTCAACCGGAAAGGTCACCAAAAGTTTTCCGACAAATTTCCGACAAAAACAAAAAAATATATAATTATTTGTTTCCTACAAAATTCCGACAACCTTAACAAATTAATTTTCTATATTATCTATTTTTTTCAAATAATAAAATTTTGGAAGATTTTCGTGAAAGTATTTTCGTTGCTAAAATATACGATAGTTTTCCTACAAGTTTTGCGACAAATATCTGAGAAACCTTTCCATCGGAAAATGTCGACTATATTCTGTGAGAATTTCGGCAAATTTCCGAGAAAATGTTTTGTCGAAAAATTCCAAGAAGATTCTGAGGAATTTTCTTACAAATTTCCGAGAAAATTTTTTTTGTCAAAAATTTCCGAGGAAATTCTGAGAATTTTCTAGGATTGTCGGAAATTTCTTGGAAATTCGTCGGAAAAATTCCGACCATATTTTTTGTCGGAAATTATTGTCGGAAATACACATGTTTTCTTGTAGTATAAAAAACAATTTAAAATGGTGAATAAAGTACTGAGAAACTTCACTTAAAGGAACGATTAATGTTCATTGGTAGTGGATTTATACTTATACCACCCAATAATTAGAAGGCTAGAGCATTAAGCATAAATTTACATGCACATAATTGATGATTAGTGTTCTAAACCAGCGCGTGGACGACACAAGCCAATAAAATGAAGACATTCTGCAAATTAAGGGTTTACAATTTGACCACAAGAAGTGTGAAATGTCGGCAGGTGATTGGGGAAATGACTCTACCAGCTTTTTTTTTTCTGGGTGTGTGGGTCTAATCCAACCTTAGTGCATCTTTTGTGGCGCATTATTATAACCTCTATATCTATTATATATATGTTTATTTTCCACTAATTACCAATTGAGGAATATATGCACAGATACAAACACATGCATGCATGATGCATATGCCATATTTTTTTCTTAAGTAGATGTACCAACAAATACGTACGTCTTCTACGTTTTGTGAAAGCCGTATATCGTTGTAGGCCCACTAAATCGTCGCAGTGACTACTTTCCCTCGGGGTTGGGATTAGATGATCGGAAAAATTGATTAACAAAATAAAAAATCAACCAAAAATCCTTTTGTCAAAATGTTACACGTACTAAGTGGTGCTTGGTGATACGTAGGTCCCGAATTTCGCAGTTGTATAAAGAAAATGAAGAAATGTATGCACACTCTTCACCACTCCATTCTGTTATATTGGAATACAGTCAAATTAATTATTGGTTAAACCCACCCTTTGTTTTATAATCTTGGATGATTTTGGATCAACATCGGATTGAGGATTTGGAACTATAACCTAGTCCAACCACAACCGACTCAAACCGCTTGACTAATCTTAGACGTGAATCAATTCAACAGAGAAAGTTTGGCCCATCAGGTTTTTAACTGGACTTAGACACCGGATTGGAGCTTGGAGGGATCTAATTCAACTTGCTTGGCAAGAACTAGACAATACAATTATCAGACAACACAGACGATTTCATCTTATAATATCTAGCTTGAAATACTTTGTTCTTGATGATTTTAATCCGCAGATTCATACTAATGTTTGGTATATGTAAAATAATCTGAAAAAATTGTATTTCGAATATTTACAATGGCAGATCATTATTGAAATCATTAATGTAGAAGATTTCGAGTTCTCATCTCCATTTTTTTTTTTTTTTTGAAAAACACCTTTCATTAGCTTAAATAAAGTTTAAAGCATACAAGCGAAGTGCCTCCATAGCTAAATGGTCCGCTGAGTTCTTATCTTAAGCATGGTTAGAGTCTAATGAGTCGTTTCTCATTCTACATCTTTAACAATATAGTATACGAATTGCTATACATAACTAACAAAAGAAAGTCTGGACAGGAATGAAATAATCATCATGAAAGTTATACGAGCTATATATTGTTCCTTAAAAAACGGGTCACGTGCAAACCTCGTCCCTAATACTTCCCATATATACAGATACAGGTCCAGTTCACTATGCACATCCACAAGCTCCCAAACAATAACACTGGTCACAAATTTTATAATGCGTTTTCTTTTTCTCATTGCCAAAAAGATTGTGCAATTAGTTAGCTGTCCTATAAAATAATATTAATAATAATAAAAATAAAATAATGAGGAAGTATCTGTTGTGGTTTGTCAAGTCTCCATATATAGGCCAAGTCCTTATCCATAAAAAAATAAGCTTGTGCAAGACAAGCTGTGTACCATTTTCCTTTTTATTCTTTTGTCTTTTTATTAGTTTTCTTTCAATAAAATATAAAGGTCAAACATTTGAAGTCTTAAAGAGTCAAAGATCAAACATTTGAAGTCTTTCGGGTTAAACGTCACGATGTCAACCGGATCATGCAGATAAAAAATCCATGTCTACCTTCGAGGGTTAAACACTTAAACAGTTTAATTTTTCAGATTTTTTAAATATTTTTAAAACTTCATGGGAAAGAATATATCACATCGATGTTTTATGAACTTTTAACTGATCTCATGTTCACTAGCAACTATAAAGTTCACTATATAAAATTGTTCAATGTAGCATCATTGTATAAATTTCATGTGTTATATGAAGTATATATATATATATATATATATAATTGGACCCGTTGATCGTAGATTAGTACTGTAATTCAAGAAGTTCCCGTCTAGTTAGAATAAGAACTAAAATTATAAGAGAAAACACAATATTTATGTTTATAATACCAAATACAATATAAAGATAAAAATCTAAAGAATAATTCATTAGTGAAATCATTTATAACATTATCATGGCAAATTTTAAGGACAATTTGAAGAGCTAAATTATTGGAGGAATATGGTGCAGTGAGACGTCAACTTACAAATCTAGAGAGAGATAGAGAGAAAAAAAGAAAGGAGTTCAAATATTTTTTTTTCTTGAGTGAACTTAGACCAAACAAAATTCGTTTTCTGAAAGTAATCCCACAAAATTAAAGAGCAATTAGTATTATTTAAGCCACGTTTAAAAAACAAAATAGAGAAGATCAGTGAGGTAAGTGCTAACGTGCGCCACCAGTGACCGTTATCTAAACGGCGCTAAATATTCCGAGTGTGCCTTTTTCATAAACAAAACGCAAACGAAAAACCCACTCCCACTTCCTCCTTTCCAAAAAAAAGAACACTCACACACACACCACTTTCTCTCTCTCTCTCTCTCTCTCTCTCTCTCTCTCTCTCTATCTCTCTCTCTTTCTTTTGCCGGCGAACATGGAGAAAGGCTTCACTCCCGTCGGTCTCAGAGTTCTTGTGGTCGACGACGACCCAACCTGGCTCAAGATTCTCGAGAAGATGCTCAAGAAGTGCTCTTACGAAGGTCTCTTCTTCTTTTTCTATTCACTCCTCAACACTTGGATTCCAAAAATCCACCTGAGATCGATGTCTCCTTGACTTTCTCTGCTTTTGAATTAACTCTGTTGCAGTCACTACATGTGGGTTAGCTAGAGAGGCTCTCAGGTTGCTGCGGGAGCGGAAAGACGGATATGACATCGTGATCAGCGACGTGAACATGCCTGACATGGACGGCTTCAAGCTCCTTGAGCACGTTGGCCTTGAATTGGACCTCCCTGTCATAAGTGAGACGTCTCTTATCAAGATCTTGGAGTAATAAAGAAACAAAAACGTTTCGTAATCTTGTTGTTTTGTTACAGTGATGTCGGTGGATGGTGAAACGAGCAGAGTGATGAAAGGAGTGCAGCATGGAGCTTGCGATTACCTATTGAAGCCGATAAGAATGAAGGAGCTGAAGATTATATGGCAACATGTCCTGAGAAAGAAGCTTCAAGAAGTGAAAGACATCGAAGGCTCATGCTGCTACGAAGGAGGAGCTGATTGGATCATTAGAAACGATGAGGCACATTTTCTTGGAGGAGGTGAGGATGTTTCTTTTGGGAAAAGGAGAAAAGACTTTGACTTTGAGAAGAAGCTTCTTCAGGATGAGAGTGACCCATCTTCCTCCAAGAAAGCCAGAGTGGTTTGGTCTTTTGAGCTTCACCAGAAGTTTGTCAACGCTGTTAACCAGATCGGATGCGATCACAGTAAGTACGTTGGCGACTTCAGTTTCTTCTTCACCTTCTCTCGCTTTTATCTTGTCTTCTTCATAGAGCCGTGATTTTTCCCGGTCTCTTGTGTGTTGGCAGAAGCTGGTCCCAAGAAGATATTGGACCTCATGAATGTTCCATGGCTCACTAGGGAAAATGTCGCAAGCCACCTTCAGGTAAAACTTTACCTGCTCATTAAGACAAAAGGGGAAGTAAAGTATAGATTAAGCTTTTTGTTACTTTTTTTCTTTTGTAGAAATACAGACTTTACCTGAGCAGATTAGAGAAAGGAAAGGAGCTAAAGTGTTATTCTGGTGGAGCAAAGAATATAGATTCACCTCCAAAAGATGCCGATTTGAATTCAGGACACCAAAGTCCAGGCAAGAGCAGCTATGCATTCTCTGTGGGAAGTTCTCTACTCCATAAAGCAACAGAGACTGATCCAAAGCCACTTGCTTCAGCTTCTGTCTCTGACCCCAACAGTGATGTTCATATGCCTCCAAAAGCGAAAAAGACACGTATAGGATTTGATCCTCCCCTTTCCTCCACTGCGTTTGATTCTCTGCTTCCCTGGAATGATGTTCCAGATCCACTTGAATCGAAGCCCCCGATTCTATATGAGAACAACTTCCTCCAGCCTAGTCAAAGCTCTTATGTTTCAAATTCTGCACCTTCTCTCATGGAAGAGGAAATGAAGCTTTCTTATGAGACCCCAGCAGGAGGCACTTGTGTGAATGCGGATGAGTTTCTCAAGAGCCCTACTGTAACCCTCCAAGATCTGGACTTGTCCGCTCCCTCTGCCATCTCATGCATGAAGCTGCAGGAGTTCAGCTCAAATGTGACCAACAGTACAGAGTCCATTCTGAGAAGCTTGAGCTGGGAGTTCCCGGAATCACATCATTCTGGTTCTTTAGACACTGACTTAGACTTCAGCTGGCTTCAAGGCGAGCATTTTCTTGCAAACACTGGACTCCAAAACTTCCAGTTTCAAGATTACAGCAGTAGCACATCGCTCCTATCTGAGCTCCCACCACACCTTTGGTTTGGAAATGAGCGGCTTCCCGACCCTGACGAGTATTCACTCCTGGTTGACCAAGGTTTATTCATATCTTGACCTTGTTCTCATTTTAACTGCTTTTCGTATATTGGTGGGTGTAATGCAGAAAGATTTTGTGGGTATACCTGAAAAATAATCTTGCTTTCCCAAGAACCTTCCATGGTCAGATGCATGTACAATAATCCATGAGTGTCATAGGCTAATTACATCAAAATAGTTGGATTACAATGATAAGACCACATGTTTCATACCGTCGCTTATGATCTTCACATGGTCGCTTATGATGTTCCCTTTCACGTGTTTCTTCTCCTAGAAGGAAAATACTTGCTCTGTCGTACTCTTGAGAATAAGATCTCTACACACTGTATCTATTGGCAAACTTAGATATACAAATGAGTGTTAGGACAACGTTTTTGTCTAAGATCTGCTACCAAATCCAAGATGGGAAACTACAGTGAGTTTTGAACTATCTGACATCTTGTACCAAGTGAACCCTATAGCAGGCAATCGATTGGTTATCTGACTAAGCTCTAATTCAATAATAACAAATAAATACAAAGCTACACCGTAACGCATTATTCAGAAAATCGGATGTCATCAGTACTGTGCAGTTCTAGTTAAGGATTTCTTGGAAACATACAGTGAGAACTTGTACAAACTTAGATATACAAATGAGTGTTAAGGAATACCTAACATCTGCTACCAAGTGAACCCTATAGCAGGCAATCGATTGGTTATCTGACTAAGCTCTAGTTCAATCATAACAAATAATCACAAAGCTATACCGTAACGCAAGGTTCAGAAAATCGGATATCATCAATACTGCGCAGTTCTAGTTAATATACAGTGAGAACTTTCCAAAATTCGACTATTATCACTTGCTCAATGTCTAAGAAAATCGGATGTCATCAGTACTCGGCAAGTTGTAAACAACGGCTCTTCCTTTCAACAAATCTACAGACACGATAAGTTATATGTTACAAGAGATTTAAGAGAAGATGTTTCTCTGAGAGATGTATAGAGAAAATGTGCTACAAAATAGCGGGCATCTTGTCGTATCCAGTGACCTTCTGCAGCCCATATCAAGTGAGACATCAGAAATCAGAATCAGCCCATCAAGTTTCAATCGTTCAGCCTTGGACCCTGGAAAACAATAGAGTCACAATATCATTTTAGTGAAGACACATCAAAAGTCTTGTGAAATTGAAGAGAATGAAACATTCTGTACCCGTTTATACTTACTTGGCTTTCTCATCCGGGCTTTCTTCGGTTTCTCCATCTGTCCCAGGATTCAGCGATGATATCTTCCCGAATGACTCTTTTGCATCCCCAAAAAAGTCTTTCACTTTGTCCAACACTGTTTTAAGCTGGTCCGGGGTTGGGAGCTGTGATTGTTCAAGACAAAAAAAACTCAAATGTTTCAGAGAAAACATAAATCCCAGCACCACTTTTATCTCAATATTGTTGTATAGCTCACCTCGATCACATCTGAGGTACTAAGTGCAGCTCTCATGTTTCCGTTTTCCTGAATGTGAAATGCAGCCAGAATAAGTGAAATCCAAACCAAAAAAAAAACAAGCAATTGTTCCTTATAGTCTCAGAGAATCTGTCCTCCAAGACTTCAGAGGTTATAAAACAAAAGGAATCAGACAAAGGTTTCCAGAGCATTACAACAAGTTTGTAGCCATAGCGAAACTCTTTGGCTGTCCGCAAGACACGATGCTGCTTAATTGCTGTCTTTTGTATCTCCTTCTCATCCTGTTGAAGAATTAAAAAAAATCAGAAATCACATCTAAAAGAGACCAGACCTTGTGTTATGTATCCCCCAAAACAATACTCTTACTTACTTTGTAAATAACAGCAGCAATGTTTCTTGCAATGGTGTCTTTGTAGATATACTTCCCCAAGAGGTTATCTTTTGCAGCTACCATGATCTTAGCTGTTGTACCGCCGGCTATTATACTTAGAGGATACCAAAGATACACCTGTTCATGTTTATACAATACACTTTAATCACACACACACAAAAAAAAAACCCAAATTGATGAACAAAAACTCGCATTGATGAATCCAAAAATTGTAATCTGTAATTGGTCTCGAATTGTTGAGGACAACACAAAGTCGAAAGAAAATGAAAGCGAACTATTCAAATCGAGAGAACTGAAAATTTGAAAGTGATGAGAGAGAGAGAGGGAGAGACGAACATTGGCCATACGAATGAAGATAACGAATCTAGGGTTTCCATCGTCTTCAATCTTAGGCATAGGAGGAGGCGTGCGTTGATACTGACGAGCAGCCATACCTTTCTTCCCTTTCGCCTCCACCACGAAAACCATCCGCCGCTGCACCGATTCTCGGCATGCCGTTCTCGAGGTGAACAGAGAGTGTCTCGCTAACCCAGCCTCTTCGAGTCTTCCCGTGTTCTTAAGGGGAAGCCGAGCCAACGCGTTCAGAGACATACTCACCTCCATTTTTAGAACCACCACTGAGAGTCGTCGTCTGCAACGGGGAGTTTTGGGGATGATTTGGTTTCGTTGGATTCGTGCCTTATCCATTAGGCGTCCCACGTGTCCTATTCGGTTTAACTAAAGCAAAATCGTATACCGGAATTTCATGATTTAGCCACTTGATCAACTTTTTGTTCTGTGTACCAGTTTGAACCACATGATGTCGGTGTTGTTGTCCACTAATGACTAAACTAAACTAAACCCAATCCTCATCATATCAATTTCACAGTCCGAATTTCACTAGTTGCAAAAATATATTAATAAATATGCAAATTATGTGGTCTCCGTTAACTCCACTCGATATCCAAAGCTCAATTTATCAACTTGAATTTGCATTCCATATGGGTGATATACTAGTGCTCATAGTTCAACATTTGAGGAGTTTTGGTTTAAAATAGAGAGTAGACAGTGTACCAGCAAAGTCGAACTCAGACTTCATGATAATATTTTTATTATGAATGCTGATTTGGTGGTTTAATTGTTCAAATTACACAAACTTGAGAATTTTTCAAAAAAAAAAAAAATCCCCGGTTTAAACCATTGGCGACTAAACCCGTCCTCTCCGGTCATTTTTTGGTTACTTGAGCTGCGTAAGACGCAGAGAAAGGTAAGAAATGAATGATTCCATCTAAACCGTTCGGTACTCTCAACTCCTTAATAAAAACATCAATAAACGACATCTCCGACAAACAAAACAAAAATGTTCAGCTTAGCAAAACCAAGCCGATAAATTTATTAGGGGATCATAACCGTTAGGTGCAGATATCACAAACTATACTTTGTCCGGCTATCGACGAAAGCTTGTGTTGATGGTTCCCTTCCAAGAAAACTGGTGAGAAGTTCCATGGCATCTTTGTCTCCTCCATGAGCCAACACCTAAGACAAAAGGCTGTGTTACACTCACATTCACACACTACTACTAAAGTAGGAAGAATAGAAACAAATAAGCTTCTCATTTACTTTGTCTCTGAACTGCATGCCTGCATACAGGTTCGGATTCCCATCACCAAATTTTGAAGCATATATATCAGCAGCAAACACCTGTGGAAACAAGCAGGTTCTCATATTACAAAATCATGGAAAGAGCGATCAGCGAGGACTAACCACAGTGAATCAATCATACCTCACTCCATATACGGCTGTAACACGTTGCTTCAGAGCCGATTACAGCACGTGGGAAACATGAGGCAGGGTTTGTTCCTTCCACCATTGGTAGCCCTAACATTACCTATACAGAGACACTACTAAGTATTGAGACAACTTACCCACAGTAAATAAAACCAGATTGCTTTGCGAGTTTCTGCTTTTACCTTCGGATGAAGACTCCTGATTAGCTGGTGAAAGTCCACATCATCGTCCGAATATATTTTTTGATCGAATAGACCTAGTCATCAACGTTTCAAGCATCATTAGCCAATGCCACATTTTACCTTATCGTGAGCTTCTTACACTGCTAAAATACCTCTTAGTAAACTTCCGGTTCCTCGAACACATAATAAGAATCACAATCTACTGGTCTTACTAGCAATACATTGATATTTTTAGTGAATAAAAACTAAAGTAAATCAAACTGAAGAGGTATATAGTCATTAAGACAAGTTTTGACAGTAGCCTATTAGAAGTCAATTTGGATGGTATATCAGAAAACGACATGCGCAGAGATGTCTCACAGTATAATATCTCCTGAAGCGATTTGAGGGCAGAGAAAGAATATCGCCAACGTTTGAGTGTTTTGCAGACTTCATCCACAAGTGGCTTGGTGATATCCTGCAAGTCCAACGAATTGAATCAAGCAGTCACAGACTAAAAGGGTAACAGGAATAAATCCCAAGTTGAACCAAAGATCCATTGTCAACAATTCTGTTGTGCAAGTACTCACCTGACGATAACCTGATATTAACTTCAAAGTGAAACTGTCGTAACACCTAGAGATACCAGAATTATATTCCATCTGTAAGGATTTGTGTTACTAAAGAAAAAGAATAACAAATATCAGTTTACTTGCCAGTTTTCCAATAATTGAGAAGGGATCTCTCGGAAGTCAGGGTCAAAACGTAGGCCTGAGAATCTAGCAAATGAAGCACGGTTGCAGATATGTTGGACCTATTTCCCAATAGTTAGCAAGGAACATCAACTCATAACATCCTTTGATTTACAAAAGAATTTCTTCTACTGTTCTAATTAACATATCTCATTCACGTACCACATGGCCAAACTCATGAAAAAGATTAACCACCTCAGAGAATCCCAATGGCACAGCTTCACCACCACCATCTTTTGAAAACTGTGTAATAAGCAACGCCACGGGAATCTGTGGACAGAAACAGATTCAAAATAAATGCCGGTACACGCTAAAATACATCCACACGAGATCCCATATCGATTTCTATTTTTGATCTGCATGACACTTCTAGATAAAGGTCTGACATGGATGTAGGATTGTCACCTGACAGGCACCATTGGAGAACAGTGCATTGTTCTGAAGACCCACCACACAGCTGTGACTAAATTTCCCTTCCCTGTCCAACAAAAATATGCTCACAACTTATAACAAAATGGAGGCTCTGAAAGTGAAGTGGATGATGAGCTAGGGTTGCTAATTGACCTTGTAAACATGTCAAGATAGAAATAACCCAAAAGCTTCCCAGACCCGGAGTCAAATACAGCAAACGCTCGAACGTCATAATACCAGACATCAATTTCTGAAACCTCCTCAATTTTTATTCCTGCACGGGGAAATAGAAAGATTGGTTTGGTCAGCGAGCTACGATGAGGATGAAATCAATAATAATCTATTCGAGACACATAAACAAAGGAAAAAAAAAATTCTTGACCCCAAAAGATTTCAGAGTACAGACTTTTAACTCACCAAAAAGGTCTTGACATATTTTAAAGATGCCGGAAAGGACCAAACTGACAGGAAAGTACTGCCGGATATCTCCAAAATCAAGATCAAACTGCAACTCCTCTACCCTCTTTATATAATATAACAGATCTTCAACGCCAAACGGAAGCTCCCCTTCTTCTTTCCTCTGATATTGGAACCCGGCAAGTTAAATGTTTAGAAAGGCATCACCTATTATATGTTTTAAACGAAATACCAACATTATATTTTACCTTCAGATCTTTCAAAATGGAAAACTCCCTAATAGCCAAATCAGTTAAACTGGAAGAGATGTCCTCCAGAAACCTGATCACCTGCACACAAGAAGGCCGTCAGTATAGTCGAGATAATGAAGAATGATAAACAAATCAGATGAAGGATATTTCACAAACCCTTGTTGATGTCTTTGACATCCTATGATCAAGAGCATAATCTCCAAAGTGTGCATAACCAAGTAAGCGAGCTAATCTATGGCGCGACTGAACCTGCAGAGACCAGAATAGTAAGAAGTCAACTGACTGAAGTGTGCTGCAGGCTTCTGTCACGGGTTTCTAGATAGACACGCAATTACCAATTTTTGTAACACTGGAATATTGGAATCTCCACATCTCTTTCCATATGCCATAGCCACTGTCTTCCTTGTCTTGGCTATCTGTTTAAAACAAGAGCCAAAAATTTTTCACAGACAGATTCGAATGTTATGGCCTGGACACAGAGATGAGGAAGTTGTTCTCAGTTATTAAAAAAAAAGGTACATGGGAATTCTTACCTTGCACAACTCTAGAATAGCTGCCACGTGACTACTTTCTAAGGTGAGCTTGTATTCTTTATTTTGAGTTTTATCCAAACTCTGCAAGAAGAAGTGCAGAAATGAGAAATAGTTCAGAAAAATTCTTGTCCGACACAGACTAGGTTACAGATTTGCATGAGGCAGAGCAAGCTAAATAAGATTTAGGGTAAACACCTGAAGAAATTCCAGAGGCAAACCAGCCAGCTCATGCTCAGTGAAAAAGAGACAAGAACTATCTTCATTTAAATTCTGAACATATCGCAAGCTTAGCTCATCAATTTCATTTCTCAATCTCTCCACTTCCTCTCTTTTTGTTGCAGTAAGGTTCAGACCATTGTGCTCGAAGTCTCTAACCTGTCACTGATAAAACATAAATCAATACATTCGTTCAACTCACACATCTTTGTAAATACAATAGATGTCTACAAGCAACTCTTGCAAACGTGCAATGAAATAAGCTCATTATTCCAACGCTTTCTTTTAGAGCAACTGAAGGAAGATCATGAACACAAAACATCTGGTCAAACCCTTAAAGAGTCCTATTTGCGAATCCAGGTGGATAGGAAAACCTCAAAAGCCTTGTTCATACGTAGAAAAAACAAGAATTGATTCTTATTCGCAACTGGACATGTTGTTAAGCAAATTTCAAGACTAGTCAAATCCACTTTCTACAGCACAAGTAAAGAAAATTAAGTAACAATCAATAGTACAAAGCCAATGACCAAAAAAATTCTAGAATTGTGAAGGCGAGATTAGAAAGGATAACAGCTCTAAGGAGTATAGATTTATACAAATTGTCAATTATAATATCAGTTCTTCGAATAATTTTTTCAGGCACTACATCGTGTTAGCAGAAGGAATGTTATGCATTTAGGAACTCCATTAACGTGTAATACGGTAATGTCTGAGGTAGTGAAAACCTTCAGAGCTATATATAGGACGAGCATATTATTCAGTTTTCCTTACCAGACACTGAAGGTAGCATTTAGCTTCCGGAGAAATTGATTCTCCCTTTGCGGCATAAATTTTGATCACCCGGTAAACATCTTCACGTTTTCTGATAAGCTTGCACAAAGATATGATCATCAATGTCATGCCTATCATTTCCCACTCTAAGACAGTAAAACAAACAACAGAAGGAATCCAAAAACACCTGCAGGCAAGAACATGAGCGTCTATCTTCTGCTCTGCTTCAGCACTGGCTTTACGAACACTATCCTGGGGAGATAACATCTTAGGAAACACACAGCATTGTATAAGCGAGAGTTGTCTTGCTTCCAGTTCTGCCAGCGGCAATACAACATTCTCATAAGAGAGCTACAAGAATCAACAAACAATCAAGTAAGAAATATATTTCCATATCCATCTTGCTCTTTCCACAAAAAGTTGAATCGAGTGAGAGTGTTTCCAATTTCCATTAATTTCGACTACCTTATTTAGAGGAACCAAGGCAACATTCTCATGAACCCTCGTGGACTTGGAAATAATTTCGTCAGCTAGCTCGAGAATCTCCCTCGCCGATAGGTTGACACAAACAGTATCACACCCAGGAAGACCTGAGTTTTCGAAGAAAAATTATCAAAAAGGGCATTGTAAGATGCGAATTCATACAATGCGGAATTGAGCCAAGAGAAACTGAAAAGAAAGAAGACGAGCCAAGCATTCGAGAGCGAGAGAGTACCTTTCTTCTTTGATTTTTCCTTATGAGACTTGAAAGCGAAGATGGCGTAACTGACGGCGAGTCCCAACAGCCCAGCCGCTCCGGTGAAGGTTACAAGTTTGAGCTTCTTAGAATTAGATCCTTCCATTTTCTTGTCGTTTCCATCGTCTTCTGTCATTTTCCTCTGTTATTTTCTTTCACGGGAAAGAAAAATTGATTGGGAGGGAGAAAGCTTAGTGTAGTGTGTCCCTCTGCTCGTTGAAGGCCGCAGGCTGAAAGTGGGACGAACGGAAAATCTTCGCCTGAACGCGTCAAATATTTTTGATAGTTCTTTAGTTTTTTTTAATTATTTAATTTAATGTCAAGATATCTAAAAATTATCAGAAATAGTATTTTCATTATAAGTTTTTGGAATTATTTACAATTTTAATATTTTCTAAAGTGAACCAAGCATACATTCTCAATCTATGACAATATAAAAAAGTTTACTGAATGAGTTTGGCATTTTGTTTTTTGTTTTTTTTTGTTTTAATTATGTTATTAGGATATGTACAAGTTGTTTTAAACAAAACAATTTCACCACTTTCGACTTATAAAATTCTGGTTAAAAACCAGCTTGTAAGCGACTTTTAAGACGATCGTTTTCAATTTCCGTTTTATCTGTGTTTTCTCTGGCCGATGCCGGCTGGTTGTACTATTTCTTTGTTTTCAATTTGTTGGTTTTTGTTATAAATATGGTTTTCCTTGATCTTTCGGGAGACTTCTCCTTCTACGATTTTTGCAATTGTCTTCTCTTCTTTTGGAAGAGCGTCTTTCTGGCATTTGGATATCCAATCAATTATGCCATTGTTAGTCCGTTGAGTGAAATATCTGGCGGTGTTTAAAAATTATCCCGTTTGGATAATATTCAGATCTATAAACTGCCTTGGATTTACTATTTACAAAACGCTAGCTCTTTCAATTTTGTGTTGCTTTTCCCAACTATTGACAACTATTAGTGAGAACGATAAGGGCTCATCGGCCAGGTTTCACAACGTTATTGGCCCTTGGTTTAAGGGAAAAAAATTTTGGGTCGGGGTTCGATTTTTGCTCGAACATTTTTTGCTATCTCTCTTCTTCCACCGAAAGACTTATTCTCTCTCGACACTTATCAAAAGAGAAAATCGAAAACTCCTACCGCCGGAATCGAGACTGCCCTTGATCTCCGATCGATTAGCAAGGTACGAAATCTCTGACCCTTGATATGTTGATTTTTTCATTTGTTGGGTTGTTTTTATCGAAAATAGGGTTAACTCACTTGGGGAAAAATTAGGGTTCGTCGGGTTGATTTAAATTAAGGGTTTTTGTATCGATTAGGTTCTGTCTGTGATTCAATAGTTGTTTATGTAATCGATTCACATATTGCTCTGAAATTAGGATTACTCAATTGGGGAAAAATTTGGCTTCTTCGGTATGTTTTAAATCAGGGATTTTTGTATTAATTAGAGTATGTATGTGATTTAACCCATGAATTTATGTATGTATAATGATCTATGTCTCTCTCGTTGAATTTACTTGAACCCATATGTGTAACCTATTTTCATCATTGGTTCAAGTCTCATGTTCGTAGGTTTTAGTTTATCTCTCTTCTTTTTTTGTTGTGGTTGCGAGGTTAGCCATGCCGATCAGCTACAGCGAGTCCTCATCTGAGGATGAAGCAATGGCCAACATGGGCTGGACGTACGCGGATGCTAATTACGGCATTCCGGCAAGATGCTTCTGTGGTTTAGGTATTAAGCTTGTAGTTTGTACATGCGGACTGAATTGTGGACGAAAGTACTACCGTTGTTCCGCCTGGTTACACGAGGTGAGTTGAACACTGTAATCTCGAGTTTCTATGTTTTGTTTGTTAGCAATTTTTTAATCTAACTATAAGTTTTGTTATAAGGGAGTGAAGAACATATTTTCAAATGGTGAGATGAGACTGTGACAGAGCAGTTCAAGAGAATGGCGATAAGGATTCAAAAGCAAAAGGAGAGGGTTCAGGGTTTGACAGACTTGGCCTTAAGGGTTGACCGATTCTCCGATCCCAGCATTGCAGAAGTTAAGGAGAAGCTCTGAGTGCTGCATGGAGAAGTTTCAAGATTGAAGCAGGACTTTCGTAATGAAGGTGAAATCCCTTTGTTGCTCTGTTTTCTTTGTGTTTTTGCGGCTCTCTCCTATATGTTTAAGTAGTTGGAATATCTACATAAGTGTTTAAGCGGTTATTTCTTTTAGTTTGTTTCTGCTGCTGTTGTTGTAATGTAAGACAAAACCTGTATGGTTATTGCTTGGTTATGCATTTGGAGAATGTATGTCATTCATTTCCGAGAGTGTTTGGTTATTCCTTTGTTGCGTGTACAGGCGTAAGAAGAACATGTTCTTCAATCTTCAAGGTAATTCTTCTTTACTCTCTTTGTTAAATAATAGATAGTTAATGCTTTCATTAATAACATGTTCTGTTTTTTTGGTAAGGTTTGATTACTCAATGGAACTAGGCGAACAAGGTCCTTCAAGCTATGCGAACCAGATCCTTCAAGCTTTGAAACAAGGTTAGTCATGTCTTCTACTCTCAGTTAGCGTACGTAGTTAGCATTTAGGATTGTTAGTTTCTTGTTAGGTAAATAGTTATTGTCTTTGTTATCAATGCTTGACTGATTAGGTTTGGTTAAAGTTGTTAGGTTAAAAGTTAAAGCATATCTTGTCATGGTTAGTTCCTTGGTTGAATAGTTAATGCTTTCATTGATGACTTTTGAAAACTTTAACACTTCTAACTTACACGTCACAGAATAACATAAAACACATGACCAACTTTTTTTCAAGCACTTGAACCCTTCTCTAAAATTTTTTTTCAAACACTTGAACCCTTCTCTAACTATTTTACATTCTTAAATCTTTGACCTTCTCTCTTAAGAAATCCTTCTTAAATCTTTCACCTTCTCTCTTAAGAACTCCTTAAGACTTTCACATTCTCTCTAAAAACTCTTTCTTAAACTTTCGGTAACTCTTCACTCTTAAGCAAACTCGTTTTTAAACTTACACATTCTCTCTAAAAACTCTTTCTTAAACTCTCGGTAATCCTTCACTCTTAAGCAAACTCGTTTTTAAACTTTCACATCTATCTACTCTAATAAAAGTAGAAGTTTGAGGCTCCTAAAGGTGTCCACATCAGCAGGTTTTAGTTTAGTTTCAAGTAGACACGTGGCATTTGTGAAATCGCAGCTTAATCGACAGTTCTTTGCAAATTGCCACGTCAGCAAGTTCACACCCACGTAAAAGAAAAGAACTCATTCCTAATTAGCCGTTTTCATACTTTCGTTTCTTCTTCCAAATTCAACGTTTACCATTTACCAAGACTAAATGATACCTCTTCGTATTCTACATCCACAAATATTGATTCCAACAAACCATACATATGTTATTGTTCTTAGGATGTCTTCTAGGATCGAAGAACCGTGAGGTTTGTACTTTTTGCTTCATATATACCCAAAAGATTTTCATTTGTAGATTTCTAATTTTGTGACCAAATCATGTAGACAAGTGAAAGGCATTGAGAAGAACGGCGAGAGGTTGTGGAGGAAGAAAAGAAGGGATCATGTGGCATGCCAGTAGAAATTTTAATACCATGGTTAGAGACACTCAACTACATGATATAAGTGGTGAAGATCAAGAAAGGAAAGAAGGTTCCGACTTTGAACCCTAATTATCTAATTTTCAGATATTCAAAATTGTTATGTAACTTCATAATTTGTAAATAATTAAGGATTCCAAATATTGCTTCTGACAGAGAAGGGGGTGCCGATGACTGAATGAGAAGGTCTACTCTTCGCTGATTTCAAAACTAAAGCCTTCATCTTTTGCGTCCTTCGACTTCTCCCTTATTTCAATTTCATATTTCGTTTGGGGTTTCAGTCAATTTTGGTATGTTCACATAGCATCTCTTTTCTTTTTCGAATATTTTAAGAGAAATTAGATACCCTAATCTCTTGGAAAAATAATTCAGCTGGCGCACACATAAAAATGATGGAATATTTTAACTTCTATATGTTATTGTAGTTTAACTTCACGGTGGTATTCTATGTATTGTAGTGCTTAGCATCTTGCAAAATAATCTATAATTAACACGTATTATCTTTTTGTTTGTTTGCAGAGAAGCATGATATAAACCACTCTCCATCCTCTCCCCAGCCTGGTTAGGACCCAATCAAGGGATTTTTTTTTTTAAAAAAAAATCTTACAAAAAGAAAGAGGATATTTAAAGTTAATAAGTATGTCACAAATATTCTATTTATGGCTAATATATGAAGTCATGGCTGAAGGTCTGAACATCTAACTCTCCAACTTCTGAATTTTAGTTCATAAAAAGTGATCGTAATGTACATATTTAATGGAATATCATATCCACAGATTTAGTGTTTTGATGGTCAATCAAGATTTGAATTCGTATTCTCACTTAGATGCTTATATGGTTTTAACTAATGTCTATGTACATAGAGGTGAATACAAAAAGCTATTAACAGCAATCCAATCAGCTCTAGCAACGTACAATATCAAAGTAGGCATGAAATATTTTACCTCTGTTAGCTAACAAGCCTACAATTACTTTTAAAGAGTTTCGCATGGTTCGTGCTCCATTAGAAATTTAGTGTAATAAAAAAACTACTTCTTGATTGTGAAAGTATAATCGTGGTTTAAATAATATAGTGGGATGTGATTGCCCATAAGTAAAACAAATAATGAGCCAAGAAGTCTAGCGTAACTTTATTAAGTACGAGCTGCTGAGTTATTATGTGATGTATGAATCTGATTTACTTTGACTTAAAAAAAGTATGGTATCTCATTTGTGTAAATTATACTATGATATAACAGAAACAAACTATCTCCTTTTATTAGTGTAGATTAAGGGTTAAAACACAAACTTTACAAAACGTTAAAATAAACTGTGTAAGAGAAAATTGTTAGTACACAGATTCGTAGGACAGTGTGTGATAAGACTACAAATGTAAATTCAATTTCATAAATTACAATACATTGATTATTGTCGTTTGTCGTTGTATATATAGAGATATCGGCTTATAGAGCTCAAAACCTTACTCCCGTACGGGTAACTAAATGAGTCAGCGGCTCGATAACCAAATCGGTCAACAGCAAAGAAAACCAAAATTAAGTTTTTCTTACATATGTTCGGTAGAGATTATGTTTTTAAAATACAAATAGACATTTAATAAATTAAGAAAATCTTATTCGAATAAATATTACCATCCAAAATAAGCATTTCAAAATTATTAAATTCAAACTTATCTTCTTTTATCAAAATAATCCGCGCGTAGCGCGGACCAATTACTAGTTCTCTCTAAAAACTCTTTCTTAAACTCTCGGTAACCCTTCACTCTTAAGCAAACTCGTTTTTAAAACTTTCACATTCTCTCCAAAAACTCTTTCTTAAACTCTCGATAACCCTTCACTCTTAAGCAAACTCGTTTTTTAAACTTTCACATTCTTTCTAAAAACTTCTGGTATTTATCACAACATGGGCTCTCCAAACACATATGGTAACTCGCATGGGTTTGTAAACCTATTGAATAGCCAAGAAGAGAACCCATTTTCATTTTCACCAACTATAGATCTTGATTCTACCCAATTCCCTACGTTTAGCTCGCAATATTCTGAAGATGCAAATGCTGTGAGAAGGAGGAAGTGGAGTCCCATACAGTGGCAGATGTAAAAAAAAATTAGTTGGTGCATAAATTTATAAACAAAGGAACAAAAATTATTGGAGGCAATTTTTTATCTTTTAATTAAAAATATTGTAATTAAATTTATCTAAATATTTTAAAAAAAAAATAAAAAGAGTAGAGGGCACATAACCCCGTTCCTACTTCACTACCTTCGGCCCTGGTCCGATAGAAGACATGGTGTTAATAACTGCTTGGTTGAACACCTCAAAAGACCCAGTGGTCGGGAATGACATGAGCTTTTTGGTCACGTATCAAGCAATACTTCAACAATAGCCCCTAGTTGGTCGGGTTCCCAAATAGAGAGGTCAGCCAAATAAAGCAAAGGTGGGGAAGACTTAATGAACAGGTGTGCGAATTTGTAGGCTGTTATGAGGCTGCAACGAAAGAGCTTTCAAGCGGCCAAAACGATAATGATTTAATAAAGTCAGCACACCAAATTTTCTACAACGATTACGGGTTCAAGTTCGGGCTAGAGCATGCGTGGAGGGAGTTACGTCATGATCAAAAATCGTGTTCAGCCTCGGCAGAGAAGGATGGTGGGAAGGTGAAACGTAGAAAGGTAGAAGATGGAATAAAAGGAGTTTCGAGTTCCCAACCTGAAAGTAATGGCGCTGTCTCAATGAGTCGAGTGCCTGGAGTGAAGACATCTAAAGCCGCTAAGGGTAAATGGAATGGGAGCACTACAAATGCTGAAAGCTCAGAAGGCAAGGGTTTAGCGGAGTTAGAAAGCATGTGGAAAATTAAGAAAATCGATTTGGAAAGGAAAGACAAGATTTGCAGAAAATCTTTGAGGCTCTCCTTTTAAAACCCGAGCCAAAATCAGACACAGAAATAACATTAAAGAACAAATTACTGAATGACATGTTGGCATAATGAGTTAAGTGAATGAGTGGCATTGTTATGTATTAGAGCATCTCCATCCCTTATACTTATGAGGGGTTGTTAAACATTGTTTAATATTAAATTTGACATCTTAAAAAAATATTAAACATTGATTATTTCTCTCTGCCTCTCCTTCTTCCAATTACATGGCGCCATGTGGTTATATACCCACTAAATGAGGTTCTTCCACAAAAGTTTATGAATCCGGGATATAAGCTTTTTTCCCTTTTCTGAATTTTTTTTAATACCCTTAAAACCCTTACAACCCCACTATATCCTTGCAATGGAGATGGTCTTAGTCATTGTATGACTTGGTCTAAGTGTTTTGCGTTAGTTCTGTATTAATTTCAATAAATTAATGTAATGGTTGTGTATTCTTTGTTATGTTAATGCTTAGCAAAAGTGATCTATGTTATAATGACAATCTGTTTTGCCATATTCTTTAACTTATTCCATTCATTTTTTATTTGTTTGGCATCATTGGTATGAGTAATGGAGAGGTGGCCCACATACAAGGAAGGGTCCAAAATGATGTTCAGACTCGTGTTGTGATGTTATGTGATGTGCTACAAGGTGAGGGAAAAACTTTTACCCTTAGTAAAAACAATTAAAACCGCAAGTGCACAGCTAATCAGTTGTAGTACTTAGAGATCGAATCCACAAGGATTTGTGTGCCTAGTATTTTTCTACGGTTTCTAAGTTTATGTCTAGACTAAATCGGTTTTAGGGGTTAGTTGTTTGTCACGGGTTAAACTAGAACTAAAGAAAGCAAATGGATCTATCCTAAAAAGCAAGTATAAAAATCGAATGGAAACAAGATGAAACGAGTAAAATTCAAACTAAAGCAAATAAAATTCAGATCTAGAAGAGCAAGTAAATATTAATTGGTTTGTAAACTATGATTAAATACGCTGGACTTTCGGGAACTCTACAGGGATCATAATCGGTTTCAACACTAGGGATTTTAGATTGGGATTGACGGATATCGAAATATTAGGGTTCTAGAGCTAGAGTTCAGCGGTATGACTATGTCACTGTCGTGATCATAACCAACTGTTTCTCGCAACTCTGACCAGTATGTTTCCACTCTGGCCTTGGAGGGGAGAAAACGAAAGAGCTGCACAGGACTCGCCAGTACTCACGATTTCGCCGCAGGTAGGTTTCCACTCATACGGAAAAATCGTCTGTTTCATTTTATGTCTGATACTTAATGAAAATTTTCGCAACACTAACTATCTAGATCAGATACGAGGTGATCAATCAAGCATACATGCATTAAAGATGAGAATAAACAGAGAACATAGTTAAATCCCAGATCTAAAAACCTAGATGTCTCAAACAATTATGAGAACCCCTTTCGGGAACCCTATGCCCAACTTGGGATCTACTCAGCCATGGCTGAGGTCGACATCATCATTGATTTTAATGAAAGCAATCAAAAACAGTAAACAAAAGAGATGAAAGAAAATTTCTCTATTGATGAACTCAGAGTTGAAGAATCGTCTCTAAAAATCGCATAAAATGGCTGGAAAAAGGGTTTCTGTAAAAGTATGAAAGGTGATGTCTAAAAACGACTTAAATGACAAGTATTTATAGTTTTCAATACTACAGGGTCTCTAGGGTTCCGGAATTAAGGCTGGGAAATGATTTGGGCTTCAGAAATGGAATTTTTAGGTCAGAGATGCCTGGTCGCGGTCGCGTGGGCTGTGACCATGGGGAATGAAGGCTTGGCCGCGGTCGCGTGGCTCTGGCCACGGTGGATAGGCTGCTGGCCGCGGTTGCGTGGGCTGCTGGCCGTCTTCGAATCTCTGGGACAAATGGAATATCTTGAGATCCAACCGTTGGAATGTCCCCAAACAAAGTGAATTTGAAAGCTAGTTGAGTCTTCTATTAGTTGTCTAATTTTGAGGGTGATCAGAAGGTGAGAAGGTTTTCGTCTCTCCATAAGAATTCTGACGGTCTGAATTTATCCAAAAGAGTTTTTTTGTTCCAATTTGTATCTCTTTATCCCAAATTACCTGAAAAATCTTTTAAAATCCAAAAACATAGAAGTCCTTTGAAAACCTTTGAGCAAGTGCCGGGACCGCAGCCAACACCTATTTTCCCGCGGGTAGAGCCACCGCGACCGCGGACTTTGGTCGTTCACTTTCCCGAAGACTTAATTAAAGCCCAGATCAATTCCTTTCGTTATTTCTGAAGCCCTAAGTGTTCAGAACCACCCCAGAAGCTATAAATACCCCCTTTAGGTCATTCCTAAAGGTGTGGAGACGACATAAGATAGAAAGAGAGAGAGATTTCGTGGAACCCTAGAGAGGAGCCGCCGCCGTCGATCCCGAAGAAGGAGCCGCCGCTGGAGAGCATCATCGCGCCTCCACCTGCAACTCTGTTCTTCGTTTTTCTTCCTTCTTTTCTTTAATTTCCTGCAACTTTCAATACTTTGTGATGATTGTTTATAATATGTTTGAGTAGTTACCCAGTTGGGTTTAAAGGGATTGTTCAAAGGGAATTTCATGTGTCTTTGATTATGAATCGATAGATTTAGGATTTATAATCTTCTAGATGTTCTTTGTTTGCCTTTAATCTTACTGCGTGATTCTTTGCTGGCCACTTAGAAGCCGATCTGATATGATATGTTGCGAAAGCTTTCATTGATTGTCTGAACTAGGGTGAAACGAGCAGTTCTTCTATAGGAGTGGAAACCTACCTGTAGTTGAGTTGTGAATGTTGATGAGTCTTATTCTGCTATTGCATCTTCTCCCTTCCAGAATCAGAGTGGAAACTTACTGATTAGGGTTGCGAGAGATAGTTGTTTAGTGCTGCGAAAGTAGGCTATTCATACTTCCGTGCCTCGAGTTCTAGAACATACGTACTTGATTACCTTTATCACTTGTTTAAAATCGACATAGCTTAGACCATGAACCCCTCAAAACCCCTTGAGCCCCAACATTTGTCTTTAATTGTTTACAGCCTTCTAGTTTCAATCGATTTTTACCTTCAATTCTATTTGCTTTTCATTCGCTTTTACTTGCTTCAATTCGCCTCTTGTTTAATCGATTTTTACTTGCTTTTATTTGCTTTCACTTTCAATTGCTTTTACTTGTTTAGCTTTCTAGTTTAGATTTAGTGACAACAAAAACCCAAAACCAAAACCAAAACCTTTTAGTTCTAATCTGATTTAAGCGTTGCGTTGAATTCGTACTGAAACAACTAAGTCTCTGTGGATCGATACCCTAAGTACTACAGCGCACATCTGTGCACTTGCAGACATTTAGGGGTTATAAATTTAAAACCTGAAGCTTATTAAAACGAAAACAAACAACCCCGTTTACAACCCGCTTTTGCTCGCATCAAGTTTTTGGCGCCGTTGCCGGGGACTTAAATTTGTTTCGTTGCGAATCCCAGCTTAAATCCATTAGAACACTTGTTTACTTTTACTTTTTCTTTTGAATTTTTCAGGTTTCTCTGAGATGAGAGACCGAGAACATGTTCCCGGAACTCTTGGTGATCCACCAAATCGTGTGGATGGTGATCCAATCGACGATGATGACCTGACTGATGATGAGTTTGAAGAACCGATTTATGATGACAATGAGCTAATCGGATCGGTCAAACACAAAGATGATGATGAACTGATTGGAAGTTTCGATTCACTCAAAAAATTCATGGGAGATCGAAGAGCTATTCAACCAGCCTTACCTGAGGATGGCAAAACCGAAATTAAGGTACCCCATATCCATTTAGTTCAACAAAATCAATTCTCTGGTTATTCATTCGAAAACCCGATAGACCATATCGAGACGTTCGAAGAATTATGTGCAACCATTACAGCAAATGGGGATTACCACAAGTGTAGTCTTTTCCCATTCTCTCTTAGAGATAAGGCCAGCAAATGGCTAAAATCTCTGCCACCTGCTTCACTAAAAACGTGGGCAGCATGTAAAACTGTTTTCCTAAATCGTTTTTACACTAGAAATCTTGCAAATCTCTTAAGAAAGAATATAAGAACTTTTAAACAAAAAGAAGATGAAGATCTTTTAGATACTTGGGAAAGATTTAGGGAATACCAAAGAGATTGTCCACACCATGGATATGCCGAGGAATACCTGCTAAGTATCTTCTATCGCGGTATAACTCCAGAGTTACGACACTCTTTTGATATAGCAAGTAATGGAGATTTCACAACTAGATCTGTAGAAGATGCTCACGTTTTCATTAAAAATTTGGGAAACAGCATCCGAAATCAAGTAACCTTTGGTAATTCTGCACTTCCTGAGAAGAAAGAAGAAATTTCAGAAGTTATAAAGTGTCTCCGTCACATAATGAGTCATCTTGGATTGCAACAACCAAATAGGGTACACAATACGTGTAACTTTGATGGTTGGGACAACCCAATGGATTCTTATGATCAAGGGATGATGAACACTGCAGAAGTATATCAAATTCATGATGTTCCATTCGTTTCTGATCACCGCGGTCGTGGCTGTTCTAACCGCGGCCAAACAACCTTTCACCGCGGTCGTGGCTGTTCTGACCGCGGCCAAAACGTCTTTCAAGCCTGGTTGGACACCACCTTCTGAACCAATCTCGGCTATTCAATCTAATCCTGTTTCCTATCCTAGTGTTCCCTCTTCTGAAGCTGAAAACCTAAACAAAAAGATTCTAGAGCTTGAAAAATCTATGTCTCAAGAGATTAGTGATCTTAGATCTGAACTAAAAGAGATGCAGAAGGATTCTGATACCCTCCTTAACATAATGGTCAAAACTAATTCTAAAAAGTTAGAAAATTCTGAAGAGGAGCTAAGTGAAAATTCTTTCGAAAGCTCAAGTGAAGCAGATCCCTCCGATCATGTGAAAGCTATCACACTTAGGAGTGGATTAGCTTACAAAGAGCCAGAATTTCCTAAAGATCTCGAAGTTGAGGAAAAGGGTAAGGAAAAGGAGAAAGAAAAAGAAAGAATCACGAATGAAGATGTTGAAAAGGAAGTGGTAGGAGAAAAGGATGGAGAAGAAGTAAGAAAAGATTCATCCCGAGAAATCCTTGGAGAAGACCCAATTCCACCTCAACCAACTAGTGTCTACAAACCTAAACCTCCATATCCTAGAGCCTTAAGAGCCCCTAAGAAAGAGAAAGAAAAAGCTAAGCTGAAAGAGCTAATCGATCAGTTAAATGTGAGATTACCTTTTGTAGAAGCTTGTGCTATGATTTCCGCTTTAAGAAAATACATGAAGGGTATTCTAACAAATTCTTTAACTCTTGAAGAAGGCGTTATGATGATAACCCATGAATATAGTTCTATCCTGCAAAGCCGAATCCCTGAAAAGAAAAACGATCCTGGAAGCTTCGCACTTTCATGCACCATCAATGATGTAGCTTTTGAGCGTGCCCTCTGTGATTTAGGATCTAGCATAAACATGATGCCTCTTTCAGTAGCAAAACGTTTAGGACATCACACTTTCAAGCCCACTAAAATTTCTTTAGTATTAGCTGATCGTTCTGTTAGACAACCAGTAGGTATCTTAGTAGATGTTCCCGTCAAAAACGAAAAATGTTCCATACCAACCGATTTCGTAGTTCTAGAACTAGAAAAAGAACCTAAGGATCCACTTATTCTTGGACGACCATTCCTATCTACAGCCGGAGCCATAATCAATGTTCCTGAAGGAAAAATCGACCTTCATCTAGCCGGCCTAGTTATGCAGTTTGACATGAACAAAAGTTTCGATAAACCAACTTTGGATGGCAAAATTTGTTGGGTTGATGAGTTAGACGGAATTATTGAGGAAGCCTATGAAGATCTGCTTCTAGACGACCCTTTAAGTGTCACGCTTTCACCCGAAAAAAATGAACGCAATTTCCTTGAAGAAATTTCAAGTGAGTGCACACGTATGCTTGATAAATCCGAAACTTATAGGAAACCTCTACATTATCTAGATCTTAAGGACCAAACAAACCTTCCTACACCTCCTAAAGACACTGCTGCAGCAATTAACGATCCTTGGAGTGAGCTTAAAGCCCCTAAAGTCGAGCTTAAACCTCTTCCCGTCGGACATAAGTATGCCTTCCTTGGACCAAATTCTACTTATCCTGTCAAAATAAACTCTGGTTTGACAGAAGAAGAAACCACAATGCTGTTGACTGAGCTGAGAAAACATAGAAAAGCCTTAGGATATTCACTTGATGACATACCTGGAATCTCTCCAGATCTTTGTATGCACAAGATAAATCTAGAGGATAATGCTAAAAACTCAATCGAAAAATCAAAGGAGACTGAACTCTAATCTTATGGATGTTGTCAAGAAGGAGATTATGAAGCTTTTAGAAGCTGGAATAATCTTTCCTATCTCAGATAGCAATTGGGTTAGCCCAGTTCATGTTGTTCCGAAGAAAGGAGGAGTCACTGTCATTAAAAATGATAAAGATGAAATGATCGCTACAAGAACAGTAACTGGACATCGTATGTGCATCGATTACCGGAAACTGAATGCAGCAACTAGGAAAGATCATTTTCCACTTCCATTCATAAATCAAATGCTAGAAAGATTAGCTATTCACCCCTACTATTGCTTTCTTGATGGATACTCCGGATTTTTCCAAATTCCTATTCGACCGGAGGATCAAGAAAAAACGACATTCACTTGTCCATATGGCACGTTCGCTTACAAACGTATGCCTTTTGGATTGTGTAATGCACCTGCTACCTTCCAGCGGTGCATGATGTCGATCTTCACAGATTTTATTGAGGATTTCATGGAAGTATTCATGGAAGATTTCTCTGTCTATGGATCTTCTTTTGAAAAATGCTTAGCCAATCTTGGTAAAGTTTTGCAAAGATGTGAAGATAAGCACTTAGTATTAAATTGGGAAAAATGTCACTTCATGGTACAAGACGGAATCGTGCTTGGGCACAGAATTTCGGGAAAAGGAATTGAAGTTGACAAAGCTAAAATCGAAGTCATGACCAGCCTACAACCCCCCACAAACGTAAAAGGAATTCGTAGTTTCTTAGGACATGCAGGATTCTATAGGCGCTTCATTAAAGATTTTTCTCAAATAGCTAGACCTCTAACGCGTTTGCTTTGCAAAGAAACGAACTTCGAGTTTGATGATAAGTGCTTAGCCGCGTTTCATAAGATCAAACAAGCTCTTGTCTCCGCCCCTGTCGTGCAAGCACCTGATTGGGAACTCCCATTCGAAATCATGTGCGATGCAAGTGACTATGCAGTCGGAGCAGTGCTTGGCCAACGAAAAGATAAGAAACTGCACGTAATCTACTACGCTAGCAGAACTCTAGACGAAGCTCAATGCAATTATGCTACAACAGAGAAAGAACTTCTAGCTGTCGTATTTGCATTTGAGAAATTCCGTTCTTATCTCGTAGGATCTAAGGTCATAGTTCATACTGATCATGCTGCAATCAAGTATTTAATGTCTAAGAAAGATGCTAAACCTCGGTTGATAAGATGGATCCTCCTACTGCAAGAATTCGATATCAAAATTCGAGATCGGAAAGGAGCAGATAATGGAGTTGCAGACCATCTTTCACGAATTCGAGTTAAAGAAAGATTGCCTTTAAATGACAGTTTGCCAGAAGAAAACATCTATGCAATAGATACTACCCCCAATGCCAATACCGCACCACCACGTCCACTCATGCGACGAGCAGATGCTTTCAACACCCCATGGTTTAGGCACATAGCAAATTACCTAGCAGCTGATGTAGAACCACCACAATTTTTTGGGTATAGGAAGAAAAAGTTTCTGAAAGACGTAAGACATTATTTTTGGGATGAACCCTATCTCTATAAGAGATGTGCTGATGGGTTATTCCGAAGATGCGTAGCTGAAGAAGAGATGGAAGGAATTTTATTCGGATGCCATAGCTCGTCTTACGCAGGACATTTCGCAACCTTCAGAACTGCTTCAAAGATCTTACAAGCAGGTTTTTGGTGGCCTACTTTGTTCAAAGATACTCAAGCTTACATATCGCAATGCGATAAATGCCAAAGGATGGGCAACATACGCAAAAGGAATGAGATGCCTCAAAATTTTATTCTCGAAGTCAAAATTTTCGATGTCTGGGGAATAGATTTTATGGGACCCTTTCCAACTTCTTTTGGGAACCAATACATCTTAGTAGCAGTAGACTACGTCTCTAAGTGGGTAGAAGCAGTCGCTAGCCCCACCAACGATGCGAAAGTTGTCATGAAGCTGTTTAAATCTGTTATATTCCCGCGTTTTGGAGTTCCTAGAATTGTGATAAGCGACGGAGGATCGCATTTCATCAACAGAGTTTTCGAGAATCTTCTTAGAAAGAATGGAGTTACACATAAAGTCGCTTCCCCATATCATCCCCAAACCAGCGGTCAAGTGGAGATCTCAAATAGAGAAATCAAGTCGATTTTGCAGAAAACTGCTGCAGGTCATTGCAAGGATTGGTCTACCAAGCTTGACGACGCATTATGGGCGTATCGAACAACATTCAAGACACCATTAGGAACAACACCATTCAACCTAGTTTATGGAAAAGCATGTCACCTTCCAGTAGAACTCGAGTATAAGGCGCAATGGGCTATAAAGGAGATGAACATGAACATGAAAACAGCTGGAGAAAGAAGACTACTTCAACTTCACGAGTTAGAAGAAATCCGACACAATGCCTACGAAAACTCGAAGATCTACAAGGAGAAGACTAAAGCATATCATGATAAGAAGATTATTCATAGAACTTTTGCTCCTAACGATAAGGTACTTCTTTTCAATTCTCGTCTTAAGCTTTTTCCAGGAAAATTACGTTCAAGATGGTCAGGACCCTTCACGATAAAGGAAGTCAAACCATACGGAGCCATTGTCCTATGGGACAGAACCGGAAACTCATTCACAGTGAATGGACAGCGTGTAAAGCCATATCTGGCTGAAAAAACCGAAGACGAGAGAGAAGTGATGTTTTTGATTGATCCATCATCGGCCAATGATGAGACCAAGGAGTGTCATGACCCCGGTTAATTCTGATCAAGCAACAATGTCAAGCTAACGACTTGAAACAAGCGCTTAGTGGGAGGCAACCCACTTGGTATTTTATCTATTTCTCTTTGACCTTTATTTTCTATTTCCATTGCTTTGTTTCTGTTTCATTTAATTTTAGGTTTTCAATAAGGAAGAATAAATACAAAAGACGAGCAGCATTCTCCAGCACGATAAGTTCACTTAAACATTTCAACATTTCTATTTTCTTTACCATTCTTTCCAGGATTTATCACACTGAGGACAGTGTGAAATAAGTCTGGCGGAGGATGTTCATCCATTACTAATGAAATTTGATTTGTTTTGAGTTTGTTTTGGACACATAAAATTTTCTAAAAGTTTTTCATAAAAAATTTTCAAAAATTGTTTTCAAAATGCTTTTCAAAGAGTTTTCAAACCAGGAACACAGTAAACATTACTATGATGAATTAGACCAGTGTGCTTCTACTTCGGGTTTTGCTCTTTTGTGATTTAGGCCTAGACTAGGCGGTAGCTAAGTACTTGCATTACGAAATCCCACCAGAGGACTTCTATTCATGGAGATTATTTCTGACAGGATACACTAGCTCATTTTATTTGGACTTAATTTTGACTTAATTTTCTCATTAAAGCGTTAGATCAGGGAAACGAATCACATTCAGGACTCCTTATTCCTTATACCACTCTTTGTTGATCCTGAATGGCTAGTTTATCTTTAGCTAGTTCCCCACCGAACCTAACCTCTTTCAAACCACATGCATTCTTGTTTTTCATTGTCCTATATGCAGATATGTGCAAAAATGTCGAAGAGAAAGAGAATCAACGCGGTTTTCAGTCACTGAAGACGGAGACCAGCGATTTCATTGGAAAAATTCAACAAAAGGAGATAATTCAGTTTGCCTTGGAAAAACTTCAAAATCTTGGTACAATTTCGTCCCTTACACTCTCTCTTTATAAAAGGTTATTTCCTCTCTAAAAAAAAAAAAAAACATCCGAAAAGAAAAGAAAAATATGAAGGGAGAGGAAATTTAAAACCTTAGAGAGTCTAGGAGGATCGATTTTTTACTTGAGGCAAGCTTGATTTGAATTTATTGAGTTTTGGAGATTATCTTTATGATTCCCGGAAAGAATCTAAGTTTGGGGGAACAACTGTTTACAACAAAGGAGGAAGATTATGCAACAACAATTGACAAAGGAGAAGTGATTGAAAATCTGCGGTCATCAACAAGTCCTTCTCTCTCTTGCGGTTTTGCATAATATCTTGCATCCTCCATATTCTTCAGGTAACCCTAAAACACCTAAGCTCCATCACTTAAATAGCCTTAATGCCAAACGCCGTCTACCCTGAATAGTGTCTTTAATGAGAACTCACACTATACTTAATGAATGTAGAGAGCTAGTTGACTGGAAGTTAGATCTAAGTGTGTAGATCTTCGCATGACGGATTAACGGACTAGTTTGCTTGTATTTTGGTGAGAATTTTCTAGACTAGATCCAAATAGATGTTTCACAATAAGTTATGGTTTAGAAGGACGGTCATTGAGATATTGTTTAGTTCCTGCGATTTTTCAAAAATTTCTTTCCTGGCTTAAGTTTGTTTGAGGACAAACAAAAAGGTAAGTCTGGGTGAGTAGA
Organism: Eutrema salsugineum; assembly: GCF_000478725.1. NCBI lineage: Eukaryota > Viridiplantae > Streptophyta > Magnoliopsida > Brassicales > Brassicaceae > Eutrema > Eutrema salsugineum. The sequence continues at coordinate 6,366,965 of NW_006256342.1, forward strand.
TAACACCGTATTTTGACCACTTTTATGGATCATAATTGTATCTTATGCAGGTGTTTTAACTCTGTTTTCAATGTTTTTAAAGTGTTTTCAATGTTTTAGAGTTTCAATAGACTTTACAGGAAACTTGAGCAAAAGATATGCAATTTGGAACAAATAAGCAATTTTGGATAAATGCAGACCGTCAGAAGTATGACAAGCGATGAAGATCTTCTAACCGTCTGATCACCCCCAATATTTGAGACAACATAGAGGATCCAACCAGCTTTCTAATGCACTTGGTTTGGAGACAATCCAACGGTTAGATCTTCAAATACTCTCGATGCAAGAATGACAGAAAATGCAGTTCCGAAAGAGAGCAAGTGCCGGGACCGCGGCCAACACCTATTTTCCCGCGGGTAGAGCCACCGCGACCGTGGACTTTGGTCGTTCACTTTCCCGACGACTTCACTAAAGCCCAGATTAATTTCTTTCGTTATTTTTGAAGCCCTAAGTGTTCAGAACCACCCCAGAAGCTATAAATACCCCCTTTAGGTCATTCCTAAAGGTGTGGAGACGACATAAGATAGAAAGAGAGAGAGATTTCGTGGAACCCTAGAGAGGAGCCGCCGCCGTCGATCCCGAAGAAGGAGCCGCCGCTGGAGAGCATCATCGCGCCTCCACCTGCAACTCTGTTCTTCGTTTTTCTTCCTTCTTTTCTTTAATTTCCTGCAACTTTCAATACTCTGTGATGATTGTTTATAATATGTTTGAGTAGTTACCCAGTTGGGTTTAAAGGGATTGTTCAAAGGGAATTTCATGTGTCTTTGATTATGAATCGATAGATTTAGGATTTATAATCTTCTAGATGTTCTTTGTTTGCCTTTAATCTTACTGCGTGATTCTTTGCTGGCCACTTAGAAGCCGATCTGATATGATATGTTGCGAAAGCTTTCATTGATTTTCTGAACTAGGGTGAAACGAGCAGTTCTTCTATAGGAGTGGAAACCTACCTGTAGTTGAGTTGTGAATGTTGATGAATCTTATTCTGCTATTGCATCTTCTCCCTTCCAGAATCAGAGTGGAAACCTACTGATTAGGGTTGCGAGAGATAGTTGTTTAGTGCTGCGAAAGTAAGCTATTCATACTTCCGTGCCTCGAGTTCTAGAACATACGTAGTTGATTTCCGTTATCACTTGTTTAAAATCGACATAGCTTAGACCATGAACCCCTGCGAAACCCCTTGAGCCCCAATGTTTGTCTTTAATTGTTTACAGCCTTCTAGTTTCAATCGATTTTTACCTTCAATTCTATTTGCTTTTCATTCGCTTTTACTTGCTTCAATTCGCCTCTTGTTTAATCGATTTTTACTTGCTTTTATTTGCTTTCACTTTCAATTGCTTTTACTTGTTTAGCTTTCTAGTTTAGATTTAGTGACAACAAAAACCCAAAACCAAAACCAAAACCTTTTAGTTCTAATCTGATTTAAGCGTTGCGTTGAATTCGTACTGAAACAACTAAGTCTCTGTGGATCGATACCCTAAGTACTACAGCGCACATCTGTGCACTTGCAGACATTTAGAGGTTATAAATTTAAAACCTGAAGCTTAGTAAAACAAAAACAAATAACCCCGTTTACAACCCGCTTTTGCTTGCATCAGTAATTAAAACACAAAAGTTCCTTTTTGGACATTACATAATTCAAAAGTACATCTAGTGGTAACACACTCTAAAAAGAATGGCATAACAAAAGATACGCCTGAAATGTTAAACACCAAAAAACTTAACTCTTTACTTGTCTTTCCCGGCCATGATTACTACTCAGAGGTAAATGCCGTCTTTTAATTCTTTTTCTATAATCATGAGCTAGGTCTGCCAAGGCCATGCTTTCGAATATTATTTTGTGGCAGTACTTGTGGTTTTGCTTGTTGACTGTGTTGTGTGCCAAATAACAATAATTCCGGCAGAAGTTACATTAAAGGTAAGGTCTCTAAAATCTATATCTCGAGTTATAAGTACTATGAGAACATGCAGTTTGTAATAAAGTAAAGACCATATTAGAGTGGTCTTTGTCAATTTTATTTCCTGAATACAAAAATTTAGTTCTTCAATTTAGTTAACTTCAAAAAAAAGGTAAAACTAAAAGTTATTTTTCATGGGAAGAACAACGTCATAGACTAAAATGATGGAATTTTCAACTAGTATCCTTTTTAAAGGAAGAAGTCAAAACATAAGAGCATGTACATTAGTGATACTCTAAAAAGGGTTGTTAACAATTTTTTAATATTATAATTTAGTTAGTTAAAAGTTAACAACCTCATCATTTTTTTCTCTTCCAATAGTGAACCTCACTAAAGTTCTTAAAACCATTTTTTTTTTTAACAGCTGCATTTTATTATTCAAGATTGAGACATTAACGAGTAGAAATGCACATTTGTAGAGACTACGACTTCACTTCCGGGGATATCATTCGTAGAAATGCTTTGTCTATCTGAATTTTCTTCCCAAGAACTGTCACCACACAGCCATAAGCGGACTGCTCTGTTTCTTCAACATCCCAAACTTGAAATCCAGACTGAAACGCTAATAGAAGAACTCTTCGAGTATCGACATAGAAGAACCAGAAGAAATTCAATGTAACGGTGCGGAAGGAGTGGTGGATGCGGCGGAGCGAGCAACCGTGGAAGCACCAGAAGAAATCACCCGAAGACAGTTAGACAAAGCCCGAAACGAGCTCCGAGCTGAGTGCGACACAACTCCGTCCGAAGTCGTCGGCGACTTCGGAGAACGGTCGCCGTTCTTCCTCATCACTTAGGTGGCATAAGAAAAGTGCCGAAATTCAGCAAATTCTTCAAGATTTTATTATGCACTGAAGATCAAAAATGAAATTGTTTAAGAAATCAAACGCGTCAAGAAGATTCAGCCACCAAAAAAAACCTGAAAAATGAAGCCTCGTGAAGAATGGTGGACCAGATGAGAGAAATGAATAAAAAAAAAATTATGGCCAATAATAGGCCAACAGGTGGCGTAAGAGACGGTATCATCAGTATGTTAATTAAGGTTGATACGAAAAAGACTTTTTTATTTTATTTTAAATCATTTTGGCCTAGGTTTCTGGGCCCAAAAACGTTTGCATACTCCAATAGACATGCTCTAAACTTCAATGGAGTATGTGTAATATTTCACATTACGATTTATGCGCAATGCAATCAACAATCTCTACGTTGAAACGAATCTTGGAATCTGACAATTATCAGAATCTCAGTAAACCTGATATACAAATAAATCAAATCTTTTGAAATATTAACAAAAAAAAAACATAAACAAATTTAGAATTTACGGTCCATAATAATCTCATCGGCGTAGGATTGTTGCAAATTAAAATTAGTTTATTTTTAAAATTCAGAACTACATTTACTTGTTCCCAAAAGAGAAAAGGTCAAACAATGGATTAAAACAACACATTATGCTTAATCGTTATTTATTTTAATCGATAAATTTTCTGTTTGGTTTTCAAAAGTAATTTCCTGTAATATTTATCTACTTTCACGTAAGCGCCACGAAAAAGACTCAAATAATTGGATCATGCCATAGGCCCATTATCAAGCCCAGAAATTTCGTTTTCGGCAAATCTTAAGCAGTCATCATCATCATCATACGTCAACGACAAATATGCAAACCCTTCTATAGCTGGATCCCGATTTCTTCTCCGTTGTTTTGGTTTCCCCCGAGAAAATTCCACAAGGCCATGGCTCCTAAACCCAAAACCCAGACTTCACAGCCTCCTCCTACAATCGAAGATCTCTTCGCTTCTCTTAATAGGCATATCAACCAATCTGAATATGAACAAGCCGTGAAGGTCGCTGATAAAGGTTTTTTTTCCAGATTTCTACCTCCCTCCCTTCCTCATCTAATTCCTGTTTTTGTTTCGTGAAAATTGAAACCGTGATTTTTGTTTCAGTTTTATCGATTGCACCTGCCGATGAGGATGCGATCCGATGCAAAGTTGTGGCTCTAATCAAAGACGATAAGATCGATGATGCTCTCTCCGTAATTCAATCGTTCCACAAGGTTCCAATCGATCTAGGGTATCAAAAGGTCAGTTTCTGATGGACTAATTTTTGCATCAATCGAACTGCATTGCTTTGTTTCTCACAATCAAATGCTTAGATTTAGTGGAACGGTTTGCTTTGGATTTGTTCTCTTAACAGGCATATTGCTTGTACCGTCAAAACAATTTAGACGAGGCTTTAGCGTGTTTAAGAGGTCGAGAGAGAGATCCAGATACTTTGCTTTTGGAGGCTCAGATTCTGTACCGTCTGGGAAAAACAGATGATTGTGTGGATGTGTATCAGAAACTGATAAAGTCCCAGGTTGAATCGGCAGAGGTCAATTTCGTCGCGGGTTTGGTTTCAGGTGGAAAAGCTTCTCAAGTGCAAAGAGCATTGGAGTCATTTAGGATCAAACCAACTAGTAGTTTTGAGTTGGCTTTTAACACTGCTTGCTCTTTGATTGAAAAAAATAATTACGCCGACGCAGAACAACTTTTGCTAGCTGCCAGGAGGTATATCTCCTAGTCTATAATCTCCTTTGTTCTAAGAATATTCTTACAAGTGCTCAGTATTTATATATCTCCTAGTCAATTGTTCGTACTAGTAATTGTTAATAGGGCTGTAGCTTCTTTCAGTTGTTCTTCTAGACACACCTCTAGCTTTTCCCATCAATGTACTGCTTATGGGGATGTATACATGATTTCCTCTCTTCTGTATCTTTTATCAACACTTCAAGTACATTTTATTGTACAATGTACTCATTTCCTGATAAAGATAATGTTGCTTTGGGACAGAATTGGACAGGAAACATTAACGGATGATGGTTTTGCTGATGAGGATATTGAGAATGAGCTGGCCCCAATTTCTGTCCAATTAGCATATGTCCAGCAGGTATTTTTTATGCTGCTCTTCTTGTCCTTAACATCCTTTCAGGATATCTTCCAGTCGTTAGTAACTTGGTTTTTTGTCACCAGCTCATTGGAAAAAATCAAGAATCCACCAGCTCTTATGTAGACTTCATTAAACGAAACCTGGACGATGAACCGTCACTTGCTGTTGCTGTGAACAACCTTATTGCATTGAAAGGTTCAAAAGATGTTTCTGATGGCCTGAGGAAGCTTGATCGGCTGAAAGAAAAAGACTCCCAAATTTTTCAGCTTTCCCAAGCGCTTGATGCGAAGCTTTCACAGAAACATAAGGAAGCTATATATACCAATCGCGTCCTTCTCCTCCTCCATGCAAATAAGATAGATCAGGTCTTTTTAACTTGAAATCTTGTTTATTCTTCTATGTTTTCTTGTTTGCATATGCGGCTTTTGACCAGTCAAGAGAATCTTTTACCTCAGGCACGAGAACTTTGTGCTGCACTTCCAGGCCTGTTTCCTGAGAGTGTGACTCCTACATTGCTTCAATCTGCTGTTTTGGTGAGAGAGAACAAGGCTGCCAAAGCTGAAGAACTTTTGGGCCAGTGTGCCGAAAAGTTCCCGGAAAAGTCTAAGTCGGTTCTCTTGGCCAGGGCACAAATCGCTGCTTCTGCCAGTCATCCTCATGTAGCAGCAGAGTCCCTGTCCAAAATAACTGATATCCAGCATCAGCCTGCAACTGTTGCCACCATTGTCGTCCTCAAAGAGCGTGCTGGGGACAATGATGGTGCTGCTGCTGTTCTTGACTCAGCAATCAAGTGGTGGTCTAATTCGATGATCGAGAACAACAAGCTTAGCATATTGATGCCGGAGGCTGCTTCCTTCAAGCTCAGGCATGGTCAAGAAGAGGAGGCTTCACGGCTATATGAGGAGATTGTGAAAACCCACAGAAGCACAGATGCTCTGGTTGGTCTTGTGACCACACTTGCTCGCGTCAATGTCGAGAAAGCAGAAACTTACGCGAAACAACTAAAGCCGTTGCCTGGGCTAAAGGCCGTTGATGTGGATAACTTAGAGAAGACCTCTGGTGCTAAACCCATGGAAGGTGCTGCTGCTGCTGCTGCTGATTCATCGATGCAGGAAGATGTGAAGAACAAAGAGAAGGCAAAGAGGAAGAGAAAGAGAAAGCCAAAGTATCCCAAAGGATTCGATCCTGCAAACCCTGGTCCACCTCCAGACCCTGAAAGGTGGCTTCCCAGAAGGGAAAGGTCAAGTTACAGACCCAAGAGGAAAGACAAGCGAGCAGCTCAGATCCGTGGCTCGCAAGGTGCAGTGACCAAGCAAGATAAACAAGAAGCAGCTCCTTCAACTTCAAAGTCGAACCAAGCGACCACTAAGAGTGATCATCCGAAACCTTCTTCCTCTAAGGCCTCAAAAAAGAAGTCTAGGAGATGAACAAACAATCCTTAAGATTTTCTCGTCTTTCCTAAGAAAATGACTACTTAAAATCACAACATAAGAGTTCGATTACCATTGTTTCTTTTTTTTTTTCTTGGGATTTATCAAGTTTTAGTTGTCTCGACCCTTTTAAGATTTTGGTTAACTTATCGTTTGCATTTTATTGAATTCTTTTGCATTAGTGATTATTGAATTGCGATGAAGAGGAAGAAGAAAAAGAATCGATTAAATATAAAAGAATAACAAGAATCAATGGGATATACAATGAATACCACAAGAATCATATGGATATACAATGAGGTTTGGGTTAATTTCCACTAATCACTTTTCAGATTTCTTGCGAAGATCCTTCATCCATTTGAACCCAAGGATGGTCTTCCCAAGACTACTTTTGCTTCCGTCTCCTTCCTTCTTCTTCTTCTTCTTCTTCTTGTTGCTCTCATCTTCTTTCGTCGAACTCGGAGGAGGGTCAGGGTTCGTATAATCCCATTGATCAGCCCACGATAGCCCCGAATCCATCTTCTCTTCTTGCAGATATTTCAGGATCAAAGAAACACTAGCCTAGAGGAACGACCATCTTGTAGTTATTTATTTGTAGCATTGTTTGTTCTTGTTCATTGCCCTTTATTTGACTCTATTAGTCTTCAGTTTTTCATTTCCTTTCTGGTTATTATAGGTAACCAACTCCTATTTTCCTACATTCCTCTCTGTCTTTGGTCATCTGCTTGGTTGGCACAAAGAATCAATCTTTGGTCCTTTTTGTTTTTTTCTGTTTAAAAATGAAGCCTTCTTTGGTCTAACTGTCTTCACCTATTTTTACAATGTAAAACATATCACATCCAAAATCTCAAAGATAGTCTAGAACATAAACCTTTTCCTTTGATCTAATTAAACTGTGTTACATGATTTAACAGTTTAAATAACTACACAACGTGAATGATAAGATGAATCAATCACCAGTTCATGAATCAAATGATTCTAAACCCATCTAAAAGAACTCGACGTGATCAGCGATTTCTCTGCACACTAGTTTCGATTCCGCAGCCAAACTTATGCTTTTAGCAATGGCAAGCCCTGTACGCTTATGCGTAGATGTTGGCTCATACCTTTTCACCTCTGCATCCTCTTTCCCCAACAACAAAGCCTCCCTTGCAGGAATCACATTCTCCCACCAAAACTCCCTTAAAACCTCATGTATTATCCTCCAATAGCTTCGGTCTCTCATCACACGGAAAACCGTGCTCCCATTCTGTGTCCAGCAGTACAAGTCGACCCATTCACGGTCCATTATCTCCATTTGACCCTGCATTTGAGGCATGTAATAAAACGGAACCTTGGACCATGGTAACACAGTGTCTGTTTTCCCTTTGTTATAAGGGCACTTCACTTCTAAGATACCACAGTCGAGAACTCCATCAGGGGAAGCACCAAGCCAGTGAAACTGTTCTTGTGAGTGAAGAGCAAATCCCATTGAGCCCACCTCACAGCCCATGATTCTTTTGTACCTCTCTATCGCAGCTGACTCCATCTGTACACCCCAGTTCATTGCAAACCTCGCAGAATCCTCCACGACTCGTGACTCTGAGTCGTATACCTTCTCGTGCCAGAGCTCAGAACGACGGTTCTTTTTCCAGAAGCCGAGGGCTGTGCTGAATGTGCTCGTGGTTAACTTGTCTTTCCGTAGAGCAAACCATTCTTGTGATTTCTGTGGGATCTCGGATGGGGAGAGATTGTTTGACACAACTAACGACTGAACAAAGGGTGAACTAGCTTGAGAAATGACTTGTAAGGAAGTGGTTGAAAAGGACTGTGAAGTTCTGTTCCCCAACCTTTTTCTCGAAGAGGTTAATTTAGGGAGAAGAGTGTGTGAGCAAGTCCTCATAGCTGAAAGAATCATGGTGTTGAAAGCAACTTTATTCGGCTTCAGGACACTACAGAAACCACAGGCTGTTGTAACACAGGTTAGAGGAATAATCTTGCAAAACAAACATAAACTCAAGTTTAACATAGCGATTACACTACTTCCAATTTATTAATCAGGGTTATGGCCTAATTCTCTATACAAGAATGTTTCATCAAATCAGTGATGATTGAAGCCTAACCCGTCTTATAGATCAGAATCCCAGAACAACCCTGGAATCTTTTTCCCAAATAAGATGAAAAAAAAGTAATCTTTGAACTTCAAAAGCATCAAACACAATAAGAAACTGCCAAGAAAAAAGCAATCTTTGAGCTCATGCACGAAAGGGAGTTGATTTTGCGATAATTCTCTTAGTCACTGGTATTATTACTGATGACAATCCAAAAACACTCGCAATCCTAATTCTTAAGAATCTATTTATCCAGAAAAGCGAAGATTAAATACATAATAGATAGAAAATGTCTCAAGCACACAAGGTGTTCGATCATATTACCAGTACCACACTTCAGGGAGAGAACTCCGACATTCCCAGCCGAAGAAGAAGAAATAGAGGAAATGGATTTAGTAGACGGTACTTGAACTCCCCTCATCATCAAAAAATCACGTCATCACACAAGACAAAAGACAGAGAGAGGTGTCTTTAAGGGAAAACACAACTGAATTATATTAGCCGATAAGAGATGAAGTGAGTGTTTTTCGACTGCGTAAAACCGTGTCGTTTTGTTGCAAATAAAGTGGAAGGCCCATGGGTCTTATTCGTAAGCCCAAATGTTGTGTGTCTACTTTTAATTTCCACTGAATTTCAAAAAATGCCCAAAATACCTTAACTATTTAATTTTTGGAAGAAACACACAAACTTTTAGTATTATCAGAAACCAACACAAACTATTTTTTCGATCTATAAAAATACTTAAACTTTTTAAAGTTCTATTTTCCTTCCTCTGATTTCACGGCACTTAATAGACATAACATAATCAATAAACGACGTTAATTTTTTGTAGAAAAAACTGTTAAAAAAATGTACATCAACTATTTAATTTTGTTATAAATCCACACAAACTTTTGTATTGCCAGAAATCTACACATACTATTTTTTCGAACCATAAAAATATCCAAACATTTTAAAGTTTTATTTTCCCTCCTTAGATTTCACGGTCATTATAGACATAAAAAAAATGAGAAACTGTGTTAGTTTTCCATAACACATGCTAATTGCTGTCGGATTAATACCATTATTACCTTTAAGAAGAAAAATCTAAACTCTAATTTTTTCTCTCACTATTTCAGAATTTGAGTGAAATCGGTTAAAAATGTGTTTAGTAAAACAATAAATCATGTTCAGAACATATATATCATTTTCTCAAATTGTTCTTATTAGTCTTATATATCACAACACGCATTGTTTCCGACTAGATTTAGACTACCAACCATGTTTTTCAACCGATTTCACTCAATTTTTAAGAGAGAAAAAAATTAGGGTTTAAGTTTTTCTTCTAAAGGGTAATAATGGTATCAACCCTAGAGTAATTAGCACGTATTACGAAACACTAACATAGCGACCTTGAAACTTGAGGAGGAAAAATATAACTTTAAAAAGTTTGGATATTTTTATGGATCGAAAAAATAATCTGTGTGAATTTCTGGTAACGCAAAATGTTTGTGTGGATTTATGGCAAAATTAAATAGTTGAGGTATTTTTTTAGCATTTGTTCCTATAAAATGTTAACGATGTTTATTGATTATGTTATGTCTGTTAATGACCGTGAAATCAAAAAGAGAAAAATGGAATTTTAAAAATTTTGGTTATTTTTGTGGATCGAAAAAATAGTTTGTGTGAATTTATGACAACGCTAAAAGTTTGTATGTGTTTTTTCCAAAAAATTAAATAGTTGAGATATTTTTGGTATTTTTGAGATAAGATTTCCAAATGACAAAGTAATAATAGTAGTAGTTGTTGTTCTATTAGTTCCTCAAATCACATTGAAGAAATTCCATTATGGAGTATGTGACTGAGTTAGAAAAACAAATAACAATATGAGCAAATGCGCTTTAATTCTAGAATACAAATCTTGTCGAATCTTATTACAAAGATTACACTTAGGTTTTTAAGTTCTTCCGGTTGTTCATTGTTTCTCTAACTTAGTCACATAATTTTATAATGGATGGCTTCTTCACTTAAATTTGACGAATTAATCCAATATCAGAATACTACCAATTTTATCACTTTGTCTTTGAGAAGTCATAATATTTTTTTTTGGTAAAATGTCTTTGAGAAGTCACAATTTCATATAATCAAACTGAAAAGTAAACAGGAACGACCAAAAAAAAACTAGAGAGATAAAGATTACATTGATCTCAACAACATTGTTCAGGATTAAATCACTAATGGTTGATTTGGTGAAGATTACACTGATCTCAACAGCATTATTTAGGATATCAAGAACTTTCTTAGTTTTTGTCTCAATCAGATGAACTTTCAACAAGTAAACACATTTCAAATGAATGATATGGAATAACATTGGGATGTAATACGTATGTCATTAAAACACGTTTATACAGAATTTCTCCCAATTATTTTATGATCTGGGCCATTCAGCATACTCTTCATAAAAGATGTTTTTTAATGATGGTTTAATACAAAACCAATTAAGTAAAAGAAGAAAAACATGGTGCTAAAAACGAAGCATACACCACCACTACTTAATGTTTGTTTGTTTTTTATTCGCAACCAAATTATTCATCCACTGACCAAGGACAAGTTCATTCTCCAACATGATGCAAAACTAGATCTTGTTTCAATACTTGGGGTCAGAGAAGAAACCGTTGATAGAGGGCATGATCTGAGGAGTTTTGTTGCGCACAAACTTCCTCAGGCCGTGTTCTGCGTACTTTTCTCCTTCTGCGAAGTTATCAAGCACACCAGCAATCCTATTCTGCTTTGTCACCCTGATGCATGATAACACCACTTTGATCACTTTCACTTTATTATATTATTCACACACATGATCATCTTGAATCTTTCATACACAAAACACACATATAAAACATTATATAGAAAAAGTTCCACACCCAAATCACCAAATCTTATAGGGTGGAAATGGTTGACACATTAATTAGACAAACAAAAATGAAGTGGCATTGACTATTTCTTTGGATTCCTTTAAAATTAAACATTAATTTAGAATAAATTTGCATTCCTTCAAATAATACTCGCCCTATTCAACAAGTGGGAAATAAGTCTAACTCCACTAACTTTAATCAAAACAATGAAGTCTAATTCCACTAAAAATTTTTATTCTACAAAAGAGGAGAGGTTAAAATGCATAATTCCAATCCTTTTTTTTTTTTTTGGATTTATCAGTATTCCTCCCATTCTTCTCAGTCATCACCATTTGCACCCTTAATTTCATAATAAAAAGCAAAACACATATATTATACATCTGTTATTTAAAATAGGTCATGATCATATATAGAGCTAGAGATCTCCACTAATCATCAAAAGACCATGCACATAATTAGTCAAAGTGTATATATACCTGACTTCAGGGTTTGTGGAGATGTTCCTCACGAGCTGCATTACGCAAATACCAACTGCAACTCCCACAGAAGCGAATAAGGGATACACCTGAATAGGCCACAGCACACAAACCAATCAAATTGACCCATCATCAAATCTCAAGCTGGTCAGACGAAAATGTTTACTATCTATCACAAAGCGGTACGACAAAACCGGCCGCAAAGCCCTAATTCTTTTTCAATATCCCGAGATCGCACAAACTAGTGAGATCAGCCTTGAATCTTGTGTCTCTTAAGGAGATTTAATTTTACACCGAAAATTGTATAAATTGTTTGATTATGAGATCCCAAAAGTAAGAATCAAATCGATCAGATAACGTTTTAAAGTAACGCAGAGTCGTAATAAACAGATATTGATCATGAGAAACGGTACCTCGGGCCTGATCCATCTTGAAGGAGCCATGGCTTAATGAATAAGCTAAGCGAAGAGGAGAGAGACGACTCAAAAAACACCTGAAAAAGCGTGAATACGAAGAAATGAAGAAGAAAAATAATTGCAGCCTTGCAGGCGACGAGAGAGAAACCCTTGCTGACTTTTTTACTAAGTCCTTTTCTAATCCAACGTTTTTATAAAGCTCAACAAAACGGGACGATTTTCTGATATGCAATCACCAAACTTTTGTATAATCCAATAAGACTGCGTGCCGTTTTCTTGTATACAGTAATATAATTATTTTACACCAAATTTTTATATATTATTATATAATTATTTTTAAAAATAATTATTGTTTACATAACACATATCAATCCAGACAAAGTCATCTGAACCAAAATTGTCGATTCATATGTAGAAGATCAACTAAACTTGAAAATTAAATTAACAGACATCTTGGTGATTGCATATGGATGAATTATGAGGTAGCTCTGGTCATACTTAATAAATGGTTGGTTCAAGATAAATCTGAAAATCCCAGAATGGTATAAATAAAACCATGGGAAGCATAGCCAAATTGATAGACCTTTTTTTTAAACATCGATATATATATTTGATAGGAGATACTGCACATTTAAATCAACCTGAGAGATAAAATGTACAGAAGCAGCATCAAATCATGTTTTTCTTTAAATCTTCGTATTACATTTGGAATCCCTAACATAAACGGGTTTCCACAGTTACACATGACTGCATATATTTGTTTAAAAATTTAGAGTTTTCACTTTATAATGATCCTTCTATACATTTTTTCAAGAGAAGAACTTGTAGCCTTTGGCGGAGATAATGATGTTTCTGAGGCCACCAATAGGAGCTATGACCGTCAACATAACACCTATTACTATGCAGAACTGCAATTTTCACAAAACCAAACAACAATTTTCTGTCAAATTTTAATCCAAAAAAAAACACATAAAATAGAGAATGATAAGTAAAAGGCACATACCCAGTTAATAGACCAAGATAATCCATACTTCTTTGGTTTCTTGAGAATCAGCCACATGATGCATGGTAGCTAATCATAGGAAAAATAAAATGTGTATCAAATGATGTACTTGAGTTTTTGTTTAAAACAAATGAATAAACTTAATTTGTGTATTGAATTACTTACGTAGTAAGTTGTTGGAGCAAAGGCGAATCCTCCAAAAAATCCGAGTAATCCACCGAAAAACGGAATGCATATTGCAACGAACATGGTTAAAGCTGTTCCATCAAGTTCAATGTGTTATAAAATCAGATTTTGTTATGTAAGAGTATTGATTCAATATCTAACAAAAAACAAAAACGTACCAACATATAGGGTTCGAGTGATGAAACGGAGTTTGAAGGAAGAATCCAAACATCATCTTCTTAACTAAAAAGGTTTCGAGCATATCGAAAACCGGCATTGCGAATATCTGATAGCTTCCAATAACATGGACAACCACGAATGCATTAGCCATAACGATAAGCCAAGTGGGTTTCTCCAATGACATAAGAATGTTGTCGTCCACATTGTTTCCAAAAATGTAATAGCAACCAAATGCAACGGGGAAATAGCAAATGGCGACCACGATGTAGGCAACTACCACTCCTCTCCACATTGGGATCTTGGATGGTTTCTCAGGTGTTGAAGGAATAGTAGCTTGAATCTCCAACACAACATTGTGACCCGCATACGCAAATGCGATATCTCCCAAGGCATTCATGAAGTTGAATATTTTTCCTGAGTTCGTCGAGGCTCTAAACGTATAGTCAACATCTGGTTGAACCCCTTTCTTCACCGATGCTCCCCAAGCGATTGTCGAGTAACTGCATTTTTTATTACAAACAAATTCATGTCAAGAAAATGAAAGTAAAAACCTTAAATAGTTAGTAGTAGATAAGCAACATATACAAACCACTCATTCTCAATTGGTTTTGAATATTACTTAGGTCTCATTTAACTTTTGGATGTGAGAAATTCTCACAAACATATATGTATATATAATCACTTTTGATCATTTAAATAATGAAATTCATTATCATTGCGTATAAATTTAGGCTTACCTCAAGGACATAACGGCAGCAGCGAGGGAGACAGCAGATATAGAGTTAAAGTTAGGGAGGTGGGAGAGAACAAAATGTACAGAAGCAAAGATCATGATCCAAAATGTTGTTCTTATGTCTTTGCAATCAGTGCAAAGAAGATCATGGATTTTTTTCAATGACCTTCCTCCAGTCACCATGTACACAATGTTCACTCCTACTTCAACTATCAGCTGTTGTGGCACCACAATCCACAATCCGAGCTTGTCCCCAAACGCATGCTGACCTAACTCGTGGTACCTGTCGAACCTCTTCCCTGGAACCATCTCGTGCATTTCCACCATTTGCCACAATGTGTAAAACGTTATGACCCATGACATTATCATTATTGTCACTCCAGGTCCCCTACCATGCATCAATGATAAACCAGTCATTAATTATATGTCAAAGATTTTCTTAAAAGATCTTCTATAAAATTTAATCAAAATATAAGAGAATATGGGTATATTATATACCATCCGAGGTTGGACATGGCGTAGGGCAAGCTGAGTACACCAGCACCAACCATGGCAGTGACATTGTGAAACGCAGAGTATCACCATTTTGCGTTCCTAGAGGATGTTATCGGCAACCAATCATCCACATTCTTCTGCCTTGTAGATGCAGCCTCGCTTGATGAGGACAACTGATCTTTCCCCATATTAATTATATGTAGCTTCTTCAATTCTTCTGATTCTCTCGAGAACTAACCAACAAAGCCGATACCAAACAGATTTTGGAACTGAGAGGGAGAGAAAAAGGTGACAAACAAAAGGTATTGTGAGAGCCAAAAATTATATGTAGAGCAAGGCACTTCTTTTTCAAGCTGGTGAAGGATTCACAACACCAACGTTTTTAGATTAGTGCCTAGCAATGATAAAAACTGATTTCTTTCAGCTCATTTATATAACTTAATTCTACTTTTTTTTCCCTTCCATTTTGCCCTTTTAATTAGTTTTAAAATAGAAATAATGGGTTGTTTGTGACCTTACGACAGGTAATACCATTCTGTTTCATAAGATAGCCATATGCTGTGCGGAAGCCTTTCATGGGGGATGTTGTGGTGTATGCATGGTCTCTAATTATGGTTACACCACTTTTGGTATTCTTTGTATCTTCTCATCTTTTGGCGTGGAGATTTTGGTAATTGGAGTCAATGAATGTTGGGGTGGCCACTCCTAGTGTAAAGTGTTTTGCTATTATTGACCAGAATATCAGTTCTTGACTTTTTTTTTAACGTCTATTTTATTTATATTAAATCAAATTACATTAAAAATACAATAGATAAGAAAAATACAATAACATAAAAACAAAACAACATTAGACATTTTTCTACTAGAAATTTTACTCTTAAATAGAGTATTCATCCTGTCCTTCTAATTCGCATTTGATTTGATGCGATCTTCGTCTATGGCTATCATCCAGTGTTTTCTATGTTGTATAACATTGGCCAATTCCCAAATAGGAACTAGAAATATTCGTCGAAAAAAAATCCAATTTACTGATTCTATCGATCGAAATAAGATATGAGATTGCCAATTTTCAACGACTATACGAATATCGCCATACAACACGGATACATCTTCCACTCCTGACCATACTTTCCATGGTGGTTTCCATGGTAGTAAACCCTTAGTCATCAGAGTAAAATCATCAGTAGAATACGGGCGAGAATTAATAGAAATATATAATATTCCCGGATCCCAAATTCTTCGACCCAAGGACCATCGTTGTAATGTTTGCACTCGATCATTGATAACGACCCAGATTCTTCGATCTATTTGATTCCAGTTTTGAGGGTTGACAAACTTCGATTCTGTTGCGTCGTCATCGTATTGGTTGGATATCTTCACTACGGAAATGGATAGCCCAGAGGACACACAAACAGAACCGACATAAAACTGCCCCATTTTATAGTCAATCTGGGAAGGAACTGTCCTCAAAAAGAGGAACGAGAGAAGAAGACGAAGAAAACGTCAAAACTGCAAATGAAGCATATTGATCAAGAAGAGTATTTGTGTCATAAACCTTTCACTTTTTCTCTGTACTATAGACACGAAGAAAACAAGGATCAAAATAGAATAGAAAAAGAAGAGAATCTTCATGAGAAAAGAGAATAGTTCTCTCTTTATCTCTCTTAATTAATATCTACTAAGATCTAGAGAAAAAATTCATGAGAAAAATTGAAGAAATCGCCATAGAGATCGCCTCCAGAGCAGAGCGGTTTAATTAAATTCGGTATCTTTTATTTTATCAGTTATTGACTTTATTTTGACCTATCTATTTTTTATTTATTTAACTGTTATATCCAATTACTAGTTTAGCCGTTTATGACAGAAATTACAAGTTACAAACCTACACAAAAAAAAAACTACGCATCTGATAAGCCACAACATATCTGATATCTCTACGCCAAATCTAGCAGCCAATGATCATTTGAGTATTTGAATCGGTTGTTTTACATTTTGGATAATTTGGATGAAGATCTACATACATAGGAATAAAAAAAAATCGGTTTGCTTTGAATACTTTAAATAATAATATCATGGTTTTGGTTCGGTTAAGTTATTTTAATTACCCGAAAAAACTCAAAAATATTTGAATACACCGAAGTATTCAAACTAATCTAAATAACAAAGCAAACGTTCAAATAATTAATATACCCAAACACATTTGCAAATTATTTCAGTTATTACGAGTATTTTTATTTCAAGTCTAAACCTAACTGATATATTTGGGGTTATAATAGTAGTTTAGGTTATTTTGTTATTTCAGATTTAATTATAATCAATATTTTCGGATATACAATTGTATTTTCTATTTTTCAGATATCTATTTGGTGTTTGGTTGGTTTGGCTATTCAAAATGTTTACATAGGTACTGGCTGGGTCTGGGTTGGAAGGAGGTCGGCCATGGGAGTTGTGCATAGGCCGATGTCAATGGCTGATGTACACTCGCATGCATTTCCTCAGCCTTGGACATGGTACATTGGCCGATGTCAATGGCCGAGGGAGATGTGCAGAGGTTCCTCTATATCTAGGACATGTTCATATTAAATTTGGTGTATCTCCTGAACTACTGATCGGACTGACTTGAAACTACTTTCAGACGAAAGTTAATTCAATTATCTACAACTTTCATGAAGAACTCCAAAGCTAATCGGAATTTAAGCGCTTCGTCTGGCCCAATGTTTCAGACACTTCGGTGGCTTCGGGGAGAACATTCCAAGGCAGGAACAAAGCAAGCTCCCATCGGTCTTGGTCAGGTGCATTGGCGATGCTGTTTGCCGATAGGCACTCGCTTGTGCATCCTCGGCTTTGGCTTGAGGTTGAAGGCCGATGTCAATGGCCGATGGTACTTCTTCATATCGTCCTTTAAGTTCATCCCAAATCCTTCAAATTAAATGCATCTCCAATGGTTCAAGCTTATCCTATAAACTTATCCAAGTCTCCATTACTTCCAAAGTATCTAGAAAACACTCCAAAACATGCAAAACTCTCGTGGACATCATCTAAAATATCTTAAACTCTATATGAGTGAAAAACTAAGAGAAAAACAACAAAAACATAAGGAAAAGACATAAAATCAAGATTAGATACATGCTAAAATGGTGTAAAATATGAGTATATTAACTCCCTCACATTTAGTATTTGTTTGTCATCAAGCAAACAAACAAGAACAAGGAAAGAGAGAGATTTGAAAGGAGAACTCATATCCACAAATATCATTACAAGAATTCAAAGCTCAATATCCAAATTACTAGTTCTAAGATGCAACCAATGGATATTTATGATTATCCAAAACTGAATCCAAACGTTCTAGCTAGTTCGGTTCAGTTCCGGGTAATTTGCCATACTTTAGCCATGCATGCCTCAATGTCCTGTAACAGATTCATCGGCCAAGTGAGAAATGACATTATCAAATCTCGCTAACCACGTATCCTTTTCCGTAACATATCACCCGGCCGAAGGTAATCTTTTCCGTAAACTATCTACATCGTTGGTTTAATCTAAACCCGAAAGATTATATATATATATATATATATATATATATCAAGTGAAAAGATTATTCAAATTCCAAGCTAACCATAAATCTGTTTTGAAATCTATTCTTTTTTTTTTCACTTTGTCGCTAACGTTACTGATTTTAGCGTCATAATATATGCATGTCAATCTGCATGAGATACTGAGATTGCAAACGGTAGAAAGTCGATAACATTAACGAAAAGTTGGAAAATGTTATTTATATTTATCACTATGTTTAGCTTGTTTTAGTAAGTGTTCTTGTCTCGCCGGATTTTGAAGATAATAAAGTATCTGTATTGATGCATAGGTGATCAAAGATTGATGCATAGGTTCGTCGAAAGACTAATGTTGTGGCTCACACATATGTATAATTTTGTTTTTCCTTAGGAAAAAAGATAAAAGGGTTGTTATTTTTTTTCGCCATAAAAGGGTTGTTATTAAATTTGTAAAATCGTCCTAAATTAGTAAGTGGATATAACAGTTAAAAAAACAAGAGTAAATAGACAGAACAAAATCAAATCAATAACTAATATGTTGGTCAAAAATAGCAAAACACTCTTTAGATTAGGTCATCCCGAAATTCATGCATTTTGAGGAAGCGTTGACTTTTACCACATCACCACACCAAAGTGATATAACCGTAATTAGAGAACATACACCACAACATCTCCATGAAAGGCTCCCTACAGCACATAGCTTTCTTATGAGACAGAAAACGAACTAAAACCTGTCGTAAGGTAACAGACAACCTACACATTCTTTCTATTTTCTAATTAATTAAAAGGATTTTTTTAAAAGAAGAAAAATAGTGGAATTAAGCTGTATAAATGAACTGAAAGAAATCAGTTTTTGTCATTGCAAGGCACAAATCTAACAACGTTGGTGTTGTGCCTCCTTCACCACCTTCAAAAAGAATTGCCTCTTACACAATTTTTTGTGTGGCTCTCATCTTTCTAACAATACCTTTTGCGTGTCACCTAATTTTCTCTCCCTCTAGGTTCCAATATCCGTTTGGTATCGGCTTTGTTGGTTAATTAGTTCTCGAGAAATCAATCAGAAGAGTTGAAGTAGCCAAATATAATATGGGGAAAAATCAGTTGTCCTCATCAAGCGAGGCTGCATCTACAAGGCAGAAGAATGTGGACGATTGGTTGCCGATAACATCCTCTAGGAACGCCAAATGGTGGTACTCTGCGTTTCACAATGTCACTGCCATGGTTGGTGCTGGTGTACTCAGCTTGCCCTACGCTATGTCCAACCTCGGATGGTATATAATA
>NW_006256342.1:6386995-6504977 GCF_000478725.1 Eutrema salsugineum
GAAAGTCATTGAAAAAAATCATGATCTTCTTTGCGCTGATTGCAAAGACATAAGAACAACATTTTGGATCATGATTTTTGCTTCTGTACACTTTGTTCTCTCCCACCTCCCTAACTTTAACTCTATATCTGCTGTCTCCCTCGCTGCCGCCGTTATGTCCTTGAGGTAAGCCTAAACGCAATTATGACAAATTTCGTTAAATGATCAAAATTGATTATATATACATATTTGTTTGTGAGAATAACCCATATCATCGAAAGTTTCATTGGGACTTAAGTAATATTCAAAACCAAATGAGAATGAGTGGATTTATATATGTTGCTTATATACTACTAACTATATAAGTTTTTTCATTTCATTTTCTTGATATGATTTTTTTTTTGTAATAAAATGCAGTTATTCAACAATCGCTTGGGGAGCCTCGGTAAAGAAAGGGGTTCAACCAGATGTAGACTACACATTTAGAGCCTCGACGAGCTCAGGAAAAATATTCAACTTCATGAATGCCTTGGGAGATGTCGCATTTGCGTATGCGGGTCACAATGTTGTGTTGGAGATTCAAGCTACTATTCCTTCAACACCCGAGAAACCATCCAAGATCCCAATGTGGAGAGGAGTGGTAGTTGCCTACATCGTGGTCGCCATTTGCTATTTCCCCGTTGCATTTGGTTGCTACTACATTTTTGGAAACAATGTGGACGACAACATTCTTATGTCGTTGGAGAAACCCATTTGGCTTATCGTTATGGCTAACGCATTCGTGGTTGTCCATGTTATTGGAAGCTATCAGATATTCGCAATGCCGGTTTTCGATATGCTCGAAACCTTTTTGGTTAAGAAAATGATGTTTGATCCTTCCTTCAAACTCCGTTTCATCACTCGAACCTTATATGTTGGTAAGTTGTTGTTTTTTGTTATATATTGAATCAATACACTTACATAACAAAATCTGATTTTATAACACATTGAACTTGATGGAACAGCTTTAACCATGTTCGTCGCCATATGCATTCCGTTTTTCGGTGGATTACTTGGCTTTTTTGGAGGATTCGCCTTTGCTCCAACAACTTACTACGTAAGTTATTCAATACACAAATTGAGTTTATTCATTTGTTTTAAACAGAAACCCTAGTACCTTATTTGATACACATTTTATTTCCCTTATGATTAGCTACCTTGCATCATGTGGTTGATTCTCAAGAAACCAAAGAAGTATGGATTGTCTTGGTCTATTAATTGGGTATGTGCCTATTACTTATCATTTTCTATTAATTGTATGTGTTTTTTCTTTTTGGTTAAAATTTGACAGTAAATTGTTGTTTGGTTTTGTTAAAATTGCAGTTCTGCATAGTAATAGGTGTTATGTTGACGATCATAGCTCCTATTGGTGGCCTCAGAACCATCATTATCTCCGCCAAAGGCTACAAGTTCTTCTCTTGAAGAAAAAATCACCCTCTTGCTTTGATTGTATGTTTAATATTATGTTAAACATCTACATCAAAAAAACTCCTACAATATATACAGTCATGTATTTGTGTGGAAGAAACACATGTATGTTAGGGCTTCTAAATGTAACTTCTATGAATTTATTATCTACTGTTGTTGTATATGTATCTCCTATAAATAACTAAATTATATAATAATGACTGAAACAAAGGTTTATTTGGATGTTTCCAATAGTGTTAACATTGGCTTTTACCATTTTGGGATTTTTCATACTAATTATATTTATATGGAACCGGCCCATTATAAAATCCAGTCCACTAAACAAGATTACCCATCCCGCCCAAAACAAGACATTTTCCCGCCACTTCCCTTCGTCTTCTCCAGTCGCCGCAACAAGTCTCTCTCTAGAAACGCAGAGATTTAGAGAAAGAGAGAGACAGAGAGGTTGAAAAAGAATGGCGACAGATGAGGAGATAAAGAGAGAATTCAACCGTAGCGGCTTTGCTCTTGTGGAAGAAGAGGAGATTCTTGAAAGATGTAAGCGAGAGTAAACCTAATTTCATTCAGCCCGATCTTGTGTCGTTCTCCAAATTACTATGATAGTTTGAGTTTTGTTTTGTCTGAATTATTTGGGTTTTCTTCTTAGGTGTTACTCTCTGCATAAATTACAGTCTGAAGCCTTCTGAACTCGTTTCAAGCTGGGAACTTTATCATCTCAATCGGTAAATCTACGTTCCTAATTTCTCCGGTTCATAGTAAAGTTCAATGATTTTGATGCCCATAGCGATTGTATTGAGGTATTAAGTATATGCATAGGTTAAAACAGCGAGAATTTCATGGGTTTTTGTCTCGTCCCATGTTCTAAGGCATGTTTTTATATGATGCTATTGGTGAATGAGAGAATTTGGGTTTAAACCATTCTTTTATGTTTTGGTTTGATGCAACAGACAAATTATCGATCAAACTGTTAAGAAAGATGAAATGGATGGGTTTCTACTGCATCTTCAAAACCAACAGAGAGAATCTATCATGAAAGAGGAAGCTGGTCTGCATATCTACTCAAACAGAGATGTCGACATGTAAGTGCTTTCCATCAACCTTTGTTCTTTCTTCCATCTGCTTTTTGAAGACATACAAATTGCTTTGATCCAGGATTTTGGACGGGATTCCTGAAGACACAACAGAGGAGACTGTCACTACCCCTACAAACAATTCTCAGCGGTTGCATCCGGATCCGTTTGATTCAATAAACAGGTCGAAAGATTACGGTTACTCTACTGGGAAATCGGCTGGACATGTGACACCTTTTGCGCGGCGGATCGACAAGTTTGTGGTGAAGTTTAACATAGGTAATAATGTGGAGGCACAAGCAGAGAATGGACACAACAATGATGTAGAAAGCAGTGAGGATGATATGATCATTCAGAGAGTTCAGACAAGCCACAGGTGTTCTCTAAAAGTCAATGGGTCAGGTCCTGAAGCGGGTTGTAGGTTCATGTATGACAGAACGGAGGACAGGTTTAATGCACTCGAGAACCGGATCATAAGGCATGCAGATGCATTTGCTGCCTCGGGGTTATATGATGAACAGGTGGATCCAGCTGTTGCTTCACAGGTAGCCTTGGCCGTACACTCTACTTTGGTGTCAAATAAGTTTAACATTGGGGTATAGAGTTTGCTTACAGTGTGCTACTGATTGCTTCAGAGAAGTATATTTGCTGTGGGAATGATTTGTTGTGATGGAGAGGGGCATTTGAATGACAAGTCCATTCTATTGCAAAGCAGGTAACTCAATTATGGCTTTATTTGTGGTTTTATATTATTGCATTCTGTTTCGACTCTGCAATGAATCCTGCTTTACAAAAAGTTGCATATCCAGATGCATGAACTTTTTCAAAATTTGGATACCAGAATGACTTAATACGAACTCGGAATTTGGATATTGTGGTCCTATAGTTATAAATGATTATAGTTTGTTAATGGCATAACTCTCTTTTAAACATGAAGCACCTTAATTCAGAATATCCAGAGTTTCTCTAATGCCAACGAATACTATGATTGCAGTGCCGAGCGTACTTCAGGACAGCGTGTTCCACTGGACTTAAACAGACTAAATCAGTTCTCTATTTTTCCTGGCCAGGTAATAGCTTAAAGCTAACATCCTCAGGTTTTATGTTTTTTCCCAACAGAAAGCTCGTATTATTCATGTAGAGGTGGTCTGAATTTGATGCAGATAGTTGGCATTGAAGGACAAAATCCTAGTGGACATTATTTCACCGCATCCAAACTGGTAGATTCAGTTCCCTTAACAGTCACTACTGACGTGGATCTACCTCCTGCTAAGAAGCAAAACCTGGATCAGGAGGTCTTACCTCTCGCAGATGAATCCCGTGAAAAAACAGACGTTTCATTTGTAAGTATGCTATCCTTCATCTCAAGGGAGCTGTACTAGGTTTTTTTTTTTGCATTGTCTTAAAAAAACCAGAGGTTTCATTTGGTCATTTCTTTCTTATTATTCTAGCTCATATATTTCCTGCATATATGCACACATGATCAAAATGATGAGATGAGGGAAATGCAAAATGTTGAGAATTTTAGAGACCAGAAAGTTGTTTTGGGTAAGCTAGGTTGGTAACTCCAAAGACTGGATCTCTTATAGTTAGTGACTTCGATATTGCCAGGAAACATTAGTATGTTGTGTTCCCTTTATTCTGGTGATATTTGAAAAGTATGTAGGCATGTATGTATGATCTGTTCTGCTATTATGCATATTAAGTTCTCGTTTTCGAGCACAAGGATGGTTTTTAAGAATCAGGTTGCATCATAATTTTCTAGGTTGGGATTCAAATTAATGCTTAAGGGTCTTTATGTTGACAGATAGTTGCATCCGGACCATTCACCACAACAGACAACTTGCTGTTTGAGCCATTGAATGAGCTACTAGCCTATGCAAAAAGAAAGCCACCACAGTTACTCGTCCTGGTGAGTTATTAAGATTCATTCAGACCTTTTGTAGACTGTGTCGTGTGTGAGTCAGATGGTGACTTATTGTTTTTTTGTTTCTCAAACTCAGCTTGGACCGTTTGTGGATTCTGAGCATCCAGAGATTAAGAAAGGAGCGGTTGATGCCACCTTTAATGAGATATTCCATGTGGAAGTCCTCAGGAAGGTAATGAAAATAGAACAAAAGAGATATTAAACACTGACTGAGTTCGGAATAAACAAGGTCTCTTTTATGTTTTTGGGGTTTCACAGTTGCAAGACTATGTGGAATTCATGGGTTCAGAAGTACGAGTGGTTCTCGTGCCATCCATCCGCGATGCTAATCATGATTTCATATTCCCACAGGTGCTATTTTCTTTTCCTCTCAGAAACTCCTCACTTTTTACGCATTTCTCTTCTCTATTTTGACCTGAAAAGTTTCCCCTTGTCTAAAGCAGCCTCCTTTCAACATTCACATACCTGATCTCGAACATCAGGTACTTGCTTCCTCTCATTAACAGTCTTCATTTCATAAACTCAACTCTCCCTGCACATGCTGATAAACTAACTTCATTCTCTTCTCTTTCTTCTCCCATACATACAGATGACCAGTCTATCAAACCCGGGTACCTTCGAGGCAAACCAGGTAATAAAATCACTATGACAATTCTCTTCTGAGAAGCCATATTCTCTTAACTCTCAAAAGTTCTTACAACATAAACATTTATTGGGGATCTCAGGTGAAGGTAGGTTGCTGCACAGTGGATGTACTAAAACATCTGAGCGGGGAGGAGATGTCGAAAAATCCAAGTGGAGCCACGACTGATCGCATGTCCAGACTCGCTAGCCATCTCCTTCGTCAGCGAAGGTATACCACTGCAACTTTTGACTTTACTTGTTCAAAACCAAAATATTCAAAAGAAATTTCTATTCTTATGAAACAGCTTCTATCCTCTGTATCCACCACCGGAGAGCCTCCCTTATGATTCCACACTGGCTCCTAAGGCTCTACAGATTTCATCAATCCCGGACATTCTCTTGCTTCCATCAGACATGAGGTACTTCGTAAAGGTAAGTCAGCATGTTAATAGTGGCAGCATCAAGTTTCAGAAGCTAAAGAAGCTGTGATGTTTGCGAGTTAGTGAATATTTTTCCTGAATGTGAAGGTTTTATCTCTTGGGGAAGGGGAAGATGCAGTCAAGTGTGTGTGTGTAAACCCTGGAAGACTGGCCAAAGGAGAAGGAGCAGGTACTTTTGTTGAGCTTTCTTACAAGGGCGGTCCAGAATCGATGCATGCTTCCATCATCTCTATTTAATTCAAATTGTTAGGCTAATTACATTCTGATTTATTTTAGCTTTTAATTACATTCTGATTTATTTTAACCCTCACATGTTTTTCATATATAAGAAAAAGCATTTGGTTCCTCTCGCTTTCCATGTTACCATCATATGCAATGTAATTTAAGCGCAAAGATTTATATAGTAAATCTCCCCATGAAACCAATTTCTCGGCTGAATTTTTCAAAAGATTTCAGCAAAATCTCCCCATGAAACCAATTGTATTTCAATCTTCTTTTTTGTAGAAGAGTTACAAGACAAATTATCAATGAATACAATAATCCTTCCAACTTCCAAGATTCTTTTCATAGTCGGGACAAAAAACACATAACATGCACTTACTTAGCCGTTGAAAATTTAAAACTTGCATAATGAAAGGTTATTTTAGAATTAAAGAAAAAATGATTCTACTTTCAGAAAGGGACAGAAAAAAAGTTCAGAGAACAAATTGGTAAAATACCCATATGATCCATAGATAGACCGCTCTGTCTCTCTTCCACGTCTAACGGCTCTCTTTTGCCAGCTGTTAGAAAATTTCAAATGTCACCTTTTTTTGACAAATAAAGTTAAATTTTTAATTCACCCCAAAGCTTCTTAAAGTTTAAACCTAGTCCACAATTCCGTGCTCAACAACGATTTCTTATTCTTGGAGCTATATGTAAATATATAAAGTATGTAGCCATATCAGGATATTAATGAACTACAGGGACCTGTACCAGTCACTAATAACATTTTTTTTAAAAGGTTTTCTCCACAGAATTTGAAGTTTTGAATTTCTGTCTTCCGTTTTGTCCTTCTCTCTCATTACTTCAAAGTCTCTCTGATTCTGATTTCGCTTCCATTTTCAAGCTCTTCATTTAATTCGGCAAATGGGTAGCTGTTTCAGCAAGAAGACTTCTCCATCTTCTTCTTCTTCTACTTCCAATGGCGGATCGTATTCTGCAAAGTCACCAGATCCGAACAAATCCGCCATTAATAAACCTCTGAAACTCGAGACTGGAGGAGCACAAGAGAAGCTCGAATCAGAAGAATCGAAGCCAAAGAATGAAGTGAAACAAGAAGCAGAGCTACAAGAGAACGGCAAAGCGAGGAAAGAGGTGTTCGTGATAAAACACCGAAGGAGCCATGAGAGATCCAAGACGACGACGGATCCGGAGGATTCCACAGTTTCCGATGAGAAATCAACCGGCTCGAATCAGAATCCAGTAGATGTGGATGCAATATTGATTCAGTGCGGGAGGCTGAGCCGGAGCAACTCCGCCGCCGGAAAAACAAGGAGATACTCTGGATCTAAGAGGAGCTTCGATTTCGACCAGAACGATAGGAATCGCGACGGCGACGCGGAGGAGGCGGATGCGGAAGACGGCGGAGAAGAAGAGGCTGAGCGGCGGATTCATCGGCAGCGTCACCGTGGCGGAGATTCGCCTCGGGAACGGAGAAGACGAACGCCGAGCAGAGAAAGGGAGGATTCGAAGAGTTATCGATCGGGAAGTAGGGAGAGAGGAAGTGGTAGTAGAAGAGTAAGCAGATCTCCGGGAAGAAGATCGGAGACAAACCCTAACTCCGGCGCCGGTAGTGGCAGTTCTTTGAATTCGAGTAACAATATTAATAGACCAGCGAAATTCGTCTCGGTTCCTGCAACGGACAAGAGCAACAATGGAGAGCCATCTATCAAACGGACTATTGTCAAGAGAAACGTTGGAAAAGCGGCGTCTCCTAGGTCACAGTCTCCGGCGAGAGCGGCGTCTCCTAGGTCACAGTCACCTGCAAGAACGGCGGTTAACACCAATAGTTACGCTCAGCCTTCGCCGTCTAAGCTCAGTCGGAAAACGGAGCATTCTCCATACAGGAGGAACCCATTGGGAGAGATTGATCCAAACTCATTGGTGTATCCACAAACTCAAGGGGATAAATTGGGATCTTGCAACAAGAAGATGATGAACAGAGAAAATGAAATTCAGGGACTGATTAAAGAATCTGCAAATTTGGTGGGTCAGGTATGAATTCTTCTTACTAGAACGTAATGAATCCAATCCCAAGTAATTGGTATTGTTTGAATGAATGTTTCTAAATGTTGCACAAGTTGAATCCAATCAAGTATTATGTATTGTTGAAGTGAATGTTTATAATGCTTCTGTTTCAGAAGTTGAATGCCAAAACCGGTTCTCAAGCTCCTATTCGCAGAAGTGCAAGCCCGAGCCGTGTCACCAAAGAGGCAGAGGAAGAGTGTAAGATAGTGTTATCGTCTGGAACTGACCTCCCAAAGCCTCAAATTGTGAGCCGGAGCAGATCATTGAGGAAATCTCGTGATTTCGATTTTAGTCCCGAAGCATTGCTCTCAAACAACATCGACAACAACAACAATAACAATGTGGTAACAGCAGCAGCAGCAGCATTACCATCTTACACAGCTTTGCTTTTAGAAGACATTCAAAATTTTCACCAGAAGAGTGTGAATGTCAATGTCAATGCCATAAGTTCATCTATTCCCAAGGCTTGCTCCATCGTCGTTGAAGCGGTTTCTGATCTTAACTCCACTACGAACCAACAACAAAGAACCGAGTTCAACAGTTTCAAACCATCAGAAGTGAAGAAAGCGGATATTATGGAGCCAAGCTTTGAGAAGTACGTGACTGTTAAGAGAGGGGGTTGTTCGTTGGAGGACATGGAAGAGCAAGAATCTTCAGGGAGCAATAGTTTCACTGGAAGTAGTTGTGTGGTGCAGCGACATGGATTCTCGTCGTCTTCTTCATGGGAACCGAATTCAGCTGAATCGACTGATCGAGTGTGTGTGAGATCAAACAAACAAGAACGTGATCGGAGTCCACTTGGTTTGAATACTGAGAAACAAGAGTTTGATCCGTTGAAGAAGAATGTTGTTGGAGTTGGACGTAAAAGAGTGGCTCTTGTTGATTCGTCTTCAAGCAAACAGGCAACAACCACAACTCGTGTTGCTGCAGTTTCAATGTAACAGTGAAATTCGTCGTGTTTCTTTAGTTGTTGTTATTGTACTTTTCCATGGTTGCAGAGTAGCAACTGGTGTTTGGCTTTTTTGTTTGTTTGTAATCATATGATCAATTCGAATAATATATTCCTTCTTCACGGTTAAAAATATTTGAGGCTTTATTAAATGATTTCTTAAAAATTTATTACAACATTCACTCAATATTATAAAAGAAAAGCTCAACTTCGTGATGCCACAGACAAAACTCACAGGCAGAAGAAGTATTCATGTCGTTGTCCTCACCGTTTCGATGCCAAACACATTTGTATGCTACGAACTTCATGGTTCGACCATCGCACTCGCACTTCTCTCGAACGTACGCTCTTTTGAGTTCTTTCATCACCGGTATGCCTCGCCACAAAATGCTGTCTCTAATCCTGGCTCGAAGTTCCACCAGCTCCTGCAACGTTGTTGACATCAACGGTTTTATTAAACCAGACAAGATCTTGAAACCCTTTTGTTTTGTATCTTAGATCACGAACGCTCCTACCCGCATTTTGAAATTGCAACCTTATATACATCATCGTTTTCATGTAGTTTTCTTTTCTGGATCCATAGAAAGATTATTCTATAGATTATTGAGGCAGTCGTATTTTAAATGAGACATTCTGATTAGCTATACAAAAGTTGTTCACAAAAGCGAATCATGCGATGAAGTGGATGGGACTACGAACAAGATTCAATTTGCATTCACCTGCGAGGAAAATGACATGATACTTGAGTTGTGGTGTACAGTTTTTTGAGTAGTGGAAGCAGCAAGTATTATGTCATTTTCAAACGAACTAGGTGTTTAGTCCGCGACTTGCGCGGACCAAAAAGTTTCATTAAAATCTAAAATAAAATTTTATGTCATAAATCAAAAAATAATTAGATCAAGAATTTGATAAATATAAAATTAAAATAAAGCTAATCTATGAAAGTAATCATTGTCTAACATTAAAAACTTTAAAATAAATACTAATAAATGTATGAAATGAATAAACACAAACTAAAATAAGATTAATATGAATTATTCATCTTTTTCTCTTTTTATATTTTAATTTTTTTCTCTATCATTTTCTTCTTTCTTTCTTTTTTTGTTTTTTTGTTTTTTTTTCTTCTTTATTTTTTATGTTTTTTTTTACTTTTTATTCTACTGGTTTTTCTTTTTCACGTCTTCTTCTTCTTGTTCTCCACATCTTTTCATTTTTCCTCTCATACATCTTTTGATTTTCTTCTCTTCCAGGTTTTATTCCCTTTCTTCTTCTTCTTCAATGTATTATTATTCTCTTTTTTCTTTTTTTTTTCTTTTCCTTTTTTCATTGCCATCGTCTTCTTTGTTATCACCGACTTCCTATTCTTCTGGTGTTTTTCGGCTTTTACATCATCTTCATATTCTTCTACTTTCTCCAATTCCTCATCTTTTAAGGTTTTCATCCAATTTTTTCTCTTCCCTATCTTATTCTTCTTCTACTTTGTCTTCTATTTTATTTTATTTTTCTCCTTCAACAGATTCTTATTCCTCTTCTTCCAATTATTCTTACTCTCTCCAAATTCTTCATCATATTTTAAAGATCTTTGTCTTATCTGTTTTTTACTCCTCTCATGGTTTATATTTTCCCTTTTTTAGTTTTTTCCTTATATTTTTGAGTTCTCTTTTTATCGTTATTTGTTTTCAAATTGTTCTTCTTTATTGTCTTCATCTTTTTTTACTTCTTATTCATCTGATTTGTCTTCGTTTTTTTATCATATTTACCTTTTTCTACTTTGTCTTCTTCATCTTCTAGTTTTCTTCCATTTTATTATTATTTTTTTTTACTTCCTCTACTATCTACTGGTTTTCTTTTATGACTTCTTCTTCTGATTATCTTTTTTCTTCTCCAATTGGTCATTTAATTTTTTTTGTTCATTGTCTTCGACCTATCCGACTATTTTTTTTATTTTACTTGTTCACTGTATTATTTTTTGTTCATATTATCGTTGTTTTCTTATTCTTCTCCTTTTTCTTTATTTTTTAGCTTTTCTATTCTTTGTTTTATCCTTCTTATCTTTCATTGTTTTTGACTATTTCTTCTTATGTATTGTATTCATCTTCTTTGACTTCTTGATTTTTTTTTTTCATTCGTTTTTTTCTTCGTTTTTTCTGTTGATTTTTTTTGTTTTATTTGTCTGCCCCTTCTTCTTTGTTTTATTTTTATTGTCTTTGTATTCTCTAAATTCTTATTCTTCAACATCTTATACTATTCTTCTTTTGCTTTTATTAGCTGTTTTTATCTTCTGCTTTTTACTTCTTTTTGGTCATTTTTATCTTATCCAAACTTTTTTTTCTTTCTAATTTTTGTTTGTCTTTTTTGCATCTTTACATTCTTCTTTTTATTTTCTTTTTCATCGTCGGGTTTTCATCTTTTTATACTTTATTTTCTTCATCTACTATTTTTGTTCTTCTTTTTCTTTCAGTTTTCTTCTTCAACTTTGAGTTCTTCATCTCCTTATCATTTTTCTTCTTCACTATTTTGTGTTACCCATCTTGATCTTATTGTTCATGGTCTAGGACTTTTTGTTCATTTTTTCCTCATTTTTTTATGTTTTCGTCAACTCTATGTTCTTCCATATGTTTCAATTTTTCGTTTTTCCCTTTTTCTCTTCTTCTGTTTTTCCTCTGCGTCCTGCTAGAGTATTTGGCCTCTCTTACATTATTCCAAATAAATAGAATTTAGAAAGCCATATTTATAAAAAAACAAAAAAACAAAAGACTTAAAACCTGTTCATTAGACAATGAAGATGATTTATGATATGTTGACATGGTTTTAATCACGTTAAGTAAGGAAGAATAACTGACAACACAAAACAACAACATATAATCGAGGAACACTACTACTGGTACTGAAAAACGGAAAAAACAAGAAAAAATAGAAAATTGATTTATAAAAAATAAAGATGGTAAACAAACAACGAAAAACCGACCAATGTAGAAACCAAACCACAATTGAGCTTAAGATACATTTTATAAAGTAATATATTTATATATAGATCTCAACTTAAGCGAGGATTTCCCATATCACATGTACATTTTTTTTCCAGATAATCTCGCTCAACAGATAATCCGATTGAAATTATCTTAATATTATCAAAATAACTAAAAGTGGCAGCAAAATTGTTATACAAACTACGAAAATAAATTAATTAATTAAGGATATTTAAAAATATTTTATTAACAAATAAAGAGGAATTAGTTACCTAGATTGAATAAGAGACCTTATAGCAAAAAATTTACTTCGCATATATTATGTATGATATGATTTTAAATGTTTTTTGATTAAATTCTAATTTTTATTTTTTCGTTATTTTCTATTTGAAATATTTTTTGATTAAATTTCTATTTTTAATAATTTTTATTAAATTTAAATGTTTTTTTATTAAATTTCGATTTTCAACAATTTTTTTAATTAATTTACGATTTTTAATATTTTTCTTTAATTTACGATTTTTAATAATTTTTTAATTAATTTACGATTTTTAATAAATTTTTTATTAAATTTAATTTTAAAAAATATAAAGAGGGATAAATGGTAATTAGCCACCCTAGGATTAAATAAGAGCTTTAACTCAAAATTTTACTTTGCTTATAATATATATGATATATGAAATGATTTTAAATGGTTTTTTGATTAACTTCCAATTTTTAAATTTTCGTTATTTTCTATTTGAAATATGTTTTGATTAAATTTCGATTTTAATAATTTTTATTAAATTTCAATGTTTTTTTATTAAATTTCGATTTTTAACAACCTTTTATTAATATACGATTTTTAATATTTTTATTTAATTTACGATTTTAAATAATTTTTGAATTAATTTACGATTTTTAATAATTTTTTTATTAAATCTAATTTTTTTAAAAGATAAGGAGAGATAAAAGGTAATTAACCATCCTAAGATTGAATCAGAGAGCTTTAACTCAAAATTTTACTTTGCTTATAATATATATGATTAAAAGTCGGTTTAGTTATCAAACCAATTTTACAATTGGAATGGGGTTTAATTAGAATCATAATTTGAACCTTTCACGGGCTAACTTTTCAAACCAAAAATGTTACAATTGGACTGGTGTCAAATCGGGGGGGGGGGGGGGGGTTTAGAACCCTAATTTTGAATCTTTCTAGTTCGTCTTCTTCCTCTAATATCTCTCTGAGCTCAATTTACAAATAAAAACAAGCGAGTGGTCAAATGTCTTTGAAATGTCTCTGGTCTTTAAACGTTTTGCTTCAAATACGTAAAGAAGGGACTTGTTTCTTCCTCCATAGATATCTTATCCAAAGCCACTGTGATAGATACTTTCTTCAACCTATCTGTTTACTCTCTCTCTCTTTCACTCTCTATCCAAAGCCAGTGGTACTCTCCTTGGCGGCTATAACAAAAAAAAACAAACTATTGAAACAAGCCAGTAGTTTCCAGTACAGTTCTCATACAAATTCCTTTGAATTTTCCTCTCCTCTTTACCCGTTTGGCTTCTATATATGAACAAGGAAGCTTGTTTCCTCAACCACTGCTATACACTTTCCTCAAACTCTCTTTTGCTCTCTCTCTCTCATGGCTTCTTCTTCTCTTCCTCCTTCTCCTGGTGCTCATATTAAAAGATACGATGTCTTTCCAAGCTTCAACGGGCCAGATGTTCGTAAAAGGTTTCTCAGTCATTTACACCATTACTTTGCATGCAAGGGAATCAAAATGTACAAGGATAATAATAACATGGAGAGATGCCATACGATCAAACGTGAACTCAGACAAGCGATTAAAGAATCGAGGGTCTTGATGGTTTTGCTCTCCAAGAACTATGCTTCTTCGAGCTGGTGTTTGGACGAACTGGTGGAAATCTTGAAGTGCAGAAAAGACAAGGAGCATATTGTGATGCCGATTTTCTACGACGTTGATCCGTCCCATGTACGGACACAGAGCGGGGACTTTGGGATCGCTTTTGAGAAACCTGCGAAAACCCAAACAGAGGAATTGAAACAGAGATGGGTCGAAGCTTTGAAACGTGTCACGACCATAGCTGGAGAACACTCTCGTAACTGGTTTGTTTTTAAATTCTTTCGTGATTTAACCATAGCTGGAGTTTCTATAATTTATTAAGATTTTGTTTTTTTGTTTTTTTTCCAGGACTGATGAAGCTGAGATGGTGCAAAAGCTTTGCACAGATGTCTCGACCAAACTGAGAGTGGAAGAGATTAAGGATGAATTTAGGAAATACGATGTAGACAAGAATGGTTTCATAACTGCAGCAGAGCTTCCACGATGTGTGTTGATAAAAGATGGGGAGGAATCTACCGATAAGCAAGTTCGTAGTATCATCCGAGTTGTTGATGTTGATGGCGATGGTCAGATCAACTTTGATGAATTTGTCCAACTCATGGCTCTTAGGTGAGGGATTCTTAAAGCCTTAACCTCAAAGAAACAAAAAGAAAAACGATTTATGATGTCTTACAGTGATTCAATAGTGGAGTTTCTATAATCTAATAACATTCTTTTGTTTTTTTTTGTTTTTTCTTAGGATGAGTGATGAAAAGCTTTACACGGACCAAGTAAGAGTGGAAATGATGAAGGAAGACTTTAGGGAATGCGATGTAGACAAGAATGGTTTCATAACTCCACCAGAGCTTCGTTATGTGCTGACAAAAGACGGCGAGGAGTTTACCGATAAGCAAGTTCGTAAGATCATTCGAGTAGCTGATGTTGATGGTGATGGTCAGCTCAACTATGATGAATTCTTCAAAGTCATGATGCATGTGTGAGTGATTCTTAAGCCTTAACCTCATGAAAAGAAAAGAAAAAAAGGATTTATGATGTGTTACAGTGAAAATTTTAACGCTTTTTTCTTTCTTAATCTAAATATCTAATCTTATAAGATTATGTTTTTTTTTCTTTTGTTAGAAAGTGGAGGCCTGATGATAGAACTGCGAGGATCGAAAAGATTACCACATATGTCTCGAACAAATTGAATAAATTCAGTCATATGCATGGTAAAAGCCTTATCCTGAAGAAGAAGATAAAAACGATTTATGAATGTCTTACAGAGTGAATTTTCATCATGATTTGATCCTGGTTGTCTTCTTTAGGACATGTTTTTTACATCTTACCACCTTCGATTTGGTTGCTTTCTTAAGCTCTTTAATTAGTGTTATGTCAAGTATGAACTCATGTTTTGCTCATCCTGTGAAAATTGATTTTATCTCTTTGTTTTATTTGTTTCTATATTAATTTCTCTTGTTTTTGTTTTCAAAATAATGTTCTACAAATTGGCCGCCAAGACGTCTATATTTCTCTTGTTTTGCAATATTTGATAGGGAAGTGAATCTGTCATAGGTATATATATTATTTTGATATGTCCAAGATCGGCAAGCTTTCTATAAGTAAAGTGAGCCTTTGAAAAATTGTGTAATCTCAAATTCTTAAGATTTTGCATGAGTGTTGTTACAAAAAAAAAAACAAAAATGCTAGCTTGCTTGCTACGCATACTACAAGAAGACATGGAATATATACCTCGTATAAATTTACTACACTGGGATTCATACCGGAGAAAATGTCTTTCCCAAACCTTTTTTTTTTTTTTGTTAAAAGGCTTTCATTAAAATAAAGAGTTTGGGAGACATCAAATAAGAACCAACATCAAACGAAAACAGCCAAGAAACGGGAAAAGAAAAAGCTTAAATAAAGAGAACAACGAAACAGAAACAGGGGGAAGGACCATTTGGGAAGCACTTTGAAAGATCACAAATGGGCAGAGAAAGCGGAGTAAACCGCAGGCATGGGCCAGCCAAACAAATCAGCTTGAAGACCATAAACGAAGAAGAGCAGGGCCCGCCTTCACACCAACATTCTTCAAAGCGATAGCTTTAATCTTAACCACAATCAGGATTTTTTTCAAAATAGTAATTTATTCTTAACATTTCAATGACTCAAATGAAAATTATTAAGTTAAGAGCAATAATTAATTTTGAACCATCATTTTGGTGCAATAAAAGAATGGCTACAAGATCAGAGAGTGTTTATCGTTCTTGCAACCAGCTAAATGTATTGGCTAAAGAACCTTCTTTATTCGGTTATGGAAGTTGGATTATCGTTATCAGATAAGTTGAACAATATGGATTTTCCATTCAGTGCTGAAGCTTTTCCCCATCTTCTGACTCTATATGCTTTCAAACAAATTTCTCCATAACATGTCTTTTTAAGAGCTTTCAAATTAGGAAGCTTTGTAAGTAAACAGTATTTAATTTGTTGGTTTGAGACTCTTTATTTTTCTTTTCTTATTACAGAAAGGCCACTACTCAATTTACCGAGCCAAATCGAGTCAGGTTTTTTTGTTATCAGTCAATCAAAGTGATGTTACCGAATATAACCGATTTTGGTTCGGTTTGATTCTGTTTGGTTCTAGGTTAGTTTCAGCTTTTAATAGTATAGATTTTTTTCAAATTTGGATGTTTGGTTATTTTTTATTCAAATCATATAATTTTGTTCAGTTAAATTCGGGCATCGGTGAAAACCAGTCTAATTTTGGTAGAAACCAGTCTAATTTTGATATAATCCGGTTATTAAAAAATAAAATAGAATCATGAGAGTGATCTGTTAACCAGAACCGAACCGAATATCTCAGCTAACCGAACCCAAACTGAAAACTTGCGATCGGTTCAGCCGAAGGAACTGAAACCGAATCAAAAGGTCCGGTTCGATTCAAAGTCCCAGGGCCTAGATGATTCTACAGATTCGCGGCACCGTCTCATCTTCTATCCTCAGGGGATCTCTCCGCCCCCACCGCCCCCAGTTGCTTCCACAGTCTCAGTCTCAGTCAGTAATCTTCTTCAATAATCATCACAATCTAATGGATTCCGGTGACGTTATGAGCTTCTTCACCAGAATATGTCCAGTGGTAACTCGATCTGACGGCTTTGATGAAATTCAAGAGAAGTAGCTAAGCTAGCACCAAATCGAGAGGATGATGATGGCCGATGTTGATCCTGGGGATCACTAAGTATGTTTAACAGATGATGAGAATGATTAGAGATGATTTCAGGGCGAGATTTTCGTATAATAAGAGTGATTCAGTTCGGGGAGGAAAAGAGAGTGTCAGCTCGGAGCCGTGAGAAGAGTATGTAAAGAGAGAATACTTAGTGTTTCGAACTAAGTCTAAAAAGAGTCCAGTTCGGCGTTTTTAAATTGTTACAGCGAGCTCGGAAGAGAGACAAGTGTATTCAAGTAGAGAGAGAGAGTAATCAATTTCCGGTCCCCTCATAAATGATCTATGGGGAGTATTTATAGCGGAAGCCAGGAGACGAGTTCCCTCCAAATCGGGACGACGTGGCAGCTTCGGCGTATCTCGCGGGTATGGCGTCTCGAGCCGCGCATCCGAACCACTCCGCGGCGAGTGATATGGTCCTTCGCCAAGCTACTTGCGCAGATAGGTTACTGTAGACGACCTGCTACTACACGTGTCGTATCCTGCTTGGTTCCGGGTACTGTAGATCGGCGCAGTGATGATGACGATTTAGGCGGGGTCATGCTGACTGGACTGATGATTTTTGGCTGGGCTTCATCATCCTACTATGGGCTTTATTATTGAGGATGGGCCTAGCTAATTGGGGGTGCTAAGCCCACCTCCAACCATAGGCCTCCCCCAGTTCGGTGTATGAGAGGTTGTTGAATGAGCCAAACTCGTGGTGTCGATTAGCTCGGCCCATAGCAGGTCGGTAATATGTGGGTTTAGGGTGAACTTCCTCGCGCTCTAGTATAGGCGGGAAACGGATCAAGATCTCCCGCGTAAAACCTAGGAACCTTCGCGCGTGACCAGCACGCGGGGACATGAAGGGACGTTTGTTGCTGCTTTTTATTTTTGCGCGTCTCGAGGACGGTACCGAAGCGGCGTCATCATTAGGGTTTTGCCAAGTGTCAATCACTCTCCTCTTGATTGGTTATTTTTCTCTTCTTCTTCTATTTAAATGCTCTTCTCCTTCCTTCCTCTTACTTTTGCTCTCGCGTAGGAAACAGAAACGGAAAAAGAACTTCTCCTCTTTGCTCCTTCGATTCTATTCCTCCTCTTTTTTTCTTTTCCGATTTCGATTTTCGGCGTTTTATGATGGCGGATATCTTCGATAGGATCTCGGCTGAGTCTCAGACCGAATCTGGCTCCCGAGAGGAGTGCGGTGAGATGCTCCCGGAAAGTTCTTCGCCGGCGACCAGTTCGAAGCGCACGGTTTCTCCTCATCGTGATGAAGAAGACAAAGGGGATGATATTCCGCTGATCGACCGGGCCAGAAGGAAAGCGCCTCAGACTGGGAGTTCGAGAGGCGGCGGACATCGTCGGGGTGAGCGCAGCGATCAGGCCGGAGGTGGTGATAGAAATCCGCGACCCCGGAGGTCTAAAGCTCCGAAGCCTCCTCGGGTTTCTTATGCGGATGGGGGATCAGGAACCTGGAGCAATTCGAAATCCATTTCGGCGATGATTTCTGGGTGCGGGTTTTCGTCTGATGTTGAAGTCCGAATTCCCGCTGAGGATGATCGCCCCTGGCGTCCTCCGAGTGGTTTTGTATGCCTGTGCAAGGCTTATTTTACGAGATGCAGGCTGCGCTTCCCCCTTCCCGATTTGTTTGTCTCGTACTGTCATCGGCGGGACTTGGCTTTTTCGCAGATATGCCCGACGACCATGCAGAACATGGTCGTGCTGTTGACTCTCGGGTCGGAGAGCGGTGTTGACGTGTCGCTTGACCTTTTTGAAGATCTTACCAATCACAAGAGTAATCCCGCTATACCGAGCTCATATTATGCTTCCTTCAAGGTGGGGTTGGACATGACGTCTGACAAGCCGAGCAAGGTTGGCGAATGGGATCGCAGCTACTCTTATGTGCGGGCTAACGAAGCGGCCGGTCTCGTTCCAGGTCGGAGCTATCGAACTGATTGGAATTTTTCTCCTGGTAAGGCCTCTTCGTATTTGTTTGGCTTGGCGACTTTTCGACTTTTATGACTTTTTTTTTGTTTTTTTTTAGTTTCGCACCGAGATGGAGTCAAAGTAGGGGACTACGAGCCGCTCCTTGATAAGCTTAGGTCGGTGGAGAGACGCAGGTGGACGGATTTTTCTGCCGAACGGGTGGCGGTGGCGTTTTTGACGATGGCGTCGGGTAAAGGCCTAACCCTTTCCCCTTTTTTTTTTTTTTTGATTTTAGTATGTTGCAGGCCGCCCGCGGCATTTTTCTTCAGCCGGTGCTACTTCGTCGGCGGCACCGCCGAGGCCGGTTGGTCCACCGGCGTCGGGTGAAACATGGTCGAGGCAGGGCGCTGGGACCGCACCGTCTTCAGCTCGGACGAGGCCGCTCGTGCCACCAACAGTGTCCGTTAGAAGATCGAAGTCGGGGGCTGTGACGGGGACGTCCTCATCGGGACAGAGATCGGGCGCCGCGGTAAGGTCGTCCGCTCCGACCCCAAGGTCGACGCCGGTTCCTTCAGCTCCGCTGTCGGTTCCATTATCTACTCTAACTGCATCGTCTCCGACGTTGACCCCTGCTCTGAGGCCTGGTGAGTAAATGATAAATGTAAATTGCGAATCCACTGCTGTTGTTGTGGGGACTGACGCTTTATTCTCAGGTCGCTCCCGTTTTGTTATTCCTTCATATGCGGCAACTCTGCTTCCCACGCCGGCTGTTCCGAATTCTGGTGCAACCGATGACGATGAGACCGAGAACGTTCCCGCGTTGGGGAGGAGGACGGCTGCGGAGAGGGAAAAGGAAGAAGGTGTCGCTCCAGATGCGGCATCAAAGAGACGGAGGACGGGGGAGCCGGAAGCATCGACGTCCGAGCAGGGGCCGATGTATCCTGGTGGACGAGAAGGTGGGGTCCCTGAATCTCAGGGGGCTGATCTTCCGGTGGATAGAGGGGATCATGTCGTCGAGGGAACCGTGGCGCCCGATCTCGCGGCGGAAGATCGGGAGGGCGGTGGGGACGGTACTCAGGTAGATGATCTGCCTGAGGGCCAAGGAGGTCGGCACGATGTTGGTCCCGAGGGCGGGGATGCCGAGATGGACGGAAACGATCTGCCTGGTGGGGGTAACAGTGAGATCGTTTCGCATCACCATGAGGGTGGGGAGGGCGAAGGTCGGAGGGACGGAGGAGGGACCGGAGCGCGGGAACCCGGGATGCCTACCAATGAACCGGGTCTGGAGGAGGATCACTGCTTCGATTTTAGCTACCGCGAAGCAGGTCGGAGCATCCACTGCGATAGATGTCAGTGCGCCGAACTTATCTATGCGGCGTCGCATGGGAGGCAAAAACCCTATCGCTCCGTTGAGGACTTGGCTGTAACCGCGAACTTCCAGATAGCTTCGCGGGATTTGATTCAGATAAGTTCGAGAGCTCGCAATTGTATAGTTGTGCTATTCTAGATGACTGAATATATATTCTGTGCAGGCCGGGGCGTGTCTGACCGCCATATCCGAGGGCTATGAGAAGCGGCTCGACGACGCTCAAGAAGAGATCGGCAGGTCGGCAGACCGTGTGGTGGCTCTCGAGCAGGAGCAGGTCCTGGCGGGGGAGAAGATTCAGGGGCTAAAGCGACAACTAGCCGAAGAACGAGCGCACTCTGCCGCGCTAAGGGAGTCCTCGGCTGAGGCGGGGAGGCTTCGAGCCGAACTGGAGCAGGAAAGGGCGAAGTCGAGGGGGCTGGAGGAGCAGACCTCTATCGCGTCCGAGGCGGCGAGGGTGGCGACCGTCGAACGGGATACGCTGCGGTCCGATCTCGATGTGGAGAGGGTCAAATCCGCTGATCTTGAGGCGCGGGTGGCCAGTTCGTCGGATGTGATCAGGATACTCTCCTCGGAGCGGGATCACCATAAGGCTGAGTCCCTGCGGGTATCGGATATGTACCCCCGGTTGCATGAGAAGATCAAGGCTGCCCAGGATCATCTTGCCAAGGAGAACGCGCGCATTGCGACTGCGCAAGCGGATAGGAAGCGCAAGTGGCAAGCGAAGATGATCAAGATCCGAGCTCATTTGGCAGGTCGGGAGAAGGAGTCGCCGGTACAGCTTCTTCTGAGCCAGGTGGTGGGGACGCACGAATGTCTCATGAGGTTGAAAGATGCATATGGACAGACATCTCCTCCGGAAGTCTTAGAGAAGCTGAAGACCGACGAAGCTGACTTTAGAGCCCAGCTCGAGAGGATTGACTATCCCGATCTTGCGCCGGACGATCTCTGCCTGCCAAATGATGCTCCTCTGGTGATTCGTGCTAATGTTGCTCTGTCCGTGTATGTGGTAGAGAGGACCGGGGCCGGCTAGACGTCAGTTGCTCCCGAGGCAGCGCCAACTTCGTGTTCGGTGCCTGGCCAAGGCGTGGTGCCTCACGTGACGGACTCCTCGAACCCTGATCCGTCCTCAGGAGGGAGAGGTGGAGCGGCGGAAACGAACCAGCCCTTTCGCGGCCAATTTGGGACGAACGCGCGAATGCTGAGCCCGGAAGATGCAAGGGACCTGCGTGCTGACGACGCCTAAGTTTGAGCTCTTCCCCCATCTTTTTGTTTTTGTTTTTTGTTTTTTTTTGGGTTGTAGGCCGAAGTGCCAAGAT
The DNA here is from genome assembly GCF_000478725.1 of Eutrema salsugineum. Taxonomy (NCBI): domain Eukaryota; kingdom Viridiplantae; phylum Streptophyta; class Magnoliopsida; order Brassicales; family Brassicaceae; genus Eutrema; species Eutrema salsugineum. The sequence goes on from NW_006256342.1 coordinate 6,408,346, forward strand.
TCTGATGTAGGCCTTGTGCCGTTTGCACATTTTTAGAAATTCAATGGAAAATTTCATTTCTGTACAATGCGAGATTGAGTTCGGCTTATATGTCAGATATTGTATTATGAGTGCGAGTAGCTAGCTCGGCTAAAAACACTTATAGGTTGTGTGTTGCGCGATGCAGATCGGAATCTGGCTAGAGACACTTAATAGTTTTTGTGTCTGTAGATGCGAGTCGGAACTCGGCTGACACACTTCTTGGTTTGTGTTTAGAGATGCGAGTAAGGACTCGACTATATTTGAACTCGGAAGCCGAATTTAGAGGAATATATTTTTTATTAATAATAGCTGTGCCCGGGTTGGGCTGCCTACGTACCCTTCCGAAGAAGGGATCAAGCCAGTCGTAGTTCGGTTATTTTTACATTGGTATGTTTGGATTTTCAAGGTCGGGAGCTGAGTGGCGAGATGTGCCTAGTAGTAGAATCGCTTGAGGTTGGCCGCGTTCCATGAGCGCGGGATTGCGTCGCCTGCCGTTGTGATGAGCTCGTACACACCGGGTTTGACAATTTTTGCGATGAGGTAGGGGCCTTCCCAGCTAGCTCCGCTGTGTTTTCGAACACTTTTCGCAAAATCAGGTCACCTTCTGTGAAGAATCTGCCTTTGACCTTTTTGTTGAAATACTTGGAGGCGAGCTGTTGGTAATTCTGCATGCGAAGCAGAGATTGGTCGCGATCCTCCTCAACGAAATCGAGCTCGCTGCGGATCATGTTGCTGTTGAGGTCGGGGTCTTGTGTGAGCATCGAGCGGCGGACTGTGGGGAGTCCAACCTCCGAGGGGGCAATTGCTTCTATGCCGTGCGACAGACTGATGGGAGTTCGTCCTGTCGCGCGCCGAGGTGTGGTTCGATGAGACTACAGGACTCCATCGAGCTCGTCTGCCCAGAGACCCTTTTTTGTCTAGTCATTTTTTGAGGCCGTCCAAGATTGTTTTGTTTGTTGCCTCGGCCTGCCCGTTTCCTTGCGGGTACCTCGGGGTAGACTTGCTCAGCCTGATCTTCCATTTTGCGCAGAAGTCTTCGAAAATGATCGACGTGAACTGGGCGCCATTATCCGTAACGATCTCGTAGGGCAGACTGTGGCGACAGATGATAAATTTCCATACGAACTTGCGGACGTCCTCGGCGGTGATACGGGCGTAGGATTCAGCTTCGACCCACTTGGTGAAGTAGTCCGTCATGACGAGGAGGAAACGCTTTTGGCGGGATCTTGGCAGCGGTCCCACGATGTCCATGGCCCAACACATGAATGGGTAGGGCGGTGATGCCGTGGTGAGTAGCTCGGTGGGCGAATGGATCATGGGGCCGTGGCGTTGGCATTTCTCGCACCGGGCTGCGAACTTGTTGCAGTCCTCGACCATTGTTGGCCAGTAATGTCCTTGGTTAGGGATCCGGAGTGCGAGAGTTCGGCCGGTACAGTGGCTTCCTCCAGCGCCTTCGTGCATTTCCTTCATGACGTCGATTGTTTCGTCTCCGTGGAGACAGCTGAGCAGGGCGCCAGTTTCGCTCCACCGAAATAAGTTTCCGTCAGTCTGGAAATACTTGGCGGCTTTCTTCTTTAATCGTCGAGCCGCCCAGCGGTCGTCAGGGACCGTTCCGCTGATGATATACGACAGGATGTCAGCTCGCCAATCTGGCTTAACGGGCTCAGGCGGGGGAGGTGGCAGGTTCTCACCGTCCTGGGCATCCTGCTCTTCGATTGGGTCATTGGCGAGGAAATCGTTGATGAGGCAGATCCCCTTTGGGAGTTCTATGCTGGGGGAATTGATGCTCTCGACGGGGATTACTCGGCGCTGAGTCGGGTCCGAGGTGGAGGCAAGAGCGGCTAGGGCGTCTGCAGAAGTATTATCCCCTCGGGGAATCTTGGTGAGATGAAATTCGGAGAACTCGGAGGCTAGGTCCTGAACAACCTTGAGATAGGCTTCCATGCGGTCGTTCTTGGCTTCATACTCGCCATTGAATTGGTTTGCGACGAGCTGGGAGTCGTAGTATGCTTGGATCTTGTTGACCCCGATCTCCTTTGCCAGTCGCAGGCCGGCTATCAAGGCCTCGTTCTCTGCCTCGTTATTCGATGCCTGGAATGCTAAACGGAATGACTGCTCTAGCACCTCGTGGATCGGTGATTCCAAGCGGATGCCGACGCCAGAGCCATGCTTTGAGGCCGAACCGTCGACGTGAAGGCTCCATTTCTCATCGGGTGCTTCGACGGTTAGCTCGGGAGCGAGTTCGACGAGGAAGTCCGCCAATACTTGGGACTTCGCAGCGGTCCGTCCTCGATAGTCGATGTCGTATTCGCTGAGTTCTACCGCCCACTTCACCATCCTTTCCGACTGGCTCGGGCTGTGAAAGATTGTCCGCAGAGGATGTGTAGTTAGGACAGCGACAGTGTGAGATTGGAAGTAGGGGCGGAGCTTCCGGGCTGCTGTTACGACGGCTAACGCTAGTTTCTCCATGGTCGGGTACCTGCTCTCGGCTCCGTCCAGGGATTTAGAGACGTAGAAAACCGGCTTTTTCTCTCCTTGGTCTTCTCGAACAAGGACACCGCTTACAGCCGAGGTGGACACGGCGATGTAGAGGTACAAGGTTTCTCCGTTTTCGGGCTTGGCTAGGACGAGCGGAGTCGAGAGGTATTCCTTTAATTGCTGAAACGCCAGCTCGCACTTGTCGTCCCACTCAAACTTTTTGTTTCCTCAGAGTAGTTGATAAAAGGGGAGACATTTATCGGTGGATCGCGAGATAAATCGGTTGATGGCGGCAATTCTTCCGGTGAGGCACTGGACTTCGCGGGTGCTTTTTGGTGACTGCAGCTCGAGGACGGCTTGGATTTGCTTCGGGTTTGCCTTTATCTCGCGCTGGGTGACCACATAACCGAGAAATTCTCCCGAGGTGACACCGAAGGTGCACTTCGCGGGGTTGAGCTTCATGCCGTACTCGTTCAGAGTTTTGAAACACATTTTTAGGTGACCGACGTGATCACCCGCCACCATGGATTTGACGAGCATGTCATCTATGTACACCTCCATTGTGCGTCCGAGCTGGTCAGCGAACATCTTGTTCACGAGGCGCTGATAGGTGGCTCCGGCGTTTTTGAGCCCAAACGGCACGACCTTGTAGCAGTAGGTTCCGCATTCCGTGATGAATGCTGTCTTCTCCCGATCGTCGGGGTGCATGAAGATTTGATTGTAGCCCGAGAAGGCGTCCATGAAAGAGAGTAGCTCGTTCCCCGCTGTCGCCTCGACGACATGGTCGATTCTTGGAAGGGGGAAGCAGTCTTTCGGGCAGGCCTTGTTGAGGTCGGTGAAGTCCACGCAGACTCTCCACTTGCCGTTTTTCTTTTTGACCACGACCGGGTTTGCGAGCCAATCCGAATACTTCACCTCGGTGATTTGCCCGGCTGCCGCTAACCTATCCACCTCGTCATTAACGGCTTGAGCGCGCTCGGCGCCTAACTTTCGCCTCTTTTGTTTGATCGGCCGGAAGGTCGGGTCGACATTAAGTTCATGGCTGCATATGGCCGGGTTGATGCCAGGCATGTCACTGGTTGACCAGGCGAAGCTCGAGACGTTCTGCTTGAGGAACCCGATAAGCTCGGTTTTGAGGCTTTCTTTCAGGTCGGCACCGATGCCAACGCAGCGGTCGTTGTGATCAGGGTCGATGTTGACTTGGACGATGAGATCTCGGAGATGACGATCTGCTTGGCTTGGTTCCCCTGGGAGTTCGGATCCAACGATGTTGCAGGCGGGAACTCCATTGCGGCTTATTGTGGCGCAGAGCTGAGTGCGGGCGGCGTTGCGGAGCTTGTGCTCGATAATGAAGCACGAGCGCGAGATCCTCTGGTCGCTCCGGACTGTGAATGTGCCGGTCTGGTTGGAGAACTTGAGGCACTGGTGGTAGGTCGAGGTGACCGCCTTCATCGAATGCAGCCAAGGAAAACTGAGGATGATGTTGTATATGGCTGGACGGTCACGACGGTGAATTTGACTATTTTTGTTACCCGACCTACGTAGACCGGCAGCTTGATCGTCCCTATCGATGTGATGGTATCTCCTGCGAAGCCGGTCAGAGGAGTGAGGGTTGGCTTCATCTCGACGCCGTGTAAGTCCATCTTCTCGAGGGCTTCCTTGAAGATGAGATCTACCGAGCTACCCGTGTCGACAAGTATCCTAGTCACATCGCAGTCTGCTACGCGAATTTGGATGACGAGGGGGTCATTGTGAGGCTAGTCAACTCCCTCGGCGTCCTCCTCGGAGAACGTTATTCCCCTACCGCTTGTGTCCTGAGCGTTGCTCTGATCTTTGCCACCCACATCTCTGTCTGGGTGGACTTCCGCTCGTGGACTTTGATCGAGCGAACCGAATCGTTGCAGGACAGGAGGCCGCCCATGATCATTCCGATCATTGTCCGAGCCGGCGGTGGGGACGCCTGTCTCTGAGGTGCGACCTGCTGTTGCTGTTGTTGTTGGACGGGCTGGACTCTATCGTTCTCGCGAGAGGGAGAGCGCTGGCGGCGGTTATCTTGTTGACCTCGGTTGTCTTGACGACGCCGGTTATCACTACGACCTCGGCCGCGCGGCTGCTGCTGGTCGGGGACTCTAATTCCCCCTTTTTGGTACTGAGCGAGGAGAGCTTCCTGAAGTTTGCGGCACTGCTCGGTTGAGTGCCCCTTCAGTTGGTGGTACTCGCAGAACGCCTGGTTGTCTCTGGTAGCAGGAGCGGCAGCCCGCTCTTGGACGACTTGAGCCGGGGGCGGCGACTGGACCGGTGGCGGTGCCTCGACGGTGCGATACCATTTGTTTGATGGGAAAGGCTGTTGATAATACTGCTGCGATGAGCTGGGTGCGGCCATCCCAGGTCGGTTATACTGCGTATCGACTGCGCAGTGGGGGCTGTCTATGCGGAAGACGGCTGGAGCTTCTTTGACGGGACACGAGGTTGGCGCGTCGCTGATGAGAAAGGTTGCGGCCTGCCTGCGCTGATATTCCTCGTCGTAGTGCTGGCGGGGTTCGTGGTATTCGTCCTGAGCTCTTTCCTTTTGAGGTGGATTTTTCTGGGAAGCGAGCTTTCTAAGACTTGCCCTCTCCTCCTCGACTTCAATATGTAACCCGGCGCGGTGTAATGCGTCTTCCAGAGTGTGCGGCGCATTGAGCTTTAGTTCGTCCTTGAAGGCCGAGTCGAAGTGGAGGGCTTTCCTCAGGGCTGGGACGGCGGACTCGTCCGACACTGAGGCGCGGGAGGCCGTCGCTTTGAAGCGCTCGATGAACGACCGGAGGGATTCTTTTGATCCCTGGCTCAAGGCCCAGAGATCGGCGGTTGAAGCAGAACGCTGGATAAATATAGAATAATGTTTGAGGAAGGCGGTCGAGAGCACCTTGAAGCTATCGATCGAGTGCGTCTCCAGCCTAGAGAACCAAGTTTTCCACGAACAGTTGGCAGTGTCCGGCCTCGCGCTCTTCGGGCGTGAAGTGAGCTCGTCCCATGGCTATGGTGAATGCCGTTAGATACTGCGTGGGATCGGTATCTCCAGCTTAAGGTGGGAGCTTCACTTTGCTGACGTGACGGAAATGAGTGGAGGCGATTTGGTGTGTGAACGGTGTGTTCTGCGTCTCCTGCAAGACACGATCTATTTCGGGGGCCGAACTCGTGGCTCGATGGACCTTTATTGGTCAAGAAAGGTTCTATGCTTTAGGGCTTGAATCGGTGTTAGCCTTTAATAAGGAGAGAAGGCTCAAGGAATCACGTGTGATGTTTAAGGAAGAAGAGAGTTGGTGTCCGTACAATGGTCCCCCCTTGGCGCGTCGTTTACACTTGGTCTTGTGACCGTTGGAGCTGTCACTATCTCTCGGGATCCATGCTCAAGACTCACATGTTTCCTTATGTCTCTAACCACTTTCTTTTGTATTGTAGCTTAGCTAAACCTAGTTTCTATTCTGTCTCTTCTATATATGTATCAAAGACGAGAATGAATAAACACACTACTTTGGGAACTCTTTCTCTCATCTCTTTTGCACACTCTCTCAAATCTCTTTATTCCGCTTAGTCTCTAAATATTCTAACAACCTTGGAGTTCATCTCGCGAATTTTTGCCTTGATGGCCTCGATCTCCGTGTCGCGGTCTCGCTCTGCGGCCATCTGTCGGAACGCCTCCGGGCTAGAATACTGAGGGCGCATTTCGGCCGAGCGATTTGCCAACTGGGTGGATCTCCGACTTGGTCTGGCTGACTCGGTTGGGGAGTCACCGAAGAGGTTTCTTTGCAAGAGTAGCACTTCTGAGCGGTGAGCTTCCTCGAGGTCGCGCTCAACCGAGGACCTAGGATTCTCCGGCTGGTTTGCGTGGGCTCCTCGCCCTGCCGTGAGCTCGGCGAACCTTCGGTCAGTTTGGCGGGTCATCTCGTCCATTCGGTCGAGCAAGGAGTGGAGCAGAGGAGCCAGGGCGTGGTCTCCGCTTGCCGGAGTGGTCCGTTCAGCTGGGGCCTGCAGGGTGACACGTCTCGGACTTGTTGGTAACGCCATTGGTTCAGGGATTTGGTGGGGAGTGCTGCTTTCCAGTTCGGACTCCAGGGGGAGCGGCGGTGCTGGTAGCTGCGGTGCTGGCACTCCGGTCTCTGTTGGTATGGCGGCCTCCTTAGGGTGGACAACCGACGAGGGCGGCGTGAGCGCTGCGGGTGTCGTGGTTGTTGACTTGGCCGTCGCTGGTGATGATTTTGACATTCCTAAGGTTGAGGGCGATGTTCCTGCCATTTCCAAATCTTTCTTGTGCGTGTAGAAAATCTCTAAACCCCCCTCCTTCTAGCGCCAATTGTTGATCTTGGGGATCACTAAGTATGTTTAACAGATGATGAGAATGATTAGAGATGATTTCGGGGCGAGATTTTCGTATAATAAGAGTGATTCAGTTCGGGGAGGAAAAGAGAGTGTCAGCTCGGAGCCGTGAGAAGAGTATGTAAAGAGAGAATACTTAGCGTTTCGAACTAAGTCTGGAAAGAGTCCAGTTCGGCGCTTTTATATTGTTACAGCGAGCTCGGAAGAGAGACAAGTGTATTCAAGTAGAGAGAGAGTAATCAATTTCCGGTCCCCTCATAAATGATCTATGGGGAGTATTTATAACGGGAGCCAGGAGACGAGTTTCCTCCAAATCGGGACGACGTGGCAGCTTCGGCGCATCTCAGTATGGCGTCTCGAGCCGCGCGTCCGAACCACTCCGCGGCGAGTGATAATGGTCCTTCGCCGAGCTACTTGCGCAGATAGGTTACTGTAGACGACCTGCTACTACACGTGTCGTATCCTGCTTGGTTCCGGGTACTGTAGATCGGTGCAGTGATGATGACGATTTAGGCGGGGTCATGCTGATTGGACTAATGACTTTTGGCTGGGCTTCATCATCCTACTATGAGCTTTATTATTGAGGATGGGCCTAGCTAATTGGGGTGCTAAGCCCACCTCCAACAGCCGATGAGATTGGTGATGTGCTACTAAATATTCTTGATCAACCAAAAAAAAATTGATATTCATTTCTGCTTCTTTGTGTTTGATATTCAGCGGTTGTCGATAAAGATATTATGAAATGTGAATCCGAGACTGAGAGTATTATCAGCGAATTAGAAAACAGCAACCACCACGCCAATTGAAGCAGAAGATGCTTTGATTTTTGGATCCCTAAAATGCAAGCGATTCTGAACCACTTCAGAGACTCTATAGTTACGTTTCACACTCCATGCATGTCCGCAGAATCATAACTGTGGCTGGTGAGCTTTCTTTCTCTGCACCCTCCAGTGCTAAGGCTTGATCACTGCTTTCAAAAATCACCAGTTGTATAGTTCTTGATTTATCGTGTAGATTGTGACGAAGAAGCTTCAGGAGGGTTTAGGGGATAGCAACAGTCATCAAGGTCTGTACTTATCTCTTTTGACGGTTTGGATGGTTGTGGTCATTAAGAATATTGATGCATTCTGATTTATTATTTGTTTTAACCAAATGAAAAAAAAAAAAAAAAAGACCAAGTCAATTGAATCCATAACTCTGCCAACTATTTAGAAAACCCATTTGCAAGAGTTATCATTTTTATATATACTAACTACCATACAGGTTGCTTTTCTAAGAAACCACATCATTCTTTCATATCGTTGCTTTATTTGTTTGAATGCGTCTTCTACGAGAGGGCTATGAGGAAGTTTCCTGTCCAGTGCTCGTCAGCATACAATGACTACAAAAAAAATCAACCAATTAGAATTCACATCTCTTTGAAGTTTATCTCTGACGCTTTTGCATCAACTGCTTTTCTTTAACATCATTTGCGACTCTCTGATATCTCTCTCATGGCTTCTTCTTCATCGGACATTAAGAGATACCATGTCTTTCCGAGTTTCCATGGACCAGACGTCCGTAGAGGGTTTCTCAGTCACTTACACAACCACTTTGCAAGCAAAGGGATCACAACGTTCAAGGATCAGAGAATCGAGAGAGGCCACACCATCGGACCTGAACTCGTACAAGCGATTAGAGAATCCAGAGTCTCGATCGTTCTGCTCTCTAAGAATTACGCTTCTTCGAGCTGGTGTTTAGATGAATTGGTCGAAATCTTGAAATGCAAAGAAGCTTCGGGGCAGATTGTGATCACCATCTTTTACGACGTTGATCCATCCGATGTTCGGAAACAGAGGGGAGATTTTGGAAGCACTTTCATGAAAACTTGTGAAGGGAAAGCAGAAGGGGAGAAAAAAAGATGGATCAAAGCTTTGGCCTATGTAGCAACCATTGCCGGAGAACACTCTCTAAACTGGTTTGTTTTTTCTTCTGGGCTCATTGAATTAGAAAGACTTTCTCTTTCTTAATCAGAACTTCACTTCAATGGTGGAGTCTTTGCAAATTCAGACTCATTAACACGAGTTTACGTTGTTTTTTTTTGGCTAGGGATGATGAAGCGGCAATGGTCGAAAAGATTGCCGCAGATGTTTCCAACAAACTGAATGTTACACTGTCAAGGGATTTTGAGGGGATGGTGGGACTTGAAGCTCACTTGAGAAAGTTGGACTCTATGTTATGCCTCGAGTGTGATGAAGTGAAGATGATTGGAATTTGGGGTCCTGCAGGGATTGGTAAGACCACCATTGCTAGAGCTTTGTATAACCAACTCTCTAGTAAATTTCGATTCAAATGTTTTATGGGGAATCTCAAGGAAAGTTATAAGAGCATTATGTGTGTTGATGATTATGATTCCAAGCTGTGTTTGCAAAAACAACTTCTTTCCGAGATTTTGAACCAAAGGGATATAAGGGTACATCATTTAGGTGCAATCAAAGACTGGCTACAAGATCAAAGAGTGCTTCTTGTTCTTGATGATGTAGATGATCTAGAGAAACTAGAGGTATTGGCTAAAGAACTTTCTTGGTTCGGTTATGGAAGTCGGATCATCGTGACCACAGAAGATAAAAAGATTTTGAAGGCTCATGGGATTAACGATATCTACCATGTCGATTTTCCTTCCATGGAAGAAGCTCTCGAGATTTTCTGTCTATCTGCTTTCAAACAAAGTACTGTACGAGATGGTTTTGAAGAGATTGCAAATAAAGTAGCTGAGTTTTGCGGTTGTCTTCCACTAGGCCTCTGTGTTGTGGGTTCATCATTGCGTGGAGAGAGCAAGCACGAGTGGGAACTTCAATTATCTAGGCTCGGAACTAGTCTTGATAGAAAAATTGAAGACGTATTAAAAGTGGGATATGATAGATTGGTTGATAAAGATCAAGCTCTGTTTCTCCACATTGCATGCTTCTTTAACCATGAAAATGTTGATCATGTGACAACCATGCTCACTGACACTGTTTTGGATGTTGGAAATGGGTTGAAGAACCTAGCCGATAAGTCGCTTGTCCATATATCATCTCGTGGACATATAGCGATGCACTATTTAGTACAACAATTGGGTAGACAAATAGTCATTGAACAGTCTCATGAGCCCGGAAAGCGTCAGTTTTTAGTGGAAGTCGAAGAGATTCGTGATGTACTCGAAAATGAAACAGTAAGTTCTTACATATACATTCCCTAGAAATTGCTAGTGATAACAATTTCATAAGTCTTCTTTTGCAATATTTGGTAGGGTACTGGATCTGTCATAGGTATATCATTTGATATGTCCAAGATCGGTGAGCTCACAGTAAGTAAGCGAGCTTTTGAAGAAATGCGTAATCTCAGATTCTTGAGATTTTATAATGGAAAAGTTAGCTTGTTAGAGGACATGGAATATCTACCCCATCTAAGATTGCTACATTGGGATTCATACCCGAGAAAAAGCCTTCCTCCAACATTCCAGCCTGAACGTCTCGTCGAGCTCCATATGCAATTTAGCAAGCTCGAGAAGCTCTGGGGAGGAATCCAGGTTGGTATTTGATATGTGTGAATATGTTTCAAATACTTTAACCGAAGTGTGATATTCCTCATTTGTTATATTTCACATGTAGCCCCTTGCGAATCTCAAGAAGATAGATTTGGTACATTCCAAAAATTTGAAAGAGATCCCAAATCTTCTGAAAGCTACTAGTCTCGAGACATTGAAGCTTATGGGATGCAAAAGCTTGGTGGAACTTCCATCCTCTATTTCGAATCTACAGAAATTAAAAACGTTGTCAATGCGGGCGTGTGTAAAGCTACAAGTTATTCCCAGCGATATCAACTTAGTATTTCTTGAGGACGTGGACATGAGTTATTGCTCGCGGTTGAGAACTTTTCCAGATATTTCTAAGAACTTCAGTCGTCTCAATTTAGAAGACACAAAGATAGAAGATGTTCCTGCATCAGTTGGTGGATGTTGGTCTCGTCTTGAGTGGCTTGTGATGGGCAACAGAAGCCTCAAAAGATTAACACATGTCCCGCTAAGTGTAACGTTGCTAGACCTAAGCAACAGTGAGATAAAGAGGATTCCAGATTGCATTGTAGGTCTCCCTCACCTAGTGACTCTTATTGTCAAAAACTGCAAAAAACTTGTGTCAATTCCGGGTCTTGCCCCTTCGCTCAAGTCCCTAAATGCAAACAATTGTATATCACTAGAGAGAGTATGTTTCTATTTCCACAACGTAATAAAGGAGCTAACATTCTACAACTGTGTGAACCTGGATGAAGAAGCAAGAAGAGTAATTATACAACCAAGGGTTGATGGGTATGTATTGTTACCAGGTAAAGAAGTCCCTGCAGAGTTCATTCACAAAGCCACAGGAAACTCCATAACCATCAAAGGTACTTTTTCTGTGTTCTCAAGATTCAAGGCTTGCCTTCTGCTTCCACCAATCAAGAACAGGGGAGATTTTCAAATAAAGTGTAGTTTAAGAAGCAAAAATGGTGTCCTTATTAACCAAGTCTACAATTTTGGAATGCCTGAAACTTTTTATGCTAGATGTCTATCAAAACATTTACTTATATTCCGTGATGCTCTATTTCAACAAAGCGTCTGCCATGATGAAGTTGATGTGACTACGAGTGAGATTCTGTTTGAGTTCACCGGCTGGCTGGAAGACGATGTTTGCGAGGTTCTTGAGTGTGGTGTACAGATTTTGACAGACGAAGCTGAGGGTAGCAGCAGGAAAGAAGACACTTTTGAAGAAGAGAGTAGCAGCAGCGACGAAGTGAACAGCTTCAGCAGCAAAGAAGACAACTTTGAGGAAGAGAGTAGCAGCAGCGACGAACTGAACAGCTTTGAAGCTGATAGTAGCAGCGAAGTGGGTTACTCTGAAACTGGAGGCAACAGTGATGAAGCTGTTCGACGGATTTGGTCCGGGAAAGAAGACACAACACCCATTATCTTAGGGGTAGTTACTCTCTTGTGCGTGCTTGTAGTTATCCGAATCTATGTCAATAAAAAATAGAAAGATTGGAGTATCTGATCCTACATGTTACTGGTAAATTGTTGATGGTAACTCTCTCTCTCTCTCATTTTTTATATATATATACTTCGTTGCACGATGCAGTACCATCATATTTTTAGCTTTTGTATATTATAAACTTAGAAGCAGCTTGGTTATTGTGTGTTGACGTAGGGTATAGAATGGATCAAGTGAAGTTCTTTAAAAGATAGAGATTGTTGTTGGAACTTGGAGGCCTTGTGATACTTCATGATTGCCTTGGGATTAATATACGATATGTTTAGGATAATATGACTCAACAGCTTATTTTCGATGGTGTGAAAATTAGGCATCGGAAGCTATAGACTGCTTTTCAAAGTAATACAAGTTGTTGGAGTTGGCTTAGGAATGGTTTAGTTTCACTGGAAGTAGTTGTGTGTTGCAGCGACATGGATTCTCATCGCCTTCTTCATGTGAACCGAACTCAGCTGAATCGACTGATCGAGTGTCTGTGAGATCAAACAAACAAGAACGTGATCGGAGTCCACTTGGTTTGAATAATGAGAAACAAGAGTTGTTGGAGTTGGACGCAAAAGAGTGGCTCTTGTTGATTCGTCTTCAAGCAAACAGGCAACAACAACAACTCGTGTTGCTGCAGCTTCAATGTAACAGTGAAATTCGTCGTGTTTCTTAGTTGTTGTTATTGTACTTACTTTCCCATGGTTGCAGAGTAGCAACTTGTGTTTGGCATTTTTTTTGTTTGTAATCATATGATCAATTCGAATAATATATTCCTTTAGAAACACTCAAAAATAACTCTTTGTTTAATTAGTTAAATTTATTACATCGTTCACTCAATGTTATAAAAGAAAAGCTCAACTTCGTGATGCCACAGACAAAACTCACAGGCAGAAGAAGTATTCATGTCGTTGTCCTCACCGTATCGATGCCAAACACAATTGTATGCTACGAACTTCATGGTTTTGCCATCGCACTCGCACTTCTCTCGAACGTACGCTCTTTTGAGTTCTTTCATCACCGGTATGCCACGCCACAAAATGCTGTCTCTGATCCTGTCTCGAAGTTCCACCAGCTCTTGCAACGTTGTTGACATCAACGGTTTTATTAAACCAGACAAGATCTTGAAACCCTTTTGTTTTGTATTGCCTCCAAGCAAAGCCGGTCCTGATATGTATAGACTCAAAGCATATTAATAAATTTTAGCCTCTTTTATAACTGGTAAGTTGCGTATAATACCAATTCAACTAAATATGAACTCTAATAAACTGAGGCTACAAAAAAGGTGTGTTTCTCTTGCTTACCTCCAGGGTTACCTTTGTCTCCAAGACAGATTAGGATCATTCCATAAACATAGTTTGCTTCATGGTTTCCTTTCTCCGCAGCTCTAGTCAAAAGTTTGAGCCCTTTGTGTTTTTGGTTCTCTAGAAAGTAGTTGATAAGTCCTTTGCGGTACAATGCTTCGGGGTTTCCATTCTTGCGACATCTTTTGAAAAAATTTGAGAACCTTTCGGGGTTGTGATTCCAGTGGAAAAGAGGGGTTTCGTGTAGTGAGAGTCGAGAAATAACGTAACGATCATCACAGGTCTGTTGAAACGATTTCGAAACTAATCTTAGATTACGAACCGATGACAAGGAAGAAGCTGCAACACATGAAGAAACCTCCACGAGAATGTCCTGTGGTAAACAATCGATAGAAAGTGTTCTTTTGCGAGATTTCTTAATAGAAACAGACGAAGACATCATAGAGGAGGATACCATGTTCATGTTGAGATTGAATTCGTTTTTTCCCTTTTTTGAAGCCTAAATCTAAGCTGGCCAATGTTATATAAAGGCCTAAATTCGTTTTCCTTTTTTGAAAAGGAAGAGAAATAGATAAGTACAATATCAGGCAACTAATTTCCTTTTCCAAATCAAAAAAGGAAATATTAGATCTTTGATGACCAATAATAAAAAAAAGAATTAGATGTAGAAAGAAATACATAATCCTATTCTTAATCTGTCTAGGATTACAACCCCTCGAGAGACTAAATATGTTTATGACCAATTGTTCAACAGTGGCTTTTTCAGATCAGGAACTCACTTTAGCTGGTTTCTTTTTGGAGTTGTTTATTGGTCGGACCTTTACAAAAGCTTTTTGTAAATCCTGCAACAAAGGGAATCAATGAAGACATTAACCTAGCTTTGTAGACTACTACTCAATTGTTCTATCAACGGATCAAGGAGGAGATGAACACAAACAGAATAATAATCATTGAAAAGAGCAAAAAAGATCCACAAGGTTTTATAGATCAATGAGTATCTTTCAATAGAATGTAAATAAATCCTAATAACTGGCTAGTTCAATTAATCAACTGCTCGAGAGACAGTCATTGCCATATTATCAAAATTACTTAGTATCAAGGAGGCATTACATAGTTTAATGAGATATTCTCCGCAATATACTTCCTAATACCCTCATCTCCCACAAACCCAAGATCAAAGTTTTAGCTTTTACTCACGATAACCCGATATTAGCAGTAACTAATATGGACCAATGTACACCAAGTATCAGCTTTTATCCACGAGAAACCCTAAACCATCATCTCCCACCTCCATTTTTGGACGATGTAAAGACACAAATCCAAGATAAAAATTTCAGCCATTATTCCGGATATTTAGCAGGAACCAATATGGATTAATCTACACCAAGTCTGTCTAGAAAAAAAAAGTGAAATATGTTTACCTTATCTGAATTATCATTAGTTGATGCTTCAGCAGTCCAAAGGCTTTCCAAGTTGAAATAAACCCTTGCCTTCTCATCAAGTGCATGGACTACAAACTTTCCTACACGGAGAGGGAAAATAGCATCCAGAGAAAGACTATTACATACAGCACAATTCTAAATAGAGACAGAACGAATATAAAATTTGAAATCACAAAAAACAAGCAGTGACAATAACACGAACCGTAGTCTATAACAATCCACTTGCTATTGTACCCTTGTACAGAAGGAAGCTTTACATGTTTGGCTCCTATCTGCTTCTGCTTAGCCTGTGAGTGAACAAACAAAGCCAGAGAATTTAAGAAGTCGTATGATCACTCTCAAAAGGAGTTGTTTCTGTCATCAATCCATAGAGTAGATTCTTACATCGAGAATCGACATCTTATCACAAAATCACGCTATATACGAATGTTTGATTGAGGACTCAAGTATGGGATTCGAGATTTTACTCAGAAGCAAAAGATAGAAGATGAAAACAAGTTACCCTG
This sequence comes from Eutrema salsugineum, assembly GCF_000478725.1. Classification (NCBI taxonomy): domain Eukaryota; kingdom Viridiplantae; phylum Streptophyta; class Magnoliopsida; order Brassicales; family Brassicaceae; genus Eutrema; species Eutrema salsugineum. The sequence goes on from NW_006256342.1 coordinate 6,423,477, forward strand.
TAGATTAGAGCCTGAGCGATATTCTTCAGGTGCCAATCGGATCTTCCGGTGGCGATGATCGTGAAATCGGCCCAGCAACACTGATTTTGCGTTGGAATCACAATCACGTTATCAGCTTTCACGTCGGCGAGTATCTTCTCCACTTCGGGAACCGTGAGAACCTCATAAGAGCCGGCGGCTGAAGAAAAAGAAGGAGAGGAAGCGAAGAGGCGGCTTGAAGCGGGAAATCCGAGCTTCCATGACTGATCTAGAAGTGAAGGTAACGGTGGCGATGTGAAATGAGAGGGAAGAGAAGAACACCGAGATCGGAGAGACGCCAACATGAGCTTAGCGCGGTTGCGAAACGGCCACGATTGTGCGAAAAACCTAAATACCGACCGAGTCCACTATGAGTGCGAGGCTGAAAAGCCATAAGTGGAGAAAAAGTTTGCTAAAAACTCATGTCCCCAAAAACAATTTTATTTTCGAATTAAATTTATTAACAAAAATTTGGTTAATTATACTTTTATTCTTATATATCTCAAAAAATCACGAAAATACTTGAGTTAAACCCATCCGTTTTATGCCCGACCCGAATACCTAGGTAAAGTAGAATTTCTTAAAAAAAAAAAATTTATTTAATTTGAAATCAGAAATCAGGAAATTGAAATTGGTAAACCGAAAATTGGGTAAAGAAAACCAAACCGAATGAATTTAATTTTGAAAACCAAACATAACCTTAAAAACGAAAATCAAATTTTGTCCTCCTCTTTCTCTCTTCATCTTCCCCAAACTATCTCCACTTCCTTCTCTCTTCCGATAATTCTGTAACTTCCCCCTTGAAACGACACTTGCTCGATTTTGTAACGGCTCCTTCTTCAACTTCCCTTTCTTCAATTCCCGTACTATATATTACATAATTTAGCCTTCTAATTCCATCAAGACAAACCCTAAATCCAGCCTAACTCGATGGCTAAAATTCGACTTAAGGGCGTGGTCTATGATTCGAACGAATCTGTACCCAAACGCAGCGAAGAAGCAGATATGGAAGATAAAGAACCCGGAATAACACCAAACCCTCCGGCGAATGATGAAGAAACAATCCATGAAGAAACTCGGGGTGAAGAAGAATCATTGACGGAAGCAGAACCAGCCGGTACGGAAACCACCAAAGAAGCCCCAGAAACCGCACCAACACCCATGGAGGAAAGTGTGACGGATCAACCAGAGGAGCGGTTGGAATCTCGTGAAGAACCTGAAAAAGTGGGTTTAGCGGATACAGTAGCCGAGGAAGAGGGTGTGGTAGAATCCCAGAAAGAAGGCGAGGCAGATGTATCTGAGGATGAGGCTTCAGGAAGAGAAGGTGAGGAAGAGAAATCAGAGAAAGAAGTCGAGGAAGAGGAATCAGAGAAAGAAGCCGAGGAAGAGGAATCCGAGAAAGAAATAGGAGAAGAGGAAGTCGAGGATGAGCAATCCAAGAAAGATAGTGGAGAAGAGGAGTCCGAGAAAGAGAAATAAGCAGACGAAGAGGGAGGGGGGACACCCGAGAAAGACGACGAGGGAGAAGGAGAGGAAGGACATGAAGAGGAAGGAAATGAAGAGGAAGAAAATGCAGCGGAAGAAGAGGATGGCGAAGAGGCAGATGAAGATTTAGAGGTAAGTATACTCTAAACAAAATTATGTTTGGTCATTGGACAACTAGGACAACTAGGATAACTATTTGAATGAAATTATGTTGGGTATTTGGACAACTAGGATAACTACGATAACTATGTGTGATTCGAAATTACGTTTGGCATTTGAACAACTGGGACAACTGGGATAACTGTGACTGATGAAATATCGTTTGGCATTTGGACAACTAGGAAAACTAGGACAACTAACTATTTGCACGAAATTACGTTTGGCATTCGGACAACTGGGACAACTAGGACAACTATTTGCACAAAATTACGTTTGGCATTTGGACAACTGGGATAACTGGGACAACTAAATATCATGATTGTGTTTCTTGTTTTTATCTCAAGATGCCGATGATGGTAGTCAATCGATGGTGCCTGAGAAGCTTTACTTCGGTCCAACCGAGTACAGCCAGGGTTGTAGGATATTGACAAGGTGCTCAGTTAGAGCTGTTGTGGACAAGATTGAAAATCTTGATGAGGAGAAAGCATGGTTCAGAGCGCATCCTCAATTTAAGCATATTTTTCACATGTTCAAGGAGCCCAACCACATGAATCAAGGGTTGTGGATGCTTCTCCTTCACACTGCTCATACTGATAGGCTTAGTGAGTGCTGGTTTGTTGTTAACGGAGTTCCGATAAGGTATTCTCTGGGAAAGCATGCGCTTTTGAGTGGACTTGACTGTCGTGATTATCCGGCTGACTACAACAATTTGGAGAACACAAAGTTTGTTAAGAAGCACTTTGGTAGGGCCGATAAAATCAAGATTGGAGAGGTGAAAGAAAAATTAGATGAAATGAAGGATCCCTTTGTGGACAGGAAGAAAATGGCCCTCCTCTGGTTTTTATGCAAGGTAGTGAAGGCGAAATACAAGGCTGATGGTAATATTGATCCGTTCTTGCTCAGAGTTGTCAGTGATTTGAATGTGTGTAAATCATTCCCTTAGGGGCGTTACACATTCGATGACATGATGAAAGAGATTCGGCGTGTGATGGCAAAGTTTGATGGCACCATGAAAGGCAAAAAAGCAGAATGTCCCTTGTCTAGTTTCATTATTCCTCTACAGGTAATTCTCATTCAATAGCTTATAGAAGCTAAATTATTTACATTTATTAGTGGTTTAATTTTTTGACTTTTTGTCTAGATACTTGCTTTTGAGTGTATTCCTAGCCTTAGGCGAAAATTTCGAGAAGCCGTACCTGCAGAGAAAGACTGTCCGAGGATGTGCAAGCACAAGTTTGCTGATGTATGCATGGAAGGCATTCCATTGGATGATATAAACTCAGCAATTGAAACAAGTGTAAAGGTTAGTATTTGATGGGTTTGGTTATAGGACAATAGGGTACAACTATGTTTGACTTGTTGGTAGTGGTATTAGGACAACTGGTACAACTATGTAATATTAAAATTATTGGTCGTGGGACAATAAGGACAACTGGTATAACTATGTAATATTAAAATTATTGGTCGTGGGACAATTAGGACAATTGGTACAACTATGCAATATTACATATTATTGGCGTTGGACAATTAGGACAACTGGTGCAACTATGTTTCTTTTATTTTGGTTTGTCACTAATTTGTTTTTTTTGTTTTGTTGCCAGGACATCCATAGCATCTTGAAGCCTGCAGACTCGAGTGAAGAAAAACTATTGACTCGGATATTAGATCCTGGATATGATGATGGGATAAGACTCATTGATGTAGGTCTTGAGGATTGGATGCATCATCTCACGGTGAAGAAGAAGAAGATCTTCTGGAGATCTTTGTATGAGTTAGAGATTCAACATCGGGGTGTAGGGAGCAGAGTCGAGATTCCTCAAGCACCAGCACCTGAGTCGACATCATTGTTGGAGCTGAGGGCTACCATTGGTCTGTTGGAAAAAAGAGTGGCGACGCTTGAGCAGTTAGTCATTCACCAATCCCCTGCACCACCCGCCTCTTCACCAGTTGGCACCGGTCAACCACCAGCTGTGTCCTCACCAGTTGGCACCGGTCAACCACCAGCCGCGTCCTCACCAGTTGCCACCGGTCAACCACCAGCCGTGTCCTCACAAGTTGCCACCGGTCAACGACGAGGTGCATCACGTCCTACCCTAAACTCGTTGTACGCTTTGTTGGATTGTGTGGAGGTGTTGCAGCGTGATGTCTGGCATCAAGGGATAGTGAGGGCAATTGTGGGGAACAACCGTTACAAGGTAAAACTGGTTGACACATCGGAGGAAGCTGATTTCATGTATTGGGATGTTCGGCCATCAACTGCACCACCACCTGCATCCGCCCCTGTAAGCGCAGCACCAGCAGAAGCATCCTCCTCAAAGTCCGTTAGAGGTCGAGGTGGAACTAAGAGGCCCAGGAAGAATTCAAAATACAAGAAGTCGCCTTACACTTCTGCGAGAAAAGCCAAGAAAGCCAAGAAGTAGAATGTTTTATGTTTAAGATCATGTGTTTTTCTTTGTGGTACAATCTGTTTAGGGTTAGGACAACTGGTACAATTTTCTTGTTTTATTTTGGACAACTGGTATAATTTACTTGTTTTATTTAGGACAACTCGTACAACTATATGCGATATATTAGGACAACTGGTACAATTTCCTTGTTTTATTTAAGACAACTCGTACAACTATATGTGATATATTAGGACAACTGGTACAACTGCGTAGTTTTATTTAGGAGAAATAGTTCAAAATAAATCAAAGGTGAGTAGCAACATAACAAGGGAAAAAAAGGTCAAACTGAAAAGCTCATCTTCTTCATCCTTAACGCTTTTTCATAGCTTCTTCAAGGAATGCCACCTTTGACTCCAACTGGTTTAACTTCGAGAAAACAGTGTCAAACAAAGCCCGCATGGCTTCTTGACTATCATTCAACATTTCAATCTCTTCGATTATAGCGAGATCCCACCATTTCTTGAAGCCACAACTGGGAACCTGAAATCCCAAAACTCAGAAATAAACCCTGAGACTCAAATTATAAATCAAAATTGAAAACCCAATTGACTTACTTCTGGGAAATTTTTGGGGCCACAGCAGCCGTAGAAGCAACCATAACTTTATCCATTATGCGGCAGAATCCCTAAAAAACCTATTTGGGGAAAAATTGGGAAAGAGAATAAGAGGAGAAGAACCCTTTGACCATTTTCTATGAAAGAGAAAACGCTAAACGACAACCAAAAAGAGACAAGTACAGCGGCAAAACTTATAATTTTATCCTCAGCCGCCATTCTCACACGTGCATTTTATGTTGACATCATAGTTGTATCTAGTTGTCCGGTTGTCCCAAAATTGTCATAGTTGTCCTTTGGACGATTTTTAAGTTTTTTTCAGTTGTCCTTTAACAAGAACATTCTTTTTTTAGTTGTCCCCTTAACCCTTGAACATTTTATACATGCCCCAAGGGTTTCGCGCCCTTACTTTTGTATTTCCCATATTTTTACGTGTAGCCTCTTATAAGATGGAAACCATTGTCAAAAAATGCCTTATACCATAAGGGTTATTTCATTAGAAACACAAATGGTATATCTTATTTTCAGAAAATAATGGGTTTTTTTAGTGTTTAGTGGTAGTCGTTGAGTACACAGTAGTTAAGGGTTTAGGGCTGTATTTGTTTAGTGTTTAATAATTTAAAAAATTAGTTTGTCTTGGTTATCATAGTTGTCCTAATTGTTCTAGTTGTCCAAATTGTCATAGTTGTCCTAGTTGTTCTAGTTGTCCAAATTGTCATAGTTGTCCTTGTTTGTCCCAATTGTACCAATTGTCCACTTTATACTATTTTGCCTTCTGTTGTCCTAGTTGCACATTTTGTCTTAGTTGTCCTAGTTGTCCTACTTGTTTGTAGTTTGTCTGGGTTTGGACGTAGTTGCACCTAATTGCACCTAGTTGCCCTGTTGACATTCTCGAAATCCAAGTCCAAGAAATTCAAAATACAAATTACTCCAAAATACATAGTATTGCAAGAAATCCAAGATAATGAAAATATTCCTTAGACCTAGCTCTCACCGCCCTGACCGCTCTGACCCTCTTCACCCTGGCTTTCCTTTGGGTTTAGTGGTTGAAACCAACGGCCAATGTTTATGTTTGGGTTGGCCTTCTGACTCCTGCGAGCTTCTCCGGTGGAAGGAAACCGCTTCTCCTTCTTTCTTCCTGTTTTTTTGGTTTAGTCTGGTGGGTAAACAACTAAATTAGCTACCTTCTCCGGAATAATCCAAGTAGAATGATGCGGCACCATATAGATGGTTCTGTGGTAAGCCATCGCCCAACTATCAATCAAGTAGTATCTCGAGCATAAATAAAAAATGTGTAAGTCTCTTCTTCTTGAGGACGTCCGCATCATTGCAATGGTTGCGGCTATTGCATGAACACATGGAATCTTATCAATATCAAACATGCGACACCCACAGCTTTTTGTTTCCAAATTAACCAGATAGCTCTTCCCATCAACTCCAACTACACAGTATTCAAGCCCAGATAGATTTAGCTCAGTCACATCTAATTTGGTCGCAATTGCACATTGTTTATGCAACTCGTTTTCCACATACGGCACCAGTTTCTTCGAATATGATGCACCAGCTATGTTATTCCTATACCTGTTGAACCATTCAGAAACTTTCTCAACATACGCATCAATCAAAGGCAATAGTGCATACTTTCTCGCCTTCTTGAAGATGTTGTTCATTGATTCACAGGCATTGCTTGTGTCCAAGTTATACTTGTCTCCTTTAAAATTCCACTGTGCCCATTTATCAAGAGGAAGACCATTCTCTAAGTGCTCCGCAGATTTGGGAAACATTCTACCAAATTCGATGTATGCAATTAGAAACTCACTTTCGGTGTACTTATGAGCGCACTCAATGAATTTTTTAGAACACAAATCCTTCCAACCATTGGCTGCTTTAACCCTCACATTACGAGACAAGTGCCACACACAAAATCCATGCTGAGACTAAGGGTACACCTCCTGCACTGCCTTCGCTATGCTTGTGTGTCTGTCACTCATAAAAACAATCTCAGGATTATCTGGTATAACAGTTTTGAGCATTTCTAAAAACCACCTCCAACTAGAGTCTTTTTCACTATCGATTACACCCATTGCAATAGGGTAATGGTGATGATTAGGATCCTGAGCCGTGGCAAATACTAGCATACCACCATAAACATTTTTAAGAAAAGTCGCATCCACCACTATGACTTTCCTCATTGAACTAAAGCCTTCAATGCTGGCACCCAAAGCAACAAAAAGATACTTGAACTTATTATTAGCATCCACTTTCACGCTCGTCACTGTACCGGGGTTCACCAGCTTCAACACATACAGATAAGAATGCAATCGTTGAAAGCTTTCTTCCGGACTACCCCTCACTTGACTAATCGCCAGTTTTTTTCCTCTCAAGGCAGTAGAGTAGGACACATTCACATGAGCTTCATTTTGAACAACCTTCACAATACTTCTAGGAGCCGGTGTGTCCACTACACCTGGATACGATGCACGCAAAACATCTGCTACAACTTGTGGAGTACCTTTTTTTTATTCTCAATTGTGCTGGTAAGGACCCGAGAGCAACTATGCATTTTTCTGTATACTCTAAGGCTGAAGTAAGTTGAATCTTTCATTCTTACAGCATGTACATACCATGAACAACCATGTTCAGCTTGACGGCATCTAAGAATGAGTTGCCCAGGATCAGACTTCACTGTTTTCACCTCAAAACATCCCTTATACGAAGCTCTGTCAACCAATACTCGCAACGCCCCATTCGATCAAAATTCTTGATTTTTCTCAAAACCAGCACCATCTTCCCATTCAAGAACAAACTGAGTCGATTCTGAAGCCCCAGCAGGCTCTACATGATCATGCTCATCCATACCATACTCTGCAGGCTCTTCAAAACCCTGATCATCCGGTTGTGAAACAACATCATCAATCACTATCTGTTTCTCAGTCTCAGGTACAGCCACAATAGCAAGTTTGTCATGTTCTTTCGCTGCTTCTACCGGTGTGTAAGTAGTCATCCCTTCCTCAATATCAAGCATATTATCCCCTGTTGCTAGCTCCTCACTCTGATCTTCCATTATCTCCACATTCAACACAGATCTAAGTCCCTCTTTGTCCAGAGTTGTTAGATAGACATACACATCACCATCATCAACAACACGTGACTCATTGCGTGGCTTAGCTACCAAAGGAATGTAGCTTAACTTGAGCTTCTTCGTACTATCGTTTATCCCAATCTTCTTGCATATACCATCTACAACCATCGCATAGGTTACCTCGTCAAAAGATGTTTTAAATGATATAGCATAGATGGAACTCCTTAAAATCCATTTAAACTCTTCTCCTTCCTTAAATAACATCCTCCATACTCAAAATGTATGTTTGTGTGGCCGCTCATCCCCTTCTGTTCATAAATACAAAAAAAAATAGGCATTTACGATTTACATAAAATTAATATTACTCACAGTTATACCAATTGTACCAGTTGTCCCAATACATTCCGGGTCCCAATTGTCCCAGTTGTCCCAGTTGTCCCATTTATTTCAGTTAACCCAATTCAACTCAGTTATCCCAATTGTACCAGTTGTCTCATTCCATTCAGTTAACCTAATTGTACCACTTGTCCCGTTCCATTCAGTTACCCGAATTGTACCGGTTTTCCCATTACATTCAGTTTCCCCAATTGTACCAGTTGTCCCTTTCCATTCAGTTAACCCAATTGTACCAGTTGTCTCTTTCCATTCACTTAACCTAATTGTACCAGTTGTCCCATATCTCACTGATTCACTATACAAACCTACGATTCAGCTCGATTCAACGGCAACAAGTTATATTTTAACATTCAGAAGACTAAATCGACATATATACGCCACTCTACTATCCAATGTGCAACCTAAAACGACTGAAATTGAAAAATCGATAACTAAACCCTAATCCCCAAATTGTAGAAGAAGTTTACCTAATTACGAAATGACGGCAGAGAAACGAGATTTGAAGAACACAACGGGTTCAGGGAAGGTCGGCGCACCGCGCCGAGCGCTAATAAACGAAAACGGATTCGAGATTGAGTTGAGCAGATCGGATGATTTTTGGGGAGAATTCGGATTTCGGGTTTGATTAACAGTTCACAAGCATTCGGGTTTTTGAAACTAGATCGGTTTTGGTTTTACAATATCTATTTTCTCAATTTTTCGATTTTCAATAACAAACAAAAAAAATAATCAAGAATGTCATCTCTCCTTTTCATTAAGGATATTTTCGGAATATCATATGCCTTATGACACACAGACTCAAATATGGCAGGATAGATTTCTTTTTCCTCATTTATGACTTTTCAGCCATTAAACCATCCACTATCCCATATGATTTTTGACCCGGAAAAAAGTCTAAATTACAAGAAAAATTAAAATTAGTAAAAATATTACATCATTTTCTAGTTTATGTTTGTTACCTTTTATTTATTTATTTATGTATTGATAAACTGGTTTAGTTTGTGAATTTAAGAATTTTAGGTTTTCTTACTCTCATTATTTTTGACAACCACCCATCTATTTAAATCAAATTTCAACGTCAAAATAGTTATTTTGTGGAACAACCTCCCAACTATGTCTAACGTATATAGAAAAATAAAATACCTTTTCATACACTAACCTTTTTCACAAGGATCAAAAGATAAAAGCAATATTAATGTCTTCATATTCAGCTTTCAAGAGATAAAAAAGAGTTTAGTTCCAGAGCAAAAGTTGATTAATCTACCGAATTCTCAAAAATTCCCACCAAATCTAACCAATCTCGATTCAAATCGTAAGAATATGTTTTTCTCAATGATATGTTTTTCTTTTCTCTCATTATAATACGTTGAACTACAGTTTTTGTTATCCATTGATAGTCTATTGTACATAATTTATGTATTTTGGAATTTTATGACCACGCGGCTTAAGTTAGTAGCTAGTTCTTGTTCGGTTGAAGCCTTTAAAGCATAGTCCTTGGCAAACTTGAAAACAAAGAAGCATATTCTGCTCAATTCATATATCAATCAATTAATAAATAAAATTATGTTAACGTATTCATATACGCATTTCGCATGGTATATTTTATGAATATACACTCAATTTCTGAATTCTTAACTTTTTATTAAAGTTACTATAAAAGCTCTCTTACACGTACTCAATAAAATATTGAAAAGTTCTGGTATATCAACAGAATGTATCAGATAATAATAATATAGTTGTATTATATCCCTAATGTATTTGACTTATATAATTTCGGATAAAGATGAAAAAAAGTTTTAGAACGTATATCTTTAAAAAAAAAAATTAAAAACTAACAATCTGTATTTTCTGGAGATTGAAACACACTGCAATGCACATAGAATCGTGTAGACTTCCTAGCTAAAATAAAAATATTTAATACAAGAACCGTTGGTTGTTGCCGAAGAAAAAGAGAACAAAGGGAATTGAAGGGTAGACGCCATTAGATAGAGATCAAAGGAAAGATCTTTTTTCACACGCAAAGTTTCGCCTTTTATGGATTCATGTCGTCTCTGTATCTTCTTCTTCTTCTTCATGTAGCTGCTTAAATGAGATCCATCGATCATCGTCTAATGGAGGACTCGGCGGCTTCGTCTTCCTCTTCGTCCCATTACTTTTCAATTTTCACGAATTACCCTCTGATTTCCGCCGTCTTAGCTTTCACCATCGCACAATTCATCAAATTCTTCACCTCCTGGTACGTTTTACGTGCGCAAGAATCACTCTCATATATTTGTTCCATGCTCGTTCTTTGATCAAGACTATTGTTCAAAACTCATAATTTGACTTGTGATCATCAGGTAGAATTGATCATTTTTGACGATTATGAATTACATGTTTTTGCAGGCATAAGGAAAAGAGATGGGATCTGAAACGGCTTGTTGGGTCTGGAGGAATGCCTTCTTCACATTCAGCTACAGTTACAGCTTTAGCTATGGCTGTTGGTTTACAAGAAGGATTTGGAGGATCACATTTCGCAATCGCCTTCATTCTCACATCCATTGTATGTTTTTGCCTTTCTTTATCACTTTTTGATGGTTAAGGAGATGATTCAGTAAGTAAGTGAGGAATTTGTGTTTTGTGTGTGGCAGGTGATGTATGATGCAACTGGTGTAAGATTACATGCTGGAAGACAAGCTGAGGTTTGGTTTAGATTGTTTTCTTTTGGTGTCACAAGATGTGTTTTTGTTTACTGGTTTTGGTCTTCTTCATTTCCAGGTTCTCAATCAGATTGTGTATGAACTCCCTGCAGAACATCCGCTCGCTGAAACCAGACCCCTGAGTGAACTTCTCGGTCATACACCTCCACAAGTAAGTGAATAATGAATTGAGTCGAGATCATGAGATCAATGGGGACTTAGAGAAATGATTTTCATGTTAAGACAAGTAAGAGACTGATTGTGATCTGCTAATTACCTGAGCATAGCTTTTTTTGGTGTCATCAGGTCATTGCTGGTGGAATTCTTGGAACAGCCACTGCAGTTGTTGGCTACTTAGTCACTTTGATAGCTAAGTAGCTAAGGTTTTATCAAAAGCTCACCTTTTGTGTTCCATCGGTTAAAGCCACTATTACAAGAAAATGGACTCTGGAAGCTGTGGTTTATTTGCCCCTTAGTTTCTATTTCTTGTTTTGCTGCTCGGGCTCTTATCATTGGCAACATGGTAGTTATAGGTTTGATCTTGTAAGGAAAACGTGAGACGTCGTTTTCACTGATCTTTGAAGTTGTTAAATAGGAGCTTGTGCCTTGAACTATATACAAAAGAACATGATGTGTTTAGGATTCAGCAGGATCAATACTTTGGAAACTCATCTTTATGAAAAGCTATATCTCTATCTTGGTTCTTTGTTGAATTGCAGAGGAGGGTCCCAATCCAAGATTATGTCAACCAATGGATCCTTTCTTCAAACTCTGACAGATATCCCACGATGAAGTTTCATCTCGTTTCCTTTTAACTTCCACGATATCCAACATCGATTTTGCTTGTAGAGCTAATGCTGGTTTGCTTTAATTCCCTTGGATCATTAGACACATAGCTTAACATTAAATCCTGTTTCCTCTCACGAGCTATAACTAACTGATATGATTCCTCTAATGATGATATGATAAGGAGGACCTCTCAACTTTTTCAGTCGACCTCCTGAGAAGAAATAGATAGATTTTGATTAACCAAACACGTCAAGAAAGTCACGGTCATGGGAATCTGATTTTGTTGTAGCTCTATGGAGAATCACGCATCATGACTCATGAGCAATACAAGAGGTTGTGACCTTCTCCTGATATTGATAATGTGTCACAATAGACCACAAAGTAAGATAATGAAGGAAAATTCAGAAGAAAATTGAGAATCAGTAAACACATTACCTCAATATAACCAAGGTGAGTTATTTACAAAAGGTAAGGGAAAATTTTCACACGTGTTGCAGAAAATGAAAGAGAACTGTATATATAGAAAGAAAGAAAAAAAAGAGAGAAAACATAGAAAGAAAGGAATCTATTTTTTTTAATACTGATCTATTATTTTATTATAAATTATGAGAACTATTACATCGATAATTTAACAACGAACAAGTCTCCCGCCTGCAAATACGCCAAACGAATCTCCATGCATCATATGTTGAAAACCTCCTGTAAGCTTGTCTCCATTAATCTGCAAATTAATAATAAATCGCACCTTTCGGGACTCGAAACCCAGATCTCTTAGTATAGAAGCATTAAAGATCCATTAACCACTAGGCTAAGGAAGCTTCCACACAGAAAGAGAGGAATCTATAGTTTACCAAAAGAATATTTTTTTGAGGTTTTGGCTGGAATCTATCTTTATGTTTTTTTTTTCGTCTGTAAATTTTTTGGTGGTGAGTAAATCTATGTTTATGCAAGAACATATAGTGAAACAATTGCTAGGGATAAGTCCTTGCCGAGATGCAGACCCCTGAGATTAAATGACTAAGTGAAATTAGTATTCCCTAAAGTCATTTTTAAGCAAAAAGTATTTGTTTCGTTTTAAAGTGATATTTTTTATATTTTTAGTATAAACTTATAGTCTTTTTATTTTCTTTCATCATCTGTATTATGCAGCTTTTTATCATTAACTTGATAAGTAATTATATTTAAAAAATATGAATTAATGTGATTTCTTAATCTGCATGTAAAATTTTGAAACATCAAACAAATGGATTAAATGAAATGTACGACAGAGTGTAGTTGATCAGGGTGAATCCATTCATTATTTTGAATTTTCCTATTGGATGAAACTTAACGCACTATATTATTAAATGCATATTTTTAGAAAACATATTTATTTGATATGCACTTGACTAGATGTACTAATATTTCCGATCATACACTTTGACGGAAAGATAAAATATATTTCATAAATTAGATTTTACGTAGATAAATTATAGGGTATGAACTAGTTACTAGAGTTCTATATTAGTTTAAGTGATACGAGTAAAACTGGTCCACAATAATCTCTATTTTATAATATGTAGATAAAACAAAACAACCATTCATTCTATCTACTCATTTTAACTGTCCATTTCATCCGTTAAATCAAATGATTAACCATGGAAGCAATCGGAACCTCCAATCTCCCCCTCAAACCATGTTACCAATCAAACCCAAATGTCCACATTTTTTTTTACTTTCGCATACATTAATCCATATCAATTTACATCCAATGAAATCATATTTTACTTAACTAGAAGAACTTAGTTAACAAAAATAGAAAATGTGAGTGAAAAGAAGTACCAAAATAATGAATCCATAAAAAACCAAAAGACGGTCCACAAGCAGTAGGGGAAGGAGGGGACTGTCAAGGACCACGTGAGTTTGTCAGTCAAACCCGGACCCGCTTTTCCCCTAACCCGGACCGACAAAACCCATCTCTCGCCGCTCCTTCCAAGATCTTTAACCGTACACGTGTCATAATCTTTACGAAGCCAACCTTCATCTAAAAATCTTAATCTAAAAGTTACCGTTAAAAAGTACAACTGTATCTTAAAAAAAAATACCGTTCTCGGGAACTACATCAGTAGTTTTAACTTTTTCCTAAAACTCTTTGCTTCTCCCTAGATTCCTCCTAATTGTTTGTGATTGTTCCCATTGCATTTGCAATTATTAACTTATCGGTTTATTTAATTAACACTATAATTAGTACTAGTATAATGGCGATTGTTGAGTCACTTTCTCCCCACGTACACATGATTAATATTTTTCTTTTTGAAGTATTCGCAGCATTTTCACGAACCAGATCGGAGCATTGTTATTTACACCATTTTTAAAAAATAAACAAATTGTGCGGTAGATGATTTATGCCATTCCGAGAAAAGGAAAAAAAAAACAAGTTTATTCAAGTTTTAAAGATTTATAGTGGATTATATAGCTACGTACGTAAATGCAAGTAATGTAAAGTAATATGACTAATTTAGAAAAAGGTTGTTACAATCAAGTGTTGTTAATTCAACTAGAAAAGCACCAAAGATCAAATGGCATTTGGAACAGAATCATATTACATGTTTTGGTTTTCGATATTCAACTCTTTTTCGTGGATTATAAATCTATTATATATTTTTTAGACTTGAACTTATAAGTTATAACGAGTATCAATACCACAACATTATTATCACGAACCAGATCTAAGTATTATTTATAATTTCCCTCAAAATAATAAAAACAAAAAACTATAAGGCTATATGATTATGCTATTCCGATAGGAAAAAACAGAAATTAATTGGAGTTTTTAAAGACTATCATTCTCGTCTTCTACAACAACCAATCTGGCACTTAATGTCTCTCTGCTGAATCTCTCACATCATCAAGTTGGGTCTACGAGAGTGACGACTCTTTGATTGCTTCGCCACATCTTCGATTTATCTCCTTGGAGTCATCATCTCTTTCTTTTTTTTCTCTATCCATTTTCTTAGTGGATAAAAAACCTTACATTGCTCTGATTCTTAGAACTTGTTGAAACAGATCTCTGTTTTTTTTTTATCTTATTTTATCTTGTTAAAGAAAAAAAGAATGAGATCTCAAGGAGTAGAAGATAACAACAAAGCGTGGCTTGAACCAGCGACGCCGGAGATTTCAAACGGAAACGGGAATATAAGTTACGAGTTTCAGAAAGGTGTAAACCGGACACCAAACCACCACCGGTCCACAATGGGTAAACCGGCACCGTCAAAATGGGACGACGCTCAGAAATGGCTCTCCGGCGTTGGTTTCGCTCGCGGCGGCGGCGGAGAGAAGAACCACCACTCCTCGAGAAGCTGTAAACCGAGAAACTCAAACGCCGATGATCTTAGACTCATAGCTTCCGCTTCGCAAAGGGAACGCGAAGGAGAAGATCAGTACGTTGAATACGACGACGACGGAGAGGCGGCGGCGGCGGAGAGGCCGGAGGTTGAGACGAAGAACGTAGATTGCGGTGGCTCGGCTTGGAGGAAGGAGAGTGTTATAAATCCGACGGCTGTGATTCGATCGGTGTGTGTGAGGGATATGGGCACTGAGATGACTCCGATCGGTAGCCAAGAGCCTTCTAGAACAGCTACGCCTGTGCGAGCCACGACGCCGGTTGGGAGAAGCCCTGTGACGTCACCGGTGAGAGGTTCTCACGGCGGCGGTGAGGCGGTGAGGACGGCGGTTGAGACGGTGACGGTGACGGAGGCTAGAAACGTGACGAGTTTTGATAATGAGAAGAAGGCGATGAATGCTATGGAAGCTCGAGCCATGGCTTGGGATGAGGCAGAGCGCGCTAAATTCATGGCTAGGTGATTAAAAACGTTAATTAATTAATTAATGGTTTAATTAGTGTTAAACGTGGTTTGGTTTATATCTAAAGTCTTTGAAATTGGGTTTTTGTTGGAGTGTGATTAGGTATAAGAGAGAGGAAGTGAAAATACAAGCTTGGGAAAATCATGAGAAGAGAAAGGCGGAGATGGAGATGAAGAAAATGGAGGTAAGGTTATCAAACCGTATATAATTTGAATCGGTATAAATGGTTTGATCTTGGTTTTGGTACGGTTTTTGGTTTTTCCGTATTAAGTTTGAGATTACATTTTGATGTGAATGTGGGGTGTAGGTGAAGGCGGAGAGGATGAAAGCAAGGGCGGAGGAGAAATTGGCGAACAAGCTGGCGGCGACAAAGAGGATAGCGGAGGAGAGGAGGGCAAATGCGGAGGCGAAGCTGAACGAGAAGGCGGTGAGGACATCGGAGAGGGCTGATTATATAAGAAGAAGTGGCCACTTGCCTTCTTCTTTCTCCTTTAAGATCCCATCTTTTTCTCTTTGTTGGTAGCCATTATTTGGTGTTTACTTATATTCTTATTAATACCTTTGGAATGTAATCGTGTATGGATTTAGTGATTGCAATAACTAACATAAAATAATTAAACGGGTTTGTTTGGGGAAGTGGGTGAATAGAGAGAAAGATTATACTATGTGTAAGGATATAGCTAACGTCTCGTAAAAAAGAAATTGAGACTTTGATTGACCATAAAAAAAAAAAATTGAGAGTATTTAGTGTTTCAACCTAGTTAGTACGAATAGAACTGTTGATTTGTATAATTGGTCATCATCTCTAGTTGAAAAGCCAATGGCACGAAGTTACTGTAAGTTAGAATTCGGACTAGAAGCAACCTATGTACTTATTGCCCGATTGCCAATTCTCAGTAGGAGCTTTAACTTCCAAAAGCATATGTTGGCTAAATCTTTTCGGCAGAAACGTTATTTGGACCGACTTAAATTAAAATTATCACCGACTGGCGAATAAAATCCACTGTGTATTTTTCTTTTTTTTCTGAGTTCTTTACCATAAAATTTATATATTGCTTTGATCAAGCTCTTTTTTATCTACATACTTCAGAAACACCTGCACAAATATTATTTAAAAATTCCATTCATGGAACATGAAATATTATTTTATAGTGATTTTGTACAAACTTACTAAAACTTTTCAGATTTAGTTGCTGTGTAATAGCTTCCGCTTGAAGAATATTGTCTCCTATTGAGATTCCGTGGAAGCCATGGCAAGCAATCTTTGTAACATCAGACTCTTTATATGCGCAGTAGCATCATCCTGTCGAGTACCCGTGTACATCTTTTACAAGACACAGACACAGCGACTTTAGCTCTCCAAAAGATTCCAACAAGTCTTCGACGTGTGCTTCACCATAATAAGATAAAATTCCGGAGATACACATGTTGAATGACCCTTACTCTCAAAAGAAATCTTTGGACCTTTTCTAACAACATCCGTGTTTAAACTGGGAGTAGGGTGGCTTAAACCAAGGACTATAGTTGTAAATTGGTTATATTCAGCTCGGTTTCTTTACTGTCAGTGGATATTCCTGAGAAAAAGAAAAAAATATTGTCTAGAGAATAATTTATTTGTGGGTTCCACTTAATTTATTTTTATTTAGTTTTCATGTTTTGAATACAGTAAAATAAATTAAAAATAATTGTTTTGAATTAATCTGTAGTTCAAAATGGTGTTTTGTGGTCTCTAATTATAATCATGCAAATGGATGAAAAAGAGGTGACTTTAGAAACACTCATCAAGTTTAATTAATTCTTTGCTTTCTGTTTTGTAATCTTAAATAAATTATTAGAATTTCTTCAATCTATGTAGTAATTATATATAAATTACTTGATTTAACTAAAGATATTCTAATACTTTTATTATTAGAGAAGATTAGATAGAAAATGGTTGGTGTGCCAGTGCACAAAAAAAGCCCAAAATGCTGGATTTCTAGTACCAATCATGAAACAAATCACATTTATAACTCTAGTAGAAATTCCTTTCAACTTTTTTTTTCTATGTTTTTCTTTCTTTTTGAACACATTTGTTTTGTTCTTAGATAAGAGAAACACAATCATATGGTTTCTATGAAAGAAAAAAAACCTAAGTTAGTAAAGATAAATAAATATCTGAACTACTTAAATCTCTTTCTCCAATCTCTTCTTCTTCTACATAGACCTTAGAATTATTTATTTGTTTATAAAGAGCCAGAATCTAAAAATTACTAGCTAGAATAAGAAAATCTAATGGTATAGTGATTTTTAGATTCCGGCTTTTTATAGACAAATAAATAATTTTAAAGTCTATGTAGAAGAAGAAGGGATTAGAAAAGTTATTCGAGGTATTTTTATGATGTATGAGCAGTGGCTTTACAACGTTTGGGTCAGTCTCAATCTATTTTCAATAATATTGCTATGATGAGTATCATTGATCACATATGCACATACTAAACACTGACATTGTCTACTATCACACCCATTTCCTAATACAACACATGCATATTTTGTTGAGTTTGAGTAAGCACAAAAATGATTGGCATTAAAATCACTAAGATAAAACTTCACAAGCTCAAAGAATGAAGATAACTCACCTCAACCTGAATCGGCTCTACATCTTTGAGCACTATTTTAAAGAAGCAAGCCCCCACGGTGTATCCAATAATAAAATCATCTTCACAAAATTCTCAACTCGCTACTTGAAAAGAGAAAATTAAAAGAATTAGTTGCATATCAGAGTCATGCTAATAAACTAATACTCTTCACAAGATTTTTAGATAAAGATCAAGCAAGAAACATTATCCTCGAGAAAACTCTATCGATCAAAACCACACAATCTCAAAAAATAAAAGAGCATTCACTGTGAACGAGAGAGATTTAACTGTTAGATCTAAGTAATCAAAATTAATTAGGAATCTCTGTGTTTATAAATGAACATTTCTTTAACTCTCAACTTAGTGTTTAGAGCTTGGATTTAATGTTAGTATTAGGTTTCAGACTAATGGATCTAAGATAACAATTTTTTGGCCTATTTTGGTCTAGTGTCTTGAAGTTAAAAGGTTTAGAAATAATAATTATGATATTATAAATTCAATAAGAAAAATATGGATTTTGGACTCAAACCAAAATTATGTAAGTTTTAGAAGGGATTCTCACAACTTATTATTATTATTTTTTTTGTAAAACAAGATTTCTTTTATTTAAAGAGCTCCCATAACTCTTACCATTGTGAAAATCTCTTTTAAAGTTGTGAGAGTTCTTTTAGAACAATCTTTGCTAAAATGGTTAGATACATGAACTATTTTACAGAAATATTTGCTAAATAGTATTTTTTTATATAATGGTTATACAGTTGCTAAACATTTTGATTTGATTTCCTAAACATTTTATTTTAGTAACTTTTGGTGCAGTGATACTGATTTTAATATCAATCATGCAAAAATTGATACACAAAATATTTATATTCCTAATATAATATTAGTGAGTAAGTTTACACTTGACATTTATATTAAAGATAAAAATAGTTCGTAATTATAAATTCTAAAAAATCTTTATAATTGTGTGATAAATTCTAAAAAAATCTTTATAACGAAATAGTTTATAAAAGTTTGGGGGCTCCTTTGAGTAATAAAATAAATAAAATGGAGAGGGAAATACTAAAATTGATATACGAGACCTAAAAATCGGCAACTAGTTTTACGATTACGTCCTTTTGCTCTCGACTCGAGAGACGTCCTTCTCTCTCTCTCCGCCATTGTTCGTTCCCTCTCGACGGTAAGCGATATCCACCCGTAGCACGTCCTCAATCGGAACTTTGCGACTCTTTACCAATCGAAATTTACTATCGATTTCTGGCTTTTCTCCTTGTTTCGTCCTCTGTTCCTCGGGTCTCGCTTTCGATTTCTAGGGTTTCGCGGTTCAGATCACAGAAGTTCTGCTTCAATTTTTAAGCGATTTGATCACGATTAGCTGTTTCTGCCGTGCGTTGGCCAAAATTCGACATATCGAGATTCAGTCTCTGCAATTCTGATTTGAACACGGCTTTAGTCAGTCGTAGAGTTTTTATTTGTCGTAGAAGCAGATTTGGGAATAGGATTTTGGGTTTTTTTTACCCTTCTTCACTGAAGTTAAGATTTGAACTGTCTGTATGGCGGCTGGAAGGAATGCAAGATATCCTGACAGTGAATTGAGAGACAATGAATCGAATTCTAGATTTTCCAGGCGGGAAAGTGCTTACTCAAATGAGGATTATGACCATGCGAGGAACGGTGCTCTTGATAATGAAAAAGGACGGGTTACTAGTCTAAGACAAGGGGATAGCGGTAAAGATAGAGAGAGGATTAGGGCCGGAGCTAGACACAGAGATAACCAAGAGAGAGAGATTGTTGATAGTGGGTGTCGGTCATTGATGAGCAATCGAGGTAGTAGTAGGGAAGTCTTTGTTGGTCGTGGTCCTAAAAGATGCGGGTTTTCAGCTAGGTCCGTTGATAGGGAACCAGGTGAGCTCTCTAGTGAGAGTGGATCGGATGATTTGATCGAGTCTGAATCAGTGGTGAAAGATAATGGAGTTGTGAAGCAGGTAGAGAATAGAGGTCAAAGCCCTGTAGAAAAGAAGAGAAAGTTTTCACCGATAGTATGGGACAGAGACGACCTTCAAAGAGGTTCTTTGAGCAGAAATGAAAAACCTGTGGAGGTCACAGCTCTTCCTCCCCCACCACCACTTATTAAGAGGTCAAGCCAGTCACCTAGTGTCAATGGTGATGACAGTTCTCATTTCTCGCATGCAAAGATGCGTCAAGATCCCGCGCAAGTTGGTGTTCTTGAGGTTTCTGTGCCTACTTTGTCATCTCCGGTGGAGATCTCTTCTTTGTGTGTGGTGGAACAATCATCAAATGCTGGGAAGGATGACAAACAAGAGGATGCGACACACATGGAAGATGAGGAAAACATGCCAACAAGGCATATATCATCCTCGAGGTGGGCTGCTGGAAGCAGTTCTCCAACTGACGAAGGTGAAATAGTGGAAGAAGTGGAAGTAAATAAAAGGAGGAAGAAACCACTTCCCAAGGAACACTTTCAGGGGAGATTGCGCAATAAGTCTCTAACGCCTGAGGCCGGAGAGTTTGTGAGGGAAGGTTATAGATCATCTGATTCCGAAGGAAGGAGGCACCGTTCTTTGCCGGTAAGGGGAGATGATTTTGAGGAGAAAGATGCTGTGAAAGGTGACAATATGGAAATAGATGAGGAGGAACATAGAAGAGGAAATACTTGTGACAGCCTTAGTGAAACTGATTCGGATGACGAATATGTTCGGCATGAGACACCTGAACCTGCTGGTACTCCACTGCGAAGTATAAACATGCTCCAGGGTTGTAGAAGTGTTGATGAGTTTGAGAGATTAAATAAGATAGATGAAGGTACGTATGGAGTTGTTTACAGAGCGAAGGACAAGAAGACAGGCGAAATTGTGGCATTGAAAAAGGTGAAGATGGAAAAAGAAAGAGAAGGTTTTCCGTTGACTTCTCTAAGGGAAATTAACATACTTCTTTCTTTTCATCACCCATCAATAGTAGATGTTAAAGAGGTGGTTGTGGGTAGTAGTCTTGATAGCATTTTTATGGTGATGGAATATATGGAACATGATCTTAAAGCATTGATGGAGACAATGAAGCAGCGTTTCAGTCAAAGTGAAGTGAAATGCTTAATGCTTCAACTTTTAGAGGGGGTCAAGTATCTTCATGACAACTGGGTGCTTCATCGAGATTTGAAAACATCTAACCTGCTTTTAAACAATCGGGGTGAGTTGAAGATATGTGACTTTGGTTTGGCTCGGCAATATGGCAGCCCACTGAAGCCGTATACCCATCTGGTTGTCACGCTTTGGTACAGGTAAAGTCTATTTTTAGTGTTTTCTAGTTTAAAAAAAAATCTGTGGTGTCTGCATTTGCAATTGTAATTTTAATTCTAGTGGGCTTTCCGGTAATTTTTGGCCTTTGTTAGTATAGTCTTAGGTGTCACTTGCCCTTTCTGGTAGAGCTGTACAGCACCTTTATCCCTTTTCCATCCCTCGACATTGATTTTAAAAGTCCTGATTCTAAATTACGTTCTATGGTTACTGATTTTTTCTTTGTACGCCACCTAATTTGAGTATTCAGACTGACTTGGATCTTTATCTTTCCACTTTGAGAATAGTCGTCATAATATGCCAGCTTTTGTGGACACCACTTAGAATGACCGTTATAAACTTGACACATTAAAGAATATTTGTACTTCAACTTTCTTGACTAGTTTGTTTCCTTGTGTTAACTCTCCCTTCTTGTTTTAGCAATAATCACTTCCTCCAGGACCAAGCCAAATGACCGCATCTGTTTTCTCAGGGCACCTGAACTTCTCTTGGGAGCAAAACAATATTCTACAGCCATTGACATGTGGTCACTGGGCTGTATCATGGCAGAACTATTATCGAAGGCACCATTGTTTAATGGTAAAACTGAGTTTGATCAACTTGACAAGGTATTTCAAATATTAATTTTGACTTTGATCTCCAGCTATACTGGAAGAACACAGCTTATAAACTAATGCTGCTTTTAATTTACAGATATTCAGAATCCTTGGGACTCCCAATGAATCAATTTGGCCTGGGTTCTCCAAGCTGCCTGGAGTCAAGGTCAACTTTGTCAAGCATCAGTAAGTGTTATAAATTCCTTGTAATATTCAGTTGTTATGCACCTTAGTATAAATTTGCTGAAATCTCTAGTACTGTTCCCAGGCTTTTTAGCTTTAGGTGATGTGGTCTGGCATTCTGTCTCGGTAGTGATTTTGTTTTTCGTTTTTCATCTTTATGTCGTTCTTCTCACTGATGGCTTATTCTTTCAGGTACAATCTATTACGTAAGAAATTCCCAGCCACTTCATTCACTGGTTCACCAGTTCTGTCCGATGCTGGGTTTGACTTGCTGAACAAGCTCCTGACATACGATCCTGAGAGGGTAATAAATTATAATATAAATTGCATGTATGCTCATCAGTACTCACCTTGATTGTTCCTTGACTTATGGATCTGTGATGCTTCTTTTATAGAGAATCACTGTTGATGCTGCGCTTAAGCATGATTGGTTCCGTGAAGTCCCTCTGCCAAAATCCAAAGATTTCATGCCTACTTTCCCTGCTCAACATGCCCAAGATAGGTGCTGAGATCTATCTAAACTGAAACGATCGCTGGTTGACTTTAATTCTTTAATTCCGTGTCTAACCTTTTTGTTTCTGTCCCAAGGCGTGGGAGGAGAATGGTAAAGAGCCCTGATCCTTTAGAAGAGCAACGTAGGAAGGAACTAACACAAACCGAACTTGGATCTGGTGGTCTGTTTGGCTGAATTGAAGATAGCAGCTGGTGTCCAACCTTGATACTCTCAGATACCATGGAATTACCACATTTTAACAAGGGCTGCTGCTTAAGCGGAGGTTGGAACATTTGTATCTCAGACTATCATTTGTACTTTCTTTACTCATTTCAAGGGTCCATGGTGATTTGTGAAGATGATTTTCCTCCTATCGCCAGCGAGATTCCTTGCAGGTTTAATGTGTTCACAAGCTAGGCTGGTCAGTTAGTAGTCCTGCAGCTTTCTGACAATGCTTGTTCTGCAAGGTGTGGCATGACAATGAAAACTCAATTTCTACTAAACTTATGTATGTAGCTAGTGTTATTGAATAATGACTTTTTTCACTACTAAGAGGGAGATAACGTATTATTTTTCATCTACAATCCTCTTAATCTACTTTTTATATATAATATTCGCATTGTGATTGCAAGAAAAACTGGTGTTGAAGTGGAGGTGACACTCTTGTCTTTAAAGAAGAAATGATGGTTGCCGATGAATCTCCGCAAGGTAATATATAGTCCTGATGTTTGTAGGGTTTTAACTTGGTCTTTTTGTTTTCCACTAAAAGCGTGTGTCAATGGTTCTTCCTGATCAGATGGTTGCTCCAAAACTGTTGAAATCTTGTAGTCTTTGGTTTCTAGGGTTAATAATGTTCCGTTTATTCCTTTTTCTAATTTGATTGCTTAGGAGCTAATGGTAGCAACTAAAGTCGATCCTGATTCCTCTGGGCAGGGTAATGCCACGTAGTGAACCATTCTAGGGTCTCTGAAATAAGCTTTAGCCCTATTATTCCAGAAGTTAACTGATTTCATGGTTATAGTCGAACTGTTGTTGTTAGCTGCAAAAGTGCTAGAAACGCATTGTTAGGTTTTCAGTAACAAAGTGAAACTAAATTGACATTGTTAGTCTCAACCTTTAAAGAAGCATATGCGGAGAAGTGTGAACGAGTGACTTGTGTAGAGCTTTCTTTAAATCAGTCAGCTCTTTTTGGATCCTTGTAAGTTTTATCTTACATTTTCGCATGGGCTTACATTCAACGGTTTTGACATTTTACCATGATTCTAGGCGGGAGTAGCAGTACTCTTGCCCGGAGACATTGTCATGACACTAGAAAGGGTGCTGCAGGCAAGCAAGTCAAGGTCCGGGTCAGTTGCAGAGAGTCAATGCTCGAGAGAGTGGATGATAAATTCCTTCATATACTCCCGGGCTTGGCATTAAGCATGTATCAATCGTTTAGCATGCGACTTGCTGGAGTGTTTGGTGGTGTTGAGAATCGATCCGACTCATAAAAAATATATTAGAGTGAGTTTGCATGCCGAGGACTAGGACCCATGAATATGATATCACATCCTTGGTATCAAGCCAAGTGTTTGCAGAAAGTAACACTCCCAAAGTGGTCAGTCGCCAATTGCTCTTATAGAATTGGTCCAAAATCCGGACCATGTGCGTTATAGAATTCCATATACGAAATGCCAAAAGAAACAGTCCGTAAAATCATGTAACTCATGAAACATTTACTTCATGATCTAACTACAATCGTCTTCGTATGAAAGGAAAAGACATAAGTGTGTAAAGAATTCAAGAGAAACAATTAAAGGCCTCGTCAATAAGCTTATTTATCATACACTCAAATTAAGAGAAGGTCATGACAAGTTTCTTTCTTCTCCTATCAATTGCAAAATTCACTATATAGCAAAAAGGGTAAACCTGGGTATGAGACACCAAACCCTTTTTTTTTCTGTCACTCAGAACTGAAAACTACAGTCTTCCCAAGTACAAAGGTAACTAGAGAGAGCTCAATGAAGAATATTGTGTTTATTAGATGTCTGTCTACTGTCCACCCGAATATCGTTATCCCGCCTGGATTCATCTGCAAATACAACACTGCAAAACAATCATCTAATCAGCTATCATAGCAGGTATGACCGGGAAAAAATAACAAAATGGAAAGGGAAAAAAGGTCGAAACAATCCTCACCGAAAGCTTGTCTTTTGTGATACGAGGACATGGACATGTATGAAGGAAAGTTGTTGTTATTAGCAGGCATCCTCATGTAGTGATCCATTGATTCCACATCACTTTCTGAATTGGAAATCTGAAAGGAGATTGGTGGATTCGTGGTGGCCTCCAAGTGAACTCCACTAGGAGAAGTCCTTATTTGAGTTGAATCTGTTGATGAGCAAGACATTATCGCATGCCATTTACTTGCAACTGATGCTATCGCTTGAGCTCTGTGAGATATCTTTGTTGCTGCGTGGAGACACAGTATTATTCCAACAACTTGTACTACCGCGGAGACCTGAATATATGGTTCCAAGCACCAAATAAGAACATAACCAATAAAGAAGAAGAAGAAGAAGAAGAAGCAGAGGATTGACTTACCGCAAAATCACCACCGTTAATATATGTGATACGACCGCTATACGCAGTGGTCTGGAAAAGTGTAGTAAACTGGCTGGCTGTGACGACCAGAAACTGTAGAAGCAGAAAGATGCGGAACCTATGGCTTATCTTGGAAAGATAGTGTCGCAAACGGATGTGCTCGTAGATGAAGAGAGAGATCTCAGACTCCCCATCTAATTGCTTTGCATAATCTTCAAAGTGAATGACTTGCAAGTTGCAGACCAAATGAAACATGGCACTAGCAGCTAGAAATATAGTGCTTAGGTAAGTCCATGACAAGATCATGCATAAGAGAATTAAAAAAGATAGCCATGGCTGGTCATGAGGCACATATAACATCCGTATGATCTCTCGAACAACTTTCAATCCAAAACATGGAAGCGACCAAAATGCAAGCAGTTTCACAGAGTTCTGCAACAAGGAAGAAACAAAAATTCAGCTTTCCACAAAAAAAGTGCTTACTTTAGCGGAAAAAAAAACATGAACAGGACTAACAATTAAAATACACATTCAAGAATTTGATGCTTATTGCACATTGAAGAAGAAGAGTGTGTCAAAGCGTCTCCGTATGTATAACTAATGATCCATCACAATCAAACCAAGTATTGAAAAATTACCGAGATTTGCTGAATATATAGAGCCTTGAGCCGTCCCATTCGGCCACTGAGTTGATCGACGAACAAAAACTTCCTAATGCCATGCTTTCTCAAATTGTGAGAAACGCAAAGGAGAGAGACACCAGCTAAACACGCCTGCGAAACAACGATATTGAGCTCGAAACTCTTGTACTGGTATTTCTCACATCCCAAACAATGCCCGAGCTCCAGCACAGTCACCGGAAGAACCAAACCGATCGTCAAAAAGACGATCCAAGACAAGACAAGGCTTCGTGTAGACGATTGGTTAAACCCAAGGAGCATCAGTAACATCTCAAGCCATTGCAGCGTTTCCCCAAGGTCGTCGTCTTCGTCGCCGATGCCCTCTCCTCCTCCTCCGCCGTCTATCACCGGCGGAGGTTGCTCTTGATCGTGATTCGAATCGAGCAACGGCGTTTCAGCGACCGGTGGTGATTGCTCCGCCATCAGAAGAGCCCAAATACGTTTACAGAAATCCACCGCGACGGATTTGCAAACATAGAAGCTCGTTAATGGCGGTTTCGATCGCATTTAAAATCGCCATCTTCCGATTAGGCTCGTGATGGTTTCTCTCTCAGATCGACGGTTGTAATTCATTTTTTGTTTTTCCGATTAATCTGAAATCGGGAACCGGAAAATAAAATAAATTATAATCCAAGAAACGAGGGATTGGCATTTAGCGTGTGATTTGGAGGGGAAGTTCATATAAAATTAATTTTCTTAATATGTGTTTTCAGCCGTTAGATTGAAGATTAATCTGAAGTTTCAACGGCTGATGGTTGATGACGAACATATATGGTAGAGTGCGACCAGTACCACCTGATTGTTTTTGTTTTTTGTTTTTTTTTTTGTATTTTTGGGAGATTGTGAAGTTTAGGACGTGGGAAAGCCTATTTGTTTGACAGTCGATAAAAATTTCATTTCTTTTATAATATTTCAATTTTCAACGTTTGATTTGGCTTGACCAGAAAAGGTACAAAAATATATGTTTTTGGAGATAATATTTCCAATATCATCTCCAAAATCATTTACATTTGTTATCATAAAAATCAATTTCTTATGACCAACGTTTGAGTCCATGTTTAGTTTTTGTTTTTTTGTTTGTTTTGGTTCATAAAGTTCAAGGCCTGCAAATCTTGCGTGGTTTTAGACTTTCATAATCAGATCCCATCTCTTAAACTACTACTCTTACGTCATACGAATACAAAAATTAAAAATATAAAATAGTATTTGCGGACCTATTCAATAGTGTGTTGTATCATATTACAACTTGTATGTGGCAGTATTTGAGGAACATGAGGCCCATATCTAAAATCCAGCTACAAGATCTCTCTCATACATGCACTGCTAGTAAGATCATTTTTTTAGCTACAAGTAAACTTTATTTGTTAAAGAAATTGAGCTAGATTATATGCTATTAAAGTATATGGGTTAGGCACCATTATTAAAGAAAAAAAAACCTATGGGTTACAGGGTTAGTGAATATGTTTATTTTTATTGGTGGTAGTTGGAATTAAAGTTGAACAGAAATGTGAAAAGTTACTGCGATTACAAAGACATTACAAAGACAGCACAAGTTGACAAGAAACATACATAATGGTTTGTGTAAACTGTTGTGGTCTAGATATTTGCAATTTGGTTTTACTAGTAACTATGATAATTATATTGCCATTTAATATTTATCTTTTTTATTTCTTTCTTAGATGTATATCTTTGTAGATAAAAAGTCACAATCAAGTTTTTTTTAAATCCTCCTTTTTTCTTCGTAATGATGTAACTATGATTTTTTATGCTATTATATGAGGTTTTACAGGAAAATGTTATACTTTCATAGTACAAAAAAGGATTAAAGTAGGAGTGAGTGTGAAATTATTGAACCTTCTTGTATTATCATCATGATACATCGAAAAAAAGTAATATTCCTCATATGATCATATTAGAGACTATCACAAAAAGAAAAAAGAAAAAAAAACATACCACATAATTCATAAATCTGTTTTGTGCATACATACATCTAAATGGAAATGCTGTTGGGAATACCACGGCCAGTGACTCCATGTGGTGAAGTAGGGAGAAGTAGTTCATAAGGAGGCATACCAGCACCTGTTCTGTTCTTGAGTTTCTTATCTTTGTTTCTCTGGTTGATTTTTTTCTCAATCTCCTCAAGTTCCTCAGAGAACTTGTTGAAATACTTAACAACTTCCTCATCTTGAAACCAACGTCTCTGAACTTCTCTCAGGTCAATCAAGTACTCTTCATCAGGGGAATGCGTCGAGAGCGTCTCTTGAACCGCCATCACTTTCGTTGCTTGGAGCTGTGTTGGTAGAGAGCTTAAGAAGCTATACTGAGGGTTCCGCATGAACATCTCGTAGTCCGGGTCATCTTCGTGCGGTATAAGTTTCCTCAAGAGCGTTGGTCGGTTAGGGACATATCCTCCGAACGGGTATTGCCCGAAGTTAATGGCTGCGTGTTGTCCTGAAGCGATCCATATCATGTTGGTTAAGATATCAGACAAGTCTTGTGTTGTGTTGAGTTTAGGCCACCAAGGCTCGTCTTTCTTGTCGTAGTGACCTTTGTTCTTGATCTCATCCCACCAAGCTTGAAGCTCAAAGTCAGATGTTATGGATTTGGGCTCAGAGTAGAAGTGTTTGACATATGATTCAACTAGGTCCTTGATAGCTTTCCATATCAAAAGACCATCTGATGCATAAGGATAATCTTCGATCACAAGCTTCACGCCACATTCCGCTGAAGAATCCTCCTCTGCCATTCCCCTGTAAATGATTCCACACCGCATTAGAGAGAGAGAGACATAAACAAAAAGAGTGTTTGTTTGTTACTAAGCAAAGCAAAAGAGGTTTTAACCTTCGAACAAGATCAGCAGGAAGTCCTTCCATGTCAAACCGCCACATACTCTTGTACGCTGCAGAGCTTAGTTCCATGGCGTATTTTCCGGGAGTGAAGCAACTTTCAATGATTCCTCCTCCATTGATTAAGCTTTTACGCGCGCGTGCATTGATTTCTAGCGTGTAGCGCATGTGAGGGTGAAGCAGCTTGTAAACCGGATGCATCGTACTCAATTGTCTGTTAGTAGCAATAATATAAGGCTCCATGGCAGCATGAGTCCTTAGCCTGAGAGTTTTTTGGAAAAAAAACAGAACAATGTCTCTTGAATACATCGATGTAAGTCTACAAATCAAGGTAGACAAAGTTCAAGTTAAGTTCATTACCAGTGGTTCACTAGTTGGTGAACACCAGCATCATTTGAGCAGACATGGGCTTTGGCTAGTTTCCACATCCAGTGAGTAGTAGCGTCATGTCCGTGAGCATAAACAAACTTGTTCTCGTTCTCGGACGTAGGAGGTAGCGAGAGCTCTATGGCCAATGGCCTTAGAGCACCAGTCTTTGAATATAAGAAAACTGTTCTTGAAGCATATGTCTTTCTTGGATCCTCTTTGAGGGAGTTTATCTTCTCTACAAATGGCAAGAGCATGTCATGGTAATCCAATAGAAACAATCTCTTCTCCTCAAACGCCTGCATTCACCACAATTTACTAAACGTTTTTTTGCGGTATCAAGAAGATTAGAAGATTCTATAGTTACACTACCAAACCTGTTCTATAGTCATCCCATAGTGTTGAACTTCTCGAGCTATAATTTCTTCTGTGAGAGCAGATTCAGGAGATCCATATATAGCCGGGTCAAGCTTGCTTCGAATTGGCAGCTCCTGTCAAAAACAAATTAAAAGTTTCAGAAACTCTCACAGAAACTTCCTGATTACAAAAATGGTAAAATGAAAACATACCTTGAGCAGCTCAATGTTCACAGGGTTTACACCAGCAAGAGCTTGACGTCCGAATTCATTGTCTCTCAGCCACGCAAATCTGTCCCCTGAACACAACAAAAAAACTCATGATCAGAGAGGATTAAAAATGTATTATATTTCAAGAATGATGTTACTCTTAATGAAACAGCCGTTACATGTCAAGACTGATTTTACATTACATTTTATAACGGCTGGAGTGTCGTATTTTAGTAGTGTTTCTCCAACGTTGAGGATCCCATCCACAAAACCGCCAAAGAATCCGCCAAGGCCTGTGTTTTTTGGCTCGGTCGGTCTCAGGACAATGTCACATTTGTATAATCTGTCGATATCCGAGAAGCATGTGAAAGGAATGTCTAAGTTTGACAATGCAGCCGCAATAGATGGCACGAGATTGTGAAAGAGAGCCTTAAATCTGCCAGCGGTAAAAGTATCTCTCTTGATTTCATCGAAAACTTCGTCTCTTGGAACATAAAACTCTTCCTTCTCCTTTCCTCTGCTCTCACACGGTGGATCTAGAATGATTTTCAACATGTCAAGAAGAACCAAAACAATGTCTCATATACTACTATGCAAAAGTGAAGTAGAGAGATGAATCAATCACCTCTTGAAATTAGAGGCCGGCCAGACCTGCAGCGTCTTGGATACGGCATGTCAGGATTACCAAGAACAGGCCTAACACGATCTTTTATACGTGGATCTCCCAAATCATTGTAAACATCGTAATCAAAGATCCTCTCATGAGGCTTTCTCTCGCCTTTTCCGGTACCACGGACACTGAGCAAGTCCTTTTCACGTAGCTCTTTGATCCCAGCTGGAGTCTTGGAAGGTAAGCATGGCTATGGAAACAACATGAACTGGTTAGCAAGAAACCCAAAAAGAATGATAAGAAGCTGAAGAAGAAGAACTCTCACTTGACTTCTGAAGAGAATCCTGGCTTGAGGATTATCATTCCTGGAGTGGATCCAAGTGTTACCAGGGAAGAGAATGGTGTCATTGTCATCATGGATGATAATCTCCGACAAGCAAATCTCTGTGGAAAGGAGATTGGTGACAAGAATGGCACCAGGTTTACCAAAATCTGTTGGGACAGTGAAGTTGGCTGTGAACTCGAGGTATCTTGGATCGTTCCTAGCCTTTGGGAGTCCAAGCACCGGAGTTTCTAAACTCCTCCTGCCTGAACCGCTTTCTGTTAAAAATCAGCAGAAACGTTAGTGTCACATTCCTTATTCAAATCCGCATATGCAAAACATGTGTTGGTTGGTAAGTGCCTAATATTATTGAGATCCCTTTTTTATTTTAACTGCAAGTACAAGAACTTAGTCTAATGTATTTTTAAAAGAAAAGAAAAGTAAAAGCATGAAAAGTCAAATGTATTTTTTCTACATTCTTTAAGACTCGCTAACTTAGTCTTATACTATTTTTTTTTTTTTTGCCGTACTTAGTCTTATACTAAAACCTTACACATGTTTGCCTTATTATATTAGAGTAAAAATATTTAATAATAATAATTGACCAAAAAAATTAGTAAAACTAGTATTTGAGAGTTACCATAGAATACTGGCACAAAAATTCATAATCTAAGAAAAAAATATAAACAAAAACATGGTGGAAGGCAAGCTAATGCACAATTTCTTAGATCTAGCCAGGATGATGAAAGATTCGGTTTTGCAATTTGTAGTTCCGGCGGCAGAACAATCATTGACAGCGAAGGAGGGGAGATAATAAGAAGTAATTGGTCTATGGGTCCCTTAATTAATTACTACTAGTACTAATCAAATATAATTACCTAACATTAATTATGCACGAGTAAATAGCTGTCATCTAAAGTTTAGCACCCAAGAAAAAATGCTAGCAAGAATCAAAATAGCAAGAATCAAAAGTTAAGTCGAAGAATCTAAGATAAATCCAAAGAAGGCAGAAAGATCAAGAGAGACAGCAAAAAAAAAACACAGTAACGTACAAATTGGTAACTGTAACTCAATCTAAGTGTTTGCTTTTGTTCTCTAGCCCAAAAAGTGATCAACTGATTTATAGTATATTAGAAAAAAGCAAATAAAAAGGCAAAAGAAGAAATAAATTGGTAAGAAGTAGAAGAAAAAAAACGAACCAGGATCGATTTCTTCACTAACAAGCTGGATTAACATCCCTTGACCGATCGCTTTCATTAAAAGCTCTAATTGATGCTCAAACCTCTCTGTTAGCTTCTCTCTCATCTTCTTTCTGATCTTCACAACCGCCACAACCGTTTTCGATCCCATATACTTAGATCTCTGCCATGGAAACGCAGGAGAAGAACTAGTTACAAGTGATCTGTTTACGCTTTTTTCACCTTCTTGGTCCACCGCCTTTTCTTCCCGGGAAATCACAGCTCGAACTTGTCCGGAAAGAGGAACACGGTGGTGTCTCCGCCGTGAAAGCACGGGAAACGCCGGAGATCTCACTAATCCGACGCCGTGGAAGTTCGTTTTCACCGGAGACGCTACAAACATTTTTTTATTTTTATTTTATTTTACTTTTCCTGTTTCTGTGTTTGGAATTTTGCAGTGTGAAGAGAGAGATATATAAAGAGAGAAAGAGAGAGATGATAAATAACACCAACGTGAAGCGTTTGCTCGTGGACCTCGTGCTAAGATAACTAAAACGACCAGAAAAGGTTGCGTTTTGGTTTAGTTAATTTTCAGACAGGAGGATTTTGTTTGACCGTGGGAGAGAGAGTGTGGTCACTCCATTTCACCGTATTTTGAGATAATGTATTCTCACGCGTTGAATAGCGCGTGAGCCGCCACGTGCCAACAGGAAGAGGCCACGTGTTTTGTATACTTGTCACGCGTGAAATGCAGACTCTAAAAGCAGGAGGCCACGGCTGCTTTTGTACCGACGGGAAAAGCCAACCGGGGAGGGTCACCGTGGACGTGGAATAAGGGATAAGCAGCATGGAGGGAAGCTTATGACGAATCCTTTTTTTGTCAACGCAATTAAAAAATAATATCTCTCATGCCGTAACTTTATTACAAATTATGAAAATTTTCACATAGGCAATTTTGGTAGAAGTTAAAAAAAAATATCGAGAGGAAGCCTTTTCTCTCTTAATTCCGACTTTTCATCGGAGTTTTTTTTTTCTGTATATACCAGAGTGTTAGTTTCCGATGAAATTCCGGCTTAAACTGGATTTTGTTGTGCCCTAGTTCGCAGATGGATTCCTCTTCTTAACGAGGCGGTGATATGCAGATCTGGTGGCAGTTGTTAGGATTTTCTTCTTCAATCTCTGGTATCAGCATTTCTTGGCTGGAAGCTATCGATCTCCCCAAGTTTCCTTTTAAAAGCCTTATTCAAGGCAAAGGATTACAGGTCTTGAGTTGTGTTAATCGGCGGTATAATTCATGAAGAGGTGATAATCACTAACATCAGATGCACACAGGATCAAATCGGAGAAATATTAAAAAGATGTCGGAACAGAAGTTTAGTGCGGCGGCGTGTTGTCGACGGTGAAATTTTTTTCGATCATGGATGAGCGGTGCTGCAACAACACGTGTCCTTGTTGTCGTGTATGTCTACACGTGTTGCTACACGTTTTAGGTGGATTGTAATGAGATTTAATTGGGCTTCTTATAATTTGTATTGTGTTTGTGTTGTAAACTGTTCCCTCTTTGGGCTTTCTTTATAAAATGAATTGACGACAAAAAAAAATAATATCTTTTTTATCAAAATTCACGACACTGTTTTACACTTACCATATTTACGATAAATCTTTACTTTTCACACAAAAAATCATGATAAATCATTTTCTTTACACTATGCTGTAATTATTTTTAAAAATTTACTTTTATGATCTACATTCTATGAGAATCATAGAAAACCTTTGTTTCATTAAAATATGTATAGTAAAACCTTTATAAATTAATACTCGATAAATTAATAATCACTATAAATTAATAAATTTTATTTGTATCAAGTCAGGCTAATGTAAAAAATCATCAAATTCGATAAGATAATAAGATAATAATTTTTTTGAAATCTCTATATAGATATATGGTCCCAACAAAAACATAAATTAATAATTATATATATTTATGCTAATATATGTAAATATAATATTTTAAAATATGGCGAATATGTTTGTTTTTACTTAAGATTGAAGTCTCATTGGATTTTATCCCTCTAATTATCATAACAGTAGCTTTTATTGGTGTTTTACGATATACATTCAAAATTTATGAGGGTTTTTATGTGATAATTGATTTTCTTATCTGTAAATGTTTTAAAATATATTGTAATGTTATTTTCAATTTTATTATCAATAATACGAATACTATCCATGATTTTTTTATAAAATTTAAATTTATGAACATGTATATATTAACATGGACAATTCAATATGGTATTAAAAACTATTTTATTGCAATAGTTATAATTGCTAATCATAATTTACATTACAAGATTTGTTAAAATTTTAAAATATAACATTATTTTTAGAAAATTATAGGCGAAAACTATTATTTTTAAAATATAACATTATTTTTAGAAAATTATTAATTTATAGATAAATTAATATCACGATAAATTAATAAAATATTATGGTTCTGATATTATTAATTTATAGAGGTTTTTACTGTAATTGTAATTTCAAACTTATCATGTATCTACATAATTGATTAGGATGGTTCTAAACAAAAGATTTCATGTCCAACTCTTGGTAAGAAGTTCGTCGATGGCTTTTCACTTCTCCTTATAGACGAATAATATCATTCTCTTCCATACAAATCCACCATAGAAAAGTCTCTAAAATAAATTTTGAAATCTAATCTGATTTTAAATTTATAGATATCTAAAGAATAATGTATTTTGGTCTGTTAACTTGTATTTTTTTGTATGCAGATTCACAATTCAGAATAATTGAAAACCTATACATATATGGTTGGTAAAAGCTTCTTCGGTCCAATATTTGACTAAAGGTTCACTAAATGCTCTACTTCCAAGAAGTATATGAGGTTAGAATCTGAGAGAGTTCGAGTTATTATACTCAATATATGCAGATTAAATGAAGATAAATATTAAAGAAAATTTCAACGTTGTGCAGTCAAAAACCGTTTTGATATGGATGTGGTAGAGTTGTTTTTCTCATAATTTTTAATAAAATTATAAATTAGTTTTTTTTTAAAATGTATATATGGCTGAAATTTTCTAATCTCATATGTTTTGTATCCAAACGATTTTTTTTAGTTTTCTACTATATCTACTATTTCAGTTGCCAAACAAAAATTTTATTTTTATTTTTCTGATTTATTTATTTTCGAAAATTAATAAAATAATATATTTGAATTTTATTTTTAAAATTAATTTTGAAAAATTTTAAATTTTAGTTTTAGCTATAGTTAGGATTAATTATCAAAATTATAAAAATTAGTTGTTATTATTTTTACAAAATAGTAAATAAAATATGAACTTATTTTTTTTTTTAAAATATTCAAATTTAAAAAATATTCTCATAATAATAAAGATAATAAACGATATATTAGTATAAATATTTTCATAATCAATTATTTTTAAAAATATATATGATATGGTAATATGAACAGATAAGGTAAAATTATATTTTTATATTCATAGTCTTTTTTGAATTAATCGAATGTTAAAATTATGTTTTTATAATTGTGGTCAATTTTTTTTTTGTTTTGTTTCAATAGCCTCTTCTCCTATACCGAACTGGTTAGCCAAGCCGGTGGAGAAAAGTTTACATATATCATATCTCTTAGGTAGACTCTAGCGCTGTGTGCTAATGTGTCCGCCTTTGTATTCTTTACTCGTGGTATATGGTTCAATGTGAAATGTTGGAACTTCTCCCTGCATTTCTGGATTTCTTCTAAGTGTAAAGCAAATGCTGGTCATTCCTTGGGTGCCGGTACCATCTTCCCATATCAGAACAATTTGTTGCAAAAACCACTTCTCTTCGCTGATTTTCGATCATGCAGAGCATTGCCCATAAGAGCGCTTCTACTTCTGCATGTAAAAGAGATAGACTCCACCGTAAATTCCTTGCCCCCATGATTGTTTCATTTGTTTCCTCCCGCGAGTAGTACCAGCCTATACCTGACACTTTATCCGACTCCTTCCAAGAGCCATCCACAGAGCACCATCCACCCCTATGGAGATTTGTCTCCATAGTCCGTCCATGAGTTTGTATTTTCGGTGCGGTTATCATTTCCTGTGCTTCCTCCCATAAAGTGGCTTCTGTTTCCGCTAATTCGAGCGTCATTCTTGGATCTCTATCCATATTTGAGAATAGTTTGTCATTTCTCGCCTTTCAAATATACCATAATATCCATGGGTAAGATTCCTTTGAAATCTGTTTTGGTATTCGCCAAAATAGATGATCAAAATTTGAGTAAATCGAGCTTCCTGGGAACTCCCCAGGGGGTGTTGGAATTTTTGACAAAGCCCATGTCTGCACTGCTGGGGGGTACTCAAATAAAACATGATTAATTGTTTCCTCATCTGCCCCGCATCTGCTACATTGAGCATCACATTTGATTCCTCTGTTGTTCAGATTTTTTGCAACTGCCAAACATCCTGTCAATGACTGCCATAGAAAATTTTGTAATTTAGGAGGACATCTTAATTTCCATATGGTTGCCAATAAGGGTCTGGATCGGGTCCATAGATGTTTTATGTTGTTTCCTCTGAGTATTGATGCACAATTTGATATCCCGATTTGACCGTGTATCGTCTTGATTTTGTGAAATGTCAGCCCAATACATCCGGCCTAAATGTAGTGCTTATTGGTATCCCTTGTATTATTTCTGCATCCTTTGACTTTATTATTGCATTAATTAGCCCCATATTCCAAGTATTAGTCCATGGATCAATTAGGTGATTGACCATGAGATTTGGATAGTAACTATAACCCTTACATATTGCTGATCTCGGACGAGGAGATGGTATCCAGGGATCGTTCCATATCGAAATGGAGCATCCAAATCCAAATTTTTTGATTAGCCCTTTGTTAACCAGAGATCGAGCTGAGATGATACTTCGCCATCCGTAGGATGGTGAATAGGACCTTATGTTATCCATCGGGCCTGTATTCCGGTAATACCTCCCTTTAAAAACTCTCGAAAATAAGGAGTTTGACTTCTCCATTAATCGCCATAATTGTTTTGCCAATAGTGCCATATTAAAATCCTCGATCGACCTAAATCCCATGCCCCCATCAGTTTTATGACGGCACATCCTTTTCCATGCTATCTAATGCATCCCTTTGCCTTGGCCATATGTGTGCCACCAGAATCTGGCCGTGATACTTGTTAACTTTGTGATGACAGATTTCGGTAGCCGAAAACATGACATCACAAATGTTGGCATAGCTGATGCCACCGATTTTATTAGGACTTTCTTTCCCCTTTGATAATAATTTGGTCGTCCATCCATTTACCCGGTCCTGTTGTCTTTCCGCTAGAAAACTGAAATTTTTTGTTTTTTGCCCCCCCCCTAGGTTTTCCGGTAACCCCAAATATGATCCCATTCCTCCCATATTTTTGATTCGTAAAATTTGTTTTATCTCATTTTGCACTGTGTCAGAGACTTTATGCCCGAATTGTAGTGATGACTTATCAAAGTTTATTTGTTGACCCGAAACGTACTCATATTGCCGGAGCACCTGCAATATCTGTAGGCATTCCTCCTACTTTGCTTTACAAAAAAAGAGGCTGTCATCCGAAAATAGTAAGTGAGAAACCGATGGGCTTGAGCGAGCTACTTTTAAGCCGGTTAGTTTTTTTATCCCTTTCTGCCTTCTTTATATTAGATATCAAAACTTTCGTACATAAGATAAATAAGTATAAGGACAGAGGATCCCCTTGCCGGAGTCCCCGATTTGGGATAATTTTGCCTTTGGGTTGCCAATTCAGTAAGACTCTTTTATACACCACATCATCCATGTGATCCATTTTTCCGTAAATCCAAATTTCCGCATAAGGTATTATATAAGATCCCATTCTACCCTATCATATGCTTTGCTCATGTCTGTTGTAATTGCTAAAAATTTACCTTGACAGGATTTGTTTGTTCGTAGTCCATGGAACATTTGCTGTGCTATTAAAATGGTATCTGATATCAAGCGTCCTGCGACAAAAGCCGATTGTGTTTCTGAAATTATATTGGGTAATAATCTTTTTAACCTTTGGCATAAGACTTTTGAAATTATTTTATATCCTACATTACATAGACTGATTGGTCTTAACTCCGTCATTCGAGTCGGCTTTTCCTTTTTAGGAATTAAGCATATGTTAGTCATATTTAATCGTTGATCAAAAATCTCTGTTTCTAAGAAACCATTTACTATCCCAAGTAAATCCGTTTTGATTATCTGCCACGATTTTTGAAAAAATAGTGCGGTCATCCCATCTGGCCCTGGAGCTTTTTCCGGGTTCATCATAAACAGTGCATTGCGCACCTCATCTTCTGTTGCTTCCACCACTGGCATAGCATTATTTTCCTCTGTGACTAGAGTTTGAATCTCCCCTAATGCTGCTTCAAACTCAGATGGGGAGGTCGAGGTAAACAAATCCTCAAAATATTGCACTGCTACTTGTTCGACCACTTTATCTGAGGTTACCCATATGCCTGACGTATTATATAAACCAATGATTCGATTTCTCGCCCGTCGTTGTTTTACATTTGCATGATAAAATTTTGTATTTTTGTCTCCAACCATGGCCCATTAATTCCGACTTTTCTGTTGCCAAAACAACTCTTAATCTCTATACGCTGCATTTAATCTTCGTGTAACTTCCAATAAGTCCTCGGCCGATTTTGTATCATCGTTTTGTACTTCCTCTAGCTCCTTTTGTAACTCATTTTATTTTTTCTTTCCCGTATGGTAAATTGTTTTTCCTCCATCTCGAAATTTCTTTACGGAAGTTCGAAAATTTATCCATAAATGTTCCTCCCTGTCTTCCGAAGTTTGAGTTCCATCCTGTGGATATAGCGTCCATTAACCCATCTTGACCGATCCATCGTTTATCAAAATGGAACTGTGTTCTTTTTCGAGGGATTTTATCTTCAATTGTTGCTACTATCGGTATATGATCCGATCCAATCAATGCCAAATAATCAACAAAGGAATGGCAGAAAATATCATGCCAATGTTCATTTGCTAGAGCTCTGTCCAACCGACATCTTACTAGCTTCGAATTTCTGCGTCCCCTCCAAGACAAAGTATTTCCTATACAAAGGAATTCTAGGAACCCACAAATACTAATCATTGTATTAAAGGATGTAAAGGTTGATGCATGTCGTAGATGTCCTCTTTTCTTTTCATGATTACCTGTTATTTCATTTAGATCTCCTATTATAAACCATGGCTTATTTCGTGTAAGGTTAATTCGTTTTAATTGTTCCCACACCTGATCCCTCTGTTTCGGAACCGGATCACCATATATAAAGGATAAGTAAACATTTTTTCCTTGAATAACCGCTTCTATATCAATTACTCTGTTATTAGAAAATAGTACCTTGACATTAAAATGATTATTATAAAAAAGATCAAGTCCACCACTTGTTCCACAAGGTTCAACCGTAAATAATTTATTATAACCAAAAT
Source organism: Eutrema salsugineum (assembly GCF_000478725.1). Lineage (NCBI taxonomy): Eukaryota > Viridiplantae > Streptophyta > Magnoliopsida > Brassicales > Brassicaceae > Eutrema > Eutrema salsugineum. Next base: position 6,462,789 of record NW_006256342.1, read on the forward strand.
GAAACTGAAATTGTTGCACAAAATTAAAACATTGTTTGGTCTCGGAAAAAAATGAAAATTCTGGCCTATGTTTTTTCCAAATCTCTCTCAGATAGCTAATTGTCTATTTGCTCCCAAGACCTTGGCAATTCCAACTAAGGATCCGCATTAATCACTTTGTTTGTCGATTTCTGCCCCTGTTTAGGGTTTAAAATCCCTTTCGGAGCTCCATGCTGCCCATTTTCACCTGTGTGGTTTCCGGTTTTGGTCCCTTGTTTCTTGCGAGGAGATGTCTACTTTTGAACCAGTCGCTTCTTCGTACTTCCACCAAGATACATAGGATTGCTCTTAACAAGTTTCTTTTTTTTTGCCACAACCTTGTCTCCCTCCTTTACCGTTTCACCGTTCACCACCTCCACCATATCCGATGACTTTGCAATCTCTGTTTCGCCTAGTAAATCTTCTACTGTAATATCCAAACCAGCAGAGTCCCATAGTTCCTCCACTTCTGTTATGCTCTGAAGAAACTCGCCTTCTTCAAAGTCACCCTGTTCCTCGTCCTCCTCCACCTTTCTTTCTGAGGAGATTTGCTCGGTCTGTTCCTGTGATCGAGAACCCATAGTCATCTCTTCGTCTTGTGCCGGTTCCGAGTTATGTTCCATTATATGTCCCGAGAAATCAGTATCTGATAAAAATCGGATCTTTGTCCTGCCCAGTACCATCGATGTGGTCAAATTTATTAGAGTAAATAAATTTAAAAAAATAAATTTTATCTAAACAAAAAATAAATTGTATCATTTATTATTATGAGCACGGTAAAAATAAATTATATCTATAAAAAATACAAATTACGTTATAAAATTAGATTAAAAACAAATTTTTCCGTGCGGACGCACGAAGTAGAATCTAGTATAAGATTATAGCAGACAATTAGTCACATATTATTATATGGAATAACCCTTAAATTCCGGTTTATCAATACCATTAATTACGTCTATATGGCAAAAACATTCTTAAGATTTATTTATAAAAAAACATAAAATAAATTTTAATTATATCTTTACAAAAATATTAAATCAAATATTAATTTAGATTTAATTTAAATATTTAAATAAAAATAATATTTTCAAGAACAAAGATAAAATGATACAATTATTGTATATAGTTATTAAATAAGTCTAAAATTTTAAATATTCAAACTTAATAAATATTTAAAATAAACAAATAATATGAATGAACATGTTAAACTTATGTTTTAATAATTGCGGTCTTTTTCGGATTAATATAAATGAGCATGTTATAATGACCTTTTTTTTTTGTCAACAGCCTAAATACCTAAGACTCGGAAATCCAAGTCGGTGGTACTGAGTTTACATATGTCATATCCTGAGGATAGACCCAAACACTTCGTGCTAGGTTGTCTGCCTTCGTATTCTTTGCTCGTGGAACAAGGAAGATTGAAAAGAAGGTGAAGACCTCTTTACTCTTCACGAATTCCTCTAGGTGTAAGTCAAAAGCCGGCCACTCCTCTGGCATAGACACCATCTTCACCGAGTCGGAGCTGTTTGTGACAAACGCGACCTCCATCCTGTCATTGGCAATCATAAAATGCATCACCCATATGAGGGCCTCCAGCTCGGAATGTAATGGAGACAAACTTCACCAGATATTTCTGGCACCCATAATAATTTCATCATTGCCTTCTTTACAAAAATACCAACCTAAACCAGAGGCTCTATCCTTCTCTTTCCATGACCCATCAATATAGCACCGCCAGCCAGAATAATGTGTAAGCATTCGACTCATGTTACCAAGATTGGGTTCGGGCTGGTCCTCCCCCCTTTGTGCCTCGTCCCAAATAGCTGCTTCTGTTTCTGCTATTTTTAATGTTACTTGTGCATCTCTGTCAATATTTGAATACAACTTATCATTTCTTGCTTTTCAAATATAACATAAAATCCAGGAAAATTGTATTGTTTGATGTTCCGGTGGTATTGAAACACCCCATCCCGGACTCTAAGCCCGTGGAGGTTGTTCCCGGTCGGACCGCTATACGGCTCCGACCCCATCAGTCCAATTTTAGGGTCAAGTCTTTTGATTAAGTCATATTCAATATGTGTATTCTGAGATTCACTAAGTTAGAGTCAATATGTAATGAACAAGTAAAAGAACAGATGTTTTATTGATATAATAAAGGATTCAATACAACTTAAGAGTTTGCATATGAACTATTATAAGTTCGTATGATCCTAACTATCTGCTCTATCACACCACCCATCATCTTTGGCTAAACGGTCTGCGCGCCTATCCTCTTTCCTTTCCGCGTTCATCGTTTCCTGTAAACCAACATCGTAAGTACTCGCTATTTTGGCTAAGTATTATTTATGCACATGTATGCATGTCATGCCTATGATTCCCGACCCTGAATTTGACCCACGGTAAACTATTCTAATCCGGATCATGGATCAGCCTTGGACAGGCCGAGTCTTGGCGAGATCCGTTCGGACTCCCAAGCCGCTCCACCGTCGCGCCAACCGGATCCGGCCAATATTCGTGTGACCACTCGCGCATCATCGCCAACCCAATCTCAATTCCATGGCCGGCGACTTTTATTATAAATCCAACCGAGGCTCGCGATCGGACCGGCCTAGCCCATACTTTGGCCGATCGTCAGCACGTTCGGTGGATTCTTATCGCCTCGGCCGCGGCTTACCGTTCGATCGGTCTAGCCCATACTTGGGTCGATCGTTTGGTTCGTCCGGCGGTGCGATAGTTTAACCATACTCTTCTACTTAATAGAACGCACCATAGAAATTCCGCGGTCGATTACTCTGGCCGCGTTCCTTTCCCTCTTCTCTCTTCCGCGACCCGCACCAGCCGCTCCGGTCGATTTCCTCACCGCCGGTCAAGTTATTTCCCTCTCTTGGTTTGCCTTTGTCTCACAATTTGGTGAAAGTTTGGGCAGAGTTTCTCTCCCTATTTGTGCGTGTCCGAAAATATGGCCCTAGGGATCTATTTATAGACTTTCCCTTGCGGTAACCGTTTTGGGCGAACAGGCGCGAGTTGTTAGCCGAAAAGGTGCATTGATTGGGTGCATAGACTTTGCAACCCTTCGGCCATAACCGCCCATAACCACCCCAGTCCAGCTAGTTCACTGGCCACTCAGCTAGACCAACTGTCCTACTCTCAATCCAGCTGAGCTGAGCTTCCGGGCAGCTGATCCAGCTAGTTAGCTTACCCCTTCCAGCTCGTCTTAGCTCAATCCTACTCGTTGAGCTATCTTCCTATCTTTTTTCCCGGCTAAGTCCCACTTTAACTAGACTTAACCATCATTCCAGACCATGGCTTATGTGTTCCTTAGACTCTCGGTCATTATTCCCCTTTCTCACGGCCATGGTCCGTTCCGGTGACCCTATTGCGGATCGGAGACGTTACAAGTCTCCCCCCCTTGAGAGGGATTCGTCCTCGAATCCGGGCTAAGGGGTAGAACTTTGTTCCATTCCGCGAACCACTCGGGATAATCAGCCATCATCCGATATTCCGTTTCCCAAGTTTCTTCTTCCACACCGTTACTTTCCCAAACAACTTTGACCATCGGAATCATCTTTTTCCTTGTTGCTTTTTCCATCTTGTCGATGATCCGGACTGGTCTTGTTTCCACAGTCAGATTCTCTTTAAGATCTGAAGGAATCTCGGTCAGGACTTTATCTTGATCTGTTAAGCACTTCCTTAGTTGGGATACGTGGAAAACATTGTGAAATGCTTCCATCGCCGGTGGTAAATCCAACTTGTATGCGACTGCCCCAACCTTTTCCATAATTCGGAATGGTCCTATGTACCTTGGATCAAGCTTTCCCCTCTTGGAAGTCCAAGCCCTTCCTTTGAACGTGATCATCTTCAGATAGACCAAATCGCCCACCGCGAACTCAAGATCTTTCCGTCGCTTGTCCGCATAGCTTTTCTGTCGGTCTTGGGCTTCCTTCATTTTTATCTTTAGGAACTTGATTCTTTCTGTGGTTTCCTCCACAATAACCGGTCCAATTACACTCCGTTCTCCCACTTGGGTCCAACAAAGTGGTGTTCGGCACGACCGTCCATATAAGGCTTCATACGGCGACATCCCAATGCTGGCTTGGAAACTGTTGTTGTAGGCGAATTCAGCTAAGGGTAAATACTTCTCCCATGACCCGCCCCAATCTAGAACACAAGCCCGTAACATGTCCTCAAGGATTTGTATGGTCCTTTCGGACTGTCCGTCTGTCTGCGGATGGTAAGCCGTACTCATGTTCAATCTTGTCCCTAAGGCCTTTTGAAAAGCCCTCCAGAAGAAAGATGTGAACCGCGAATCCCGGTCTGAGACTATGCTTGCCGGAACACCATGCAACCGCATTATCTCATCCAGATATCTGACCACAATCTGCTCAACACCATCCGTCTTTTTAATTGCATTGAAGTGAGCAGACTTAGTTAATCTATCCACCGCAACCCAGACCACATCACGTCCGGTCCTTGTTCGGGGAAAACCAGTCATGAAATCCATCGTTACATGGTCCCATTTCCACTCCAGAATGGGTAAACTCTGTAGCAACCCACTCGGAACTTGATGTTCCGCCTTTACTAGTTGACAAGTAGGACATCTTGCCACCCACTCAGCCACATCTCTTTTCATCCCGAACCAATGATAATACCGTTTCAGATCCTGGTACATCTTGTTAAGTCCAGGATGAATCGAGAACTTAGACTGATGCGCCTCCCTAAGGATTTCTTCCTTTAACTCCTTCACCTCTGGAACACATACCCGGCCATTAACCACAATGGTGCCATTGTTTGAGGTTTGGTACTCCGTCTTCCCGTTCTGCACTGCCTTACACAAGACCTCATCTTTTCCTTGTGCAATCCGAATCCGAGTAAGCAGGTCAGTTTGATCTGCCGCTCCTAAGCCCAACGGTTCCGGTTCGGTGGACAAGGCATTTAGGCGCAATGTCCCAATCATGTTTACTAGCCTCTCTGCTTCTTTTCCCCCAGCCACTTCGGACCGTCTTCTGCTTAGAGCATCCGCGACTAAGTTAGCTTTACCAGGATGGTAAGCTATATCCAAGTCGTAATCCGCCACAAGTTCCATCCACCGCCTTTGCCTTAGGTTTAATTCAGGCTGCGTGAAGATGTACTTCAGACTCTTATGGTCGGTGTAGATTTGCACTTTGGCTCCATAGAGGTACGATCGCCATATCTTAAGTGCGAAGACTGCTGCCGCCATTTCCAAGTCATGGGTTGGATAATTCCCTTCATGTTTCCGTAACTGCCTTGGTGCATAGGCGATCACCTTGCCTTTTTGCATAAGGACACATCCCAGCCCGTTTATAGATGCATCTGTGTACACCACATACGGCTCGTCTGTTTCCGGTAAGGCTGGAACCGGTGCGCTTGTTAATTTCTCCTTCAGCCCGGCGAAACTCTTTTCACACTCCTCTGTCCATGTGAATTTCACATCCTTCCCAGTCAACCGCGTCAATGACTTGGCCAAACTCGAGAATCCATTCACAAACTTCCTGTAATATCCCGCCAAGCCGAGAAAACTCCTTATTTCCGAGGCGTTCTTGGGTCTTGGCCATTCTTCAATGGCTTTGATCTTCTCCGGATCCACCGATACACCTTGGTCCGAGACAATATGACCTAGAAACCCAATACTCCTTTGCCAAAAGCTACATTTGCTCAATTTCGCATATAGCTTTTGGTCCCTTAGTCGCTGCAACACCGCCCTCAAATGACCTTGATGCGTTTCCCGGTCCTTTGAATAAACAAGAATGTCATCGATGAAAATGATAACAAACTCGTCCAGACAATCACGAAAAATCCCATTCATCATCTTCATGAAGGCTGCTGGTTCGTTGGTCAATCCGAATGGCATAACCACAAATTCAAAGTGGCCATACCTAGTCCGGAAAGCCGTCTTGCGCACATCTGTAGGCTCTATGGGAATCTGATGATAACCCGAAGCCAAATCCACCTTTGAGAACACCGTCGCCCCTTTCAACTGATCCAGCAACTCGTCTATCCGAGGCAATGGGTACTTGTTCTTAACAGTTACTCGGTTAAGCCCTCGGTAGTCGATGCACAGCCTAAAGCTTCCGTCTTTCTTCTTAACAAATAGAACTGGCGCTCCCCATGGTGAACTACTTGGCCTGATGAATCCCTTTTCCAATAGCTCTTCCAACTGTTTCTTAAGCTCAGCCATCTCCGCCGGAGCCATCCGGTAAGGCGCCTTCGAGAATGGGGTCGTTCCCGGTTCAAGTTCTATCGTAAATGGATCGGACCGGTCAGGTGGTAAACCTGTTAAGGCCTGGAACACATCTGCGAATTCATTGACTACCGGGATTTCCTTGATCTCGGCACCCTTGCCCACTTCGGCCGACGTGATTGTGGCCAAGTAAGCCTCACAACCCTTCTCTAGCATCCTTTCGGCTTGGATTGCTGAGACAATCAAACTCCCTGAAGTTGGACGAATTCCTTGAAACTCCAACTTTCCAGCATCCCGCTAGAACCGCACCCGTCCCCGGTAACAGTCTAGCGTTGCTTTATGTTTTCCCAGCCAGTCCATTCCCAATATCACTTCGTGATGCTTGAGTCGGACTATGACCAGGTCCGCCGGTAGGTTCACACCCCCGATCATTAATGAGATGTCCTGGACTGTTTCCTGCGAGAACATGACCTGACCACGTGCGGCATTGACTATCCCATAGTCTTTCCCAGGTTCTCTACAGAACCTACCTTTTCCTATCATTTCCGGGCTCACAAAACTATGTGTAGCTCCGGTATCAAATAAGACGTGTGTTGACACACCGCCTATCTCTAGGGTCCCTACACATTTTTCCTAAATGCTAAGTTCCCTATCCTTTCTACCTCGATGCAATGCCATGCTCGAAATTTAAATTATTGAATAGGCTAGGAAACTTACCAGTGATCTCATTGTAACTTCCGGCCTCATCAATTTCCTTGGACAACTCGTACACCCGGGGTGCCACAGCCTGTCTCTTAACTTGCTGTGTGTCCCTGCTACGGTTTCCTCTTTGTTCCATCCGTATCTCAGCTTGCAGCTTAGGACATTCCTTCTTGAAATGTCCGGCCTTTCCGCAATAGAAACAGGATCTTTCCTCGTTTTTAACCTTGAGCTGCCCTTGCTCAATCCGCGGACAGCTTTGAACCGTGTGGTCCTTGCTTCCGCACTTGGTACATGCTCCAACCATTTTCCAGCATGTACCCCCGTGCTTCTTTCCGCAAGTCGCACATTCCCTTTGTTTAGCCGAGGCTTGACCGCCTTCACCGACCTGATCCCATTTCCGTTTCCTGTTATCCACGATCTTACTTGCCAGGTTGGGACGTGTCGGGGCTCTTTTTTTATTTTCCTCTTCAATGCTGGACTCAACAGCCGCAGCCCGTTCCACTAATTCCGCAACCGATCTGAAGGTGCGTGAGGAGCAATGGGTTCGGAGTTCTCCTCTTAAGCCGCGGAGAAAACGCTGGATCTGTGTATCCTCCTTCACCAATTCCCCTCCAACACACCATCGCAGACAGTTGAATTCCACCTTGTACTCCCGGACAGTCCGGTTTCTTTGTGTTAATTCCAGGAATTGCTGTTCGAGTCTATCCCTAGCTTCCGAAGGAAAGTACTTTTGGTTGAACTCCTCCTCGAACTCGGCAAAAGTATCAATTCCTCCTGAGCGTTTTTCCACTGATACCCACCAATTGTGTGTATCACCTTCAAGAAAATGGACCGCAATGTCCTTCTTGTAATCTTCCGGGCATCTTGTGGATCGAAAATTTCGGACTAGGCGGTTTCTCCACTCATCCGCCTCAATCGGGTCAGAACTACCCTGGAATTGCTTAGTTCCAAGCCTGGCCACGTGATCCAACACGACCAAATAGTCCACCTTCTTTGTCGGCTTAGTCGGTGATGAGTCGAGTTCCACCACCTCCGCAGTCCTGCCTTCCTTCTCTGCTATGATCGGAATGGCCGTACGGATCCTTGTGGATTGCCCATCGGACAGTTTTCCCACTGGTGCCGCAGCCTGACTCAGGACCGTCAGTTGCGTCATTATAGCCTGAAGTGTTTGCTACATCTCCGCGGACGTAGGTACTGCGGTCTGGTTTCCCATTCCAGCCGCCGCACCTTCCTTATTCCCAGCACCTTAATCCGATGTCTCGGCAAAGTCCTCACGATCCATCGCCTCCTGACCCTTTTGGTCGACCATCGGTCTTTTCCCGTTGCTCTTCTCTCTTTCCCCAGCCTCAGGTCCGGTGGGATTGAGAGCAGGTTGATCCTCCACATTGGCCTGACTTGGTTCGGCCGTCTCCTTATTCATTTTACTTTTTTCCGTCTTGTTGCTTTTACCCATCTGCAGAAATCATTTAGTTAGTGTATCCTAACTATTACCGAGATTCCTAGACAAGCCTAAGCAACAACCTAGCGCAAGACCCTTTAGCCGATGAGTGGTGTACCCCAAACCCAACAGAACCGTCCTAGGAGCAAGCATGCTCTGATACCAACTTGAAACAGCCCATCCCGGACTCTAAGCCCGTGGAAGTTGTTCCCGGTCGGACCGCTATACGGCTCCGACCCCATCAGTCCAATTTTAGGGTCAAGTCTTTTGTTTAAGTCATATTCAATATGTGTATTCTGAGATTCACTAAGTTAGAGTCAATATGTAATGAACAAGTAAAAGAACAGATGTTTTATTGATATAATAAAGGATTCAATACAACTTAAGAGTTTGCATATAAGCTATTATAAGTTCGTATGATCCTAACTATCTGCTCTATCACACCATCCATCATCCTTGGCTAAACGGTCTGCGCGCCTATCCTCTTTCCTTTCCGCGTTCATCGTTTCCTGTAAACCAACATCGTAAGTACTCGCTATTTTGGCTAAGTATTATTTATGCACATGTATGCATGTCATGCCTATGATTCCCGACCCCGAATTTGACCCACGGTAAACTATTCTAATCCGGATCATGGATCAGCCTTGGACAGGCCGAGTCTTGGCGAGATCCGTTCGGACTCCCAAGCCGCTCAACCGTCGCGCCAACCGGATCCGGCCTATATCCGTGTGACCACTCGCGCATCATCGCCGACCCAATCTCAATTCCATGGCCGGCGACTTTTATTATAAATCCAACCGAGGCTCGCGATCGGACCGGCCTAGCCCATACTTTGGCCGATCGTCAGCACGTTCGGTGGATTCTTATCGCCTCGGCCGCGGCTTACCGTTCGATCGGTCTAGCCCATACTTGGGTCGATCGTTCGGTTCGTCCGGCGGTGCGATAGTTTAACCATACGCTTCTACTTAATAGAACGCACCTTAGAAATTCCGCGGTCGATTACTCTGGCCGCGTACCTTTCCCTCTTCTCTCTTCCGCGACCCGCACCAGCCGCTCCGGTCGATTTCCTCACCGCCGGTCAAGTTATTTCCCTCTCTCGGTTTGCCTTTGTCTCACGATTTGGTGAAAGTTTGGGCAGAGTTTCTCTCCCTATCTGTGCGTGTCCAAAAATATGGCCCAAGGGATCTATTTATAGACTTTCCCTTGCGGTAACCGTTTTGGGCGAACAGGCGCGAGTTGTTGGCCGAAAAGGTGCATTGATTGGGCGCATAGACTTTGCAACCCTTCGGCCATAACCGCCCATAACCACCCCAGTCCAGCTAGTTCACTGGCCACTCAGCTAGACCAACTGTCCTACTCTCAATCCAGCTGAGCTGAGCTTCCGGGCAGCTGATCCAGCTAGTTAGCTTACCCCTTCCAGCTCGTCTTAGCTCAATCCTACTCGTTGAGCTATCTTCCTCTCCTTTTTCCCGGCTAAGTCCCACTTTAACTAGACTTAACCATCATTCCGGACCATGGCTTATGTGTTCATTAGACTCTCGGTCATTATTCCCCTTTCTCACGGCCATGGTCCGTCCCGGCGACCCTATTGCGGATCGGGGACGTTACATGTATTCTCCAAAAAAGATGATCAAAATTTGCGTAAACCGATGATAAATGGAACATATCTGAAGGTGTGGGTATCTGCGATAGAGCCCACATCTGTCGTGCTGGTGGGCATTCAAAAAGCACATGATTTATCGTTTCCTCGTCTGCTCCACACCGAACACACTGTGTATTGCAGTAAACTCCTCGAGTTTTTAACCTAGCCATCACTGGCAGGCATCCTGATAGTGCCTGCCAAATGAAATGCTTCAATTTTGGTGAGCAGTTCAATTTCCATGTGCGTGCCTGTAATGCCTTTATGTCCGGACCGTAGAAAATTTCTGTATTGGTCTCTGAGTGCTGTTGTTCCACTTGGTAGCCAGACTTAACCGTATACCTTCCTGGTTTCGTGAAATGCCACCCTAGTACATCTGGCCGATAGATTCTACTTGTGGGTATTCCACGGATTATTTCCACGTTGCTGGGTCAATAATGGCATTTATCATCAGGTCAATCAGATGGTTGACCATTAAATTTGGGTAGTAATTAAACCCTTTACATGTGGCTGGCCTCGGGCGAGAAGCTGGTAACCAAGGATCATTCCATACAGAGATCGAACATCCGGATCCAACTCTTTTGATTAGTCTTTTTTCAACCAAAGGTCTAGCCGATATAATGCTGCGCCACCCGTATGAAGGGGAGTAAGAGCGAATAGGGTCCAAGGGATCTCCCTTTCGATAATATTGTCCCTTGAAGACCTTTGCGAACAAAGAATTTGGTTTGTCCATTAATCTCCAAAGTTGTTTTGCTAGTAATGCCGTATTAAAGTCCTCTAATGTACGAAATCCCATACCCCCCTTTGTCTTATGTCGGCACATATTCTTCCATGCTGACCAATGCATTCCTTTATGTTGACCGCCTGAACTCCACCAATACCGAGCTGCAGTACTAGTAAGTTTTGTTGTTATGGATTTAGGTAATCGAAAGCATGACATTACAAATGTAGGCATTGCTGAAACCAAAATTTTAATTAGTACCTCTTTTTCCCCTTTAGACAACAATTTAGATGTCCACCCATTAATTCGGTCTTGTTGTTTTTCTGCAACGAAATTAAATTTTTTTACTGTTTGTACCCCCTAGACTCTCTGGGAGACCCAAATATTTCCCCATTCCTCCATTATTGTGAATTCCTAAAAGTTGTTTTAAACCCTCTTGAACCGATTCAGGTACTGTATGGCCAAATTGAAGTGAGGATTTATCAAAATTTATTTGTTGTTCTAACACTTTCTCATATTGATTGAATAGTTGTAAAACATCTTGCATTCATCCGTAGTTGCTTTACAGAAGAATAAGCTATCATCCGCAAAAAGTAAATGGGTAATTGCTGGACTTGCTCTTGTCATAATGACGTTTTTATAATCGTGGTACTTTTCAGATTAATATGAAAAAAAAATCAACAGCAACAAATTTTATATAAACAGACAAAAAATCTTTATCATTTATTAGAAAATATATATAAACAAAATGAAAAATACAAATTATATTGTCAAATTTGATAAATTAAAAATAGTTCTCGTACGGACGCACGGATAGAATCTTATTTCTTTTCTAAATATGAAAAGTTCGTACTTTTTGATAAGTTGTTTTTTTCCCTATTCTTTTGTTTCAATATAAGATAGATCGTATTAAAAAAAATCCAACCACATGTTTGCATGTACTAATGAGCATTGACTATCTTTGGGTTAGTTTTTTTTTTTTTTTTCGAACTCTGGGTTGGTTACATTTTATAGGTTTAGAATTAATTAAGCACATGCTCTTCTGATTCTCAACAAAGAAAACAAATTAATAAACTTGGCAATTTCCTAGGACGGCCTGTAAGATCCCTCAAAGCTCTCAGTACTACCTTTCAATCTAATCGGTAGATACTTCGAGAAAGAATAAAATCTAATCGGTAGATACTTCTCCAGTATATAAGTTTTTTTTTTATTGGCAACCACTATGGTAATTAGCTTATAATAAAAGAAAATTTTCTAGAATTATTAGATATTATAAATTATTGAAATGTATCCATTGATATTATTACACCTTGTCTGAAATCTGAATTAATTAGAAGAACCGTGTGAACAAGTCAATTGTGACCGAACCGTAATGCACAAAGATAATGACTTGGAGATGCATTTTATATTTGTAAGTTGTAACTTTGACTTCATGTCATGCCAACCAAACTATTGATTTTCCGCAATAAAATAAATGAAGAAGAGAACATAATGTAGATTACAGACATAAAATATGTTCCTCGTGGACAAATTTCTTATCGGCGATGGTATACTTTATAAATATATATACAGACATCAAGGTGATGGATTATTCAAAGCCTGCCTTCACGTAGTTCCAGCTATCTGATCTTTTACTTGTATTTCTTTAATTTCTATATCGAAAATCCTGGTCTTATTATATAAGAATATTGAAAAAATCAATTCTCTTTCTACTTTATGACTAGAGGTCTTGGATTTTTTTATTTGGTACCATAAACAGCTGAATCTTTCTTTTTTTTTTTTGGGTTAAAAAACAGCTGAATCTTTCTATATTTCTTTCTTAGAGTCTCACGATGCATTGAGCTCTTTTCTTTATAATGGTAAATTCACTTCCTTTGAAAATTAACAACTCAAGAAATACAGTTACAAAATACTTCGACAACGTAACTAATTCGATATTCTAAAGATCAATCAGTGTCCCATACCGAAGTCCACACTAATCCCTGAAACCTATAGAAATTTGGGTTTTTTTTTCAATAAAAACGTTTACGGATGGTGTGTAGAACCATGAAAGTTAAAATGACTCTGGCGAAAGCAAAGAAGATATTAAACGTGAACAAGATGGTGACACACACCATATTAATAGAGGAAGAGAAGATAACCATCTCAGAAACAATAATTCTCTGTTGCTGATGTGATGATGTAAATGCTACTACCCCACAAGAACCAGGGCAGTCTACAAATGGCTTCATGCCATTAACAAAAAGGAAAAAATGAAACAGACAGCAGAAAAAGACACCACTCTTATAGTCTTATTGCTCTATATATAGTGGATCCTCTCGTCTAACAATATTACTCCTTGATCGTCTTTTTTTTTTTTTTTTTCTCACCACATTTCCTTTCCAATTTATATTTCCTTCTCACACTATTTTTCGTCATTTGTTTGTTTCGAGAACTTTAATGTTACAAATGAACAAGACTACATAGGGGATGTGACATATGTGTATGCTTGCTAGCTATCGTGTTTTATATAAAGTATATGTGTAGTGTAAACTAAGTGATATGATATTGAAAACGCTCAAGAAGACATATCTGCCTTGTTATACACTGATGGGGTCCAAGCTCAAATCATACAGCTCAAAGACCACTTGGACTAAATTCTCACCTCATCTGGAGCCCGTCTCGAAGAAGAATCAGTCCAATCCGAGTTCAGATGAAGAAGTTATTGAGTTTTCAAATCAGGTCATGAACTCGAGGTTACTCATTTGGACCTACGCGCATTCAAAGGAGGATTTCGACCAATCCAGAAGGAAATATTTTATGATCCGACTTTTTCTGGAATCTTGATTCATCAGAGAATCAGGGAGAATTCGATTCAAATAAAAAGGAGTTCATACTTGGAAGATATGGATTTTACAACTCAGTGGATCTGCTTCAGACCCAGTTTCGCGTCTGATCCAAAGATTGAGGTCCAGAGCCCAACTCAGAAACGATCTCGACATGAAACCAATTGGAGAATCTTAATAGATCTGTTCTGGTTCCAAAAAGCCCAAGATCAGAAGAAATTTCCATTGGATCTCAGAGATACACCTCATTTTCCTAAATGGGTCAACATGATTCTATACTTGATGATTTCTAGGCCTGATTGGTTTGAGAGCTTGCAGGCTTACGTTTGGCATCCAGGAGGCTTCTCTACTAAGCCCAATATGAAGACATGACTCAGCCCATCTTGTTTCAGATCATCAAAATTCGTTCAAAGGAGTTAAAGAGACAAGAAGCTCAAGGGTTATTCAAAGAATATCAAGAGTCATTCAACCATTAGTTAATATTTGTCTTTAATTTTAGTCTAAGTAATAATTCCAAGATTGCCTTGTTTTCTTCACATTTCTACTCTATATAATCATATAATCTCTAAGAGAAATAATCAGACTATCTTTTTATCAAACTTCTTCTTTGAGAGTGATTCTCACTTTTGTTCCTTATGAACATTTTTTTGATCATTTGGAGGTTATCCTTTGATCATGTCACGGTGAGTCATATCCGTGGTTCGATTGTTGGTGAGTCATATCCATCAATCACAACTCAATCTGTTTGGTGAGTCATATCCAGACGATCACAAACTTGGCTTGTCTTGGTGAGTCATATCCAAGGAGTCATTTCGGTAAATCAGGAGCCTTTCCGCAGCTACCTGTGTGACCATTCAATCCACATCCTTTGTTCTTTGAAGCCTTTTGGTTCTTTAGAAGCAAAGCTTATCCATTACCAACTTCAGAGTGCCGATTCCTTGGGAGGATCGTATCACTAAGGGTCTAATTGTATTTAGTTAATTCTTAATCTCTCTTGTATACCCTATATAAATAGTTGTACGAGTGTATCAATAATATTATTCACTTTCACATTCTATATAGTATCAGAGCTTCAATATCCTAAGAACCTCTAAAAATTTTCTTTTCCGAAATTCAAAACAAACACAGCCACCATGGCCTCTTCGACGCCAAACTCGCCAGCCACCAGCAATGCAATTCAAGTCAACACCCAAACCTTGTTCAATGTTAATACATCTAACGTCACCAAACTCAATGCGACGAACTACCTCATGTGGAGTCTGCAGATCCATGCTCTTCTCGACGGCTATGATCTTGCAGGCTATGTCAATGGCACCACTGCAATTCCACCAGTCACGTTACAACCAATAACGTTGCAAGAGCGAATCCAGACTAAACGGTCTGGAAAAGATAAGACAAACTGATCTATGGTGCACTGCTAGGTGCGATCTCTGCTCCCGTTCAACCCATTGTTGCTTGAGTAAAAACTTCCACACAGATCTGGGAAACCCTCACCAGCACCTATGCGAAGTCAAGTCGTGGGCACTGATAGCAGTTAACTTTGGAACTCAAAGCTTGGACAAAATGTACCAAAACCATCGATGAGTATCTTCAAGGTTTGATCACTTGTTTTGACAAACTAGCAATGCTGGGAAAACCTCTTGATCAGGAGGATCAAGTAGACTATATTCTTGCTGGTCTTCCCGAGGAGTACAAACCATTAGTGGATCAAATTGAGAGCCATGACACAACGTCGTCTCTCACAAACCTCCATGAGCGTCTAATCAATCATAAAGCAAAACTTATGATAGTGGCTTCACCAACATTATTCCCAGCATCCGCCAATGTTGTTCACCAACACAGCAAGAACAACAACAATTCCAACACCAACAACAGTCGCAATCAACACAAATCCAAACAATTGCAACAAAAAAACTGGCAACCGTCAGCATCTGCTCCCTACACTGGTCGATCAGATCAACGTCAGCTTTGTCCCTACCTTGGTTGCTGTCAGATATGCAGCATAAAAGGCCACAGTGATCGCAGGTGCCCAATCGATAATACAGTCTGCTCAACTCAATCCTCCGAGTCCATTCACACCGTGGCAACCACGCGTGAATCTCGCAGTTGGTACACCGTACACAGCTGATAACATCGTATTTTAACCACTTTTGTGGATCGTTTTTAAATACTTTTCAAATGTTTATTTTTCAGTGTTTTTATTTTGTATTTTCTAGTATTTGTAGTTCCAAGACTATTTTCAGGTAATTAAGGCAAAATGAGTGCATTTTGGAGCAAAATATCATTTTAGATTAATTCAGACCGTCAGAAGTTTCACATCCGATGAATATATTTTCACTGTCTGATCATCCCCAAAATTGGATTTAAGATAAATGAGACAACTAGATTTCAAATTCAATTAGTTTGGAGACATTACTATGGTTAAATCTCTAGATATCCTTGATGCACTGAAGACATGTTCTGCAGTCTCGCGAAGGAAGCAAGTGCAGAATGAAGATTCAACCTTATAAGCCAATGTCTGTGGGTCCAAAGGCCACGACCACGGATAACACACTCTTAGCCACGGTTAGGAGTCTCTGGCTGCGGCTAAACCCCCATTTAACACGGCTGGAAACCTCACGACCACGGTCGTCTGAAAGGCTGGCCGAAGACCCCGTTTTAAGTCCAATTCGTCTTCTCTTCAACGAAAATCATATGGACGACTGGACAAAGTTGAAGACCTATAAATATGTATCTTAGCAGACCTATCTTCGAGTGCCTCAAAAGAGCCCTTTTTAGGAGCCACCAAATTTAGTTTTCCTAGGGCTTTTATGTTTTTATGTTCTTAGTTCTTAGTTTAGGGAAATAAAGATTTCTTTTGAACCATCCTTATGTTATACCTTTACTTTATGCAATATTTAAGTTCAGCTTTTACTTTTATGTCTTTCAATTTCGTTTTTACTTTCTCCATGTTCGATTAGTTGTTTAAAAGATTTGAAGAAAAGTTTTCTCCGAGCCTAGTTCTTGAAATCGAGATGCTTGTTCTTCATCTCTTTGTCTCTTTTTCTCTACTTCTTTCTTTTAATTACTTTATGCACGTTTTTGGAAAATGAGGTATGAGTTTAAAGGCTCCATCGAAGGGAACCGACTATGTTCGGTAGGGATCTTCGCGAGATAAACCAAGTCGAATTCTTGAAATCTTTCTTCTAAGCTTTTACTTAAAGTATGGATCTAGCGCTGCGAACTAGAGACTGATCTTGGTACGTAGTGTTGCGAAATCATTAGGTACCATATCTAGCTTGAGAAGAGCAATTCTGCCAATAGGAGTGGAAACCTACCTATGAGTGACTTTTGAATGTAGACAAGTCTTGTTAAAACTATTGCGCAAAGTTGTTACCGGGGCCAGAGTCGAAAGCTACTATTCATAGTCGTGGGTGACAGTTGGTTATGACTACGAGAGTGGCATAGTCACACCATCATGGCTCGAGTTCTAAGTATTTACTAGGATCAATTTTAAGAGATTGTTTTGCGCGATTCGAATCGATCATATCCTGAAGGCATCCTTTATATTCAACATCGATTTATTCACTTTCTAGTTTAGTTTTATTTTCCTTAGCATACATATATATAGAAAATGTACAACCTATCTAAAACCCCGGCCCGTTTTTTGGTTTACTAATTCTGGTTCTAAGGTTTTACAGGTAAAGAATGATTCTCCGTGGATCGACACCCTAAGTACTCAACGCACTGCTGTGCACTTGCAGATAACTAGGGTTATAAATTTAAAACATGAAGCCGCAAAGTAAACCCTAACAGCATCAACAACGAACAACTGGCTCCTTGATAGTGGTGCCACTCAACACATCTCCAATGATCTCAAAATTCTGTCGCTGCATCAGCCCTACATAGGTGGCGATGATGTCTTGATTGGAGATGGTTCTCCTCTTACGATCTCACACACAGGTTCAACATTACTTGACTCATTCTCTCGAGATCTTGCGCTAAATAAAGTTCTTTATGTTCCTGATATTCATAAGAACTTGATCTCCATATACTGTTTATGCAATACTAATCAAGTCTCGGTTGAATTCTTCCCAGCTCATTTTCAAGTGAAGGATCTCAGTTTGGGGGTTCTTCTGCTTCAAGGCCGAACGAAGGATGAAATTTACGAATAGCTAGTGACTGCTCCCAAAGCTCTGGCGTTGTATGCTTCTCCGAGATCAAAAAAGACATTGGCTTCATGGCACTCACGGCTAGGGCACCCAGCACCACCAATTCTCAATTCTATCATTTCTCAATTTTCTTTACCTGTCTCTCCATCTTCGAAAACATCATTTTTCTGTTCGGATTGTCACATTAATAAAAGTCACAAACATTCCTTCTCCGAAACTTCTATTGTCTCCAATCGCCCTTTACATTATCTCTTTAGTGATGTCTGGACGTCACCACTCCTGTCCATTGACAACAACAAATACTACTTCATCTTCGTTGATCATTACACCAGATATACATGGTTCTAGCCTCTCATACAGAAATCCAGGTCAAAGAAATTTTCATTGCATTCAAAACCCTCGTTGAAAACCATTTCCGAACTAAAATTGATACCCTATACTCTGATAATGATGGTGTATGTTGCCCTATGATAATCTTTCAACCGCTAACTCATAGATCTCTGCGACAAACTCAGGTATTGCCTTCTAATCTTAATGATTCTTCTTCTACTCAAAGCCAGCGGCCCACTGGCTAAGCTCAAATCCCAAATAACCAAACCCAGCTTCAACTCACCCTCACCAATCAAAGGCCCTCTGGCCCAGCCCCATCCCAAACAACCCAACAAGCTATATTACCTACCTCCCAAAGGCTCACTGGCCCAACCAATGATATACACCTAACAACATATGCTCACCCCGCGAATGCTCCCTCCACAAACACCGAATCGCCACAAAACACCCATAAAATAACCATATGAAGCAAAAATAAAATCACCAAACCAGTCCAGAAGTTTAGCTTTATGGCTACTCTCCCGAAGTCCTATGAAGCCGAGCTAACGTGTTATACGAAGGCGATGAAAGATGAGAAATGGCATAAGGCAATGTCAATTGAATATGACCGTCAAATCACAACCACACATGGGATCTTATTCCACCGGATCTGTCTTAGAATGTTGTTGGCTGTCGGTGGGTATTTAAAATAAAGTTTCTACCAACTGGAGATCTCGACAAATACAAACCCAGGCTCGTTTCCAAAAGGTTCACTATAAGAAAGAGGCCAATTTTTAATGAAAATTTACATCGATTAATAATCTTCGTAAAATTACGATACATTTACACCGAATTTACAACGAGGACAAATTTCATCGTAAATTAGACGTAAATAATAGAAGTCATAAATTCGTCGTAAATTTACAAAGATTTTACAACGAATTAACAAGGGAGTTAATTTTCGTCGTAAGTGAGACATAAACTTTACATCGATTCTACAACGATCAGCCTCTCTCTTGACTTCGATGTAATCTCGATGTAAAATTAGTTTTTGATGTAAATTCGATGTAAATATTCAATGGAAATTTGTTGGTAGCCAAAAAAAAATCTATATACCCCTCTCACTTCTCTCATTATTCTACCAAAAAAAAACATACAAAGACACACTCCAGCACCTATTGATTTTGCACCTTTTAACATCTCGGGTTGGGCTCGATAAACACCTCAATAGGATCGCTAATACTACCACTTCTAGACTTGGAAGTTTTTGGAGTCTTTGAATTTTTGAGTATAATTTTTATGAGTTTTATATGTTAAAAAAAGAACAAATTAAAAAACAAAAATTTGATTTTTTTTTTAAATGTCTATATATGATCTACGAAAATAGATGTATACGCCCAAAGATGCAAAGAGGGCGTTATTTGAAGACTTCAAAAACGGGTTAGAAATATTCATGTATCAGACAAGCTTTATGCAAACAACTATAGAAAGCGGAAAAAGTATTGTCTTTCTCTGAAATGCGAAAATAGAAAACATATTCTTATTGACACAATGTGGAAGCATTTATTGAAAAGATGGTTTATGCCGCAATACTTTAGTTGGTATCAACATGGAGAAGGCTATGGTCAAAATAGTGGTCGGAGTGCTGCCGCAGGTAGTAGTAGTAGTCTTCAAGAACATGAAGATTTTGAAGCATCAAATGATTATCAGAGTAGTCAATTTGAGGGTCAAGATCAAGATATGATACATGATATGGTTAATGTTGCATTTCTTGAAACGCATGCTGATATTGTTGAGGACCCCTATGCAGATGTGAAACGCTTATATGATATGTTAAACGCTGCGAAACAGCCGCTCTACGATGGATGTAGAGAAGTTCTGTCTAAATTATCATTAGCAGCTCAGATGATGACAATTAAAACTGATCACAATCTATCTGAAGTTTGCATGGAAGATTGGACAGATCTTATTAAAGAGTATTTGCCGGAGGATAATTGGGCCACCGAAACATATAATGAAATTCATAAGTTGATTTTTAGTCTTGGATTGCCTTCTGAGATGATTGATGTATGTGTTGATAATTGTATGTTTTTATGGAGAGATGATGATAAACTTCAGGAATGTCGTTTTTTGACAAAAACCGAGATATAGGCCGCAAACTTCTGGGCATTAGAAGATATCGTACCAACGAATGTGGTATCTTCCTATAACTGATAGATTAAAAAGACTTTATCAATCTGAACGGACAGCTGCATTGATGAGGTAGCATGCAGAACATTCACAAACATATAGCAAAATGACTCACCCTTCTGATGGAAAATCATAGAAACACTTTAACACCATACATCCAGACTTTGCTAGATGTAAGAGAAAATTGGAACTGGGACATCTCGATCAATGAGACGGTGCAGACGGAGTTTAGGAAAAAGGAGATGAAATGCCTCGTCAACACCGTTTCAGATTGGAAGCGGAAGTGGGAAATCGACGGCGATGATGCGAAGCCCAGTTTGATGTCGTCATACTACACTCCCCAAGCATCAAATGTTTCTTCACCAAAGTTCGAGATATTTGAGTCTTATTTCCAAAACACCTGAGATCGTCCAATTTGGAATTATGAGTTGAAATTTATGGTGATCGGAAGAAACACACATCTCGGAGCCGCTCAACGCCTATATCGACCTGCGTATCGAGATAAACGATGGTCGATACTTTGGACCTTGAACCGCCGAAAGAATGTCGACCAAGATATCGAGGTGAAGCATTGGTCGACATTTTGAACCTTGGAGCGCCGAGAGATTGTCGACCAAAGTATCGACCAAGCCCATGGTCGATATTCTTGTTAAAAAATCCTTTGCAAAAATGTCGACCAAGATATCGAGATATGGCACGTCGATATTTCTCTCAATCCAGTCCGAATTTTAGGGCTTTAATGGGCCAATATCCTGTTTGTTAAGGGTTGAATCTTTAAGAAAACCCTCCCTATATATAGTTTGGAGACAGTAGTCATTATGTTAAGCTTTATTCTTCTTAATTTATTTGCCTCTTTTGTGAAAGACTCCTTTGAAGAAAAATATCTGTTTTTGAGAGTTTGAATCAAGAGAAATCAAAGACCTTTTGTGTGTTTAAATCTGCAATCTATCTTATCTATCTTCTCTGTCATCATTTCCATCCATTAATCATGCCAATCTACTCTATTTGCAAAGGTTTAAGAGAAATTAGTATGATTAGTGAGTTGTTTCCTTAATGAGGTTCTAGATATATAGGTTAGGGTGCTGAAGTGCTAGATTAGGAGTGCTTAGGGCTAGATCCATGCTTTCAATTCTCTAAATATCTGGTCTCTATGCTAGATCCTTGCACATCACTTGTGATCTAAAATTTGGGTTTTTCATGCACCAAAAGTGTTTGATGAAATTCCTAAAAGAGCTATATTAGAGGTTTATGCTTTAGTGTCATGATGATGTTTGTTATTTGCATAAATGATCATTTAGGATTGATTTTTAATGTTGTCTTGTTGTTTGATCTCCAATGAGGATTGAGTATGTGAAATGGCTTGATTTGTGTCTTGATGCTTGGAAAAGATTAAGGCTTGATTAGAATCCTAAATCATTTGAATCATGTCTCATTATTGGCATTAGCATTCTTAGTTTAGCACCAAAGCACCCTAACCAACTATCATGTCTAGAATCTCATGCTTCCATCATTCCATATCATCTCATCTTGTTTCATTGCTTGTTTGTTTAGTTTACTTAATCATTTGTCTTTGTTCTAGTTTTTTTTTTATCTTGTTTTAGGCATAAGTCACCAACAAACTTTACCATTTGCTTGAATTAAGAAACTGTTTTACATTCTAGTGTCTACCACACATTGGATTGATAAAGCCTTTATGCTACAACAGCAAAAGGTATTGATGACCTTTACTAGAGCCTAAAAACCTCTAGTCATCAGTCATCTTTTCAATCTAAACTCATTTGTGTTTTTGCTGACAGCTTAAATTCATTCCTCTTTCCCTTTTGTATTTATGCATTTGAATGAAGCTCCTCAATGAGCTATCCCAATTCCTAACTATTTTTTCTCTTTAAAATGAGCTCGTTTGAGCAAAATCTATTCTCGCATTGAAATTTCCTGCACCTTGAACAGTGATTTTTTCAACAAGACAGAGTTTGGCACAAATGGCAAGCACATTTAAGTCATGCCATTGTATAACAACAGAAGGAACGATTATCCTGCTGGGTAATGTGATTCGAAACACTAAAACAAATTTGAGATATAACAGATTCACTAAACTAACATAAAAAAAACCCTAGATAACAAAAACGAGACAAAGAAGCCAAGAAAACACACTAACTTTAGCAAGCATAAGAGGAAAGTAATACAAGAATCCATGAAAAAAAAGCTTGAGCCAGCATATTGATATAAGACTCGGGTGAGACTTATAAGATTGCGGAATCAATGGCTTGGTGGGATCAACACGCTGGCTTTGTCGCTCTCTCGTGTGGATCAGTGGATGGAGATGGTAAGACAAGGCTTGTTCACACAAGACTTGAATCGAGATGGGATCTGTCAAGCTGGCTTTAATGCTCTCTCTTGAGGGATCGGTTAAGGGTTTTGAAGTGGATCGAAGGCACCACAGAGACAATGAAGGGATCACTGATACTGCGGCTCAACTCTCGGTGAATCACACACACAAGATCAAGCAAGAAAAGCTCTTAGAAACAAGCTAAGAAAACGGCGTTATTTTATTGATATCGGGGAAAAGGTTAAAGTACAAGAGCTGTGTGTGGGACTTTATAAACAGTCCGTCAGCTTTGAACCTTCTAGGGTTCGACTCAAAGAAATAGAAAACGACACTAAGGACTCAAAACAACAGGAATTGTAAAAAGAAATAAAGCAAAATGGCAAAGCGTCTCATTTGGACACAAAAATGGAAAGTTCACTTAAAAATAAAAAGGAAAGAAACTAAGCGTGTGCAACCTTTTCTGGACTTGTTCTGTGCACCTCTGATGATCTCTAGTGTGTTGGACACCACTAGGATACTCCCATGTTACCTGCACAAATCGTATAAATGGAAAATACCTGGTTACGGCCGGTTGTGGGCTTGCTTGTTACGTCGTTGAGTAGCTCGTGAGTCTTGAGGTTTTCTTAGTTAGTCTTGATGTTTTCTTTGTCTAGAGTCCTGCTAACGTTGAATCCTGCGAGTTCTTCAAGTATCTTCACGCGTCCCACTTCATGTTCCTCTTCTTGTCTCATTTGCTCGCTATCGGCTCCGAGTCTTGAAACGGTTGTATCTTGAGGGTCCAATGCGGTCTCTTAGAGACTCTTGGTATTCCGTGCTCCATTTCCTGTCAAACAAACATGTATACCTGGTTCTAGTTGAGGCTGGTTATCTTTGAGGCTCAAACGCGCGAAACCCTCCATTATGTCTAAATCGGGTCCTTTGGGGCTGTCTCGCGAGTGTTGCTCTTGAGTCACGTTTTTGAATGCGTCTCCAAGTTCCATGGTACTTAGTAATGATTCCACGGCCAAGTTGAACCCTTCTCTAAGCCTCCTTGCTTTGGAACGGGTCATCTGTGCTTCTTTGAGCTCGGGAACGATCTTTGGGTCTGGTGATGGTTCGATGGCCTCATCACATATATACACAAGTATACGGTGTTATCAACTCTCCCAGACTAAAAAATTTGTTTGTCCTCAAACAAAGCAAGTTTCAAGCTTAGAAAAAGCCTTTAACAAAAATCATAGGGAACTCAAAATCATCAGAAACCATAAACCTAGACTATAATCAATCATAATGCATCTATTGGGTGTTGCCTAAAAAATTCTCACCAAAATACAAACATAACAAGTCCGTTGATCCATCATGCGAAAATCTACACACTTAGACATAACTTCCAGTCAACTAGCTCTTAACATTCATTATAAGTTTCAGTGGTTCTCATCAAAAGAAAAATAAACAAAGCAATCAAGGCTAGGTATTCAAAGGGCTTTTTAGGGGTGAAATTTGATGTGTTTAGGGTTATCTTAATTTCTAGAGAAGCAGGATATTATGCAAAACAGCAAGAGAGGATGAAATTATTGATGTCCACAGTTTCCTGTCATGTTCTTCTTGCCATAAGATCTCTGATCTTCTTCAGGTTCTTCTTATAATTCCCCCAGACTTAGATTTTTGTCTAGGTTATTATAGCTCCCATAAATGAATACCTGTTGTTTTGGCTCCAAATAATTTCGACAATCTAAAGATTCTTTAGGTTTTTGTTTCCTTTCTTTTTTATTATTTTTCTTTCACTTTCTTTTTTTGATTTTTTTTTCATAAAAAGGAAACACCTTTTGATATAGAGTCTTAGAGATGCACGAGAATCACCATTAAGAATGAGCTTTCTGAGCCGGCTCAAGATGCTGATACTCTGCCTTTCTAATTCCATTCGGTCATTCTCTTGAGTGACTGAAAAACTGTGTCATTCTTCCCATTCCAGCGTTTTTGCACATATCTGCTGATATACACTAAAGAGAGAATGCATGAAGTTCAAAAATAAAGGTTTTGGGTTAAGGGTATGACACCAGCTGAAGATGAACTGGCCATCTAGGACAACAAAGAGTGGTAAAAATGAGGAAAAAGATGTCCTAGATGTTAACATGATGCCTGCCTAAAATTCAATGATGAGAAAATTAAATATCAATATTAAGTCCAAATAGAATGAGCTAGTATATCCAGTCAGAAAGAATCTTCATGAATAGAAGTCCTTTGGTGAGAGTTCATATTGCAAGTACTCTAGCTACCGCCTAGTCTAATACTAACCAAAAAGGAGCTATCATGCATAGTGTAGAAGCATACAGGTTGGTAATCATCATAGATTTTTGTCATCATTCCCTCAAAACGTATTTGTACTTTGAAAACACTTTGAAAAATCAATTTTTTTTTATATAAAAAATTGCAGAATGCAAAGACTCATGAAAGAAATGTGGTTAGAAAAAGATGAAATCCTCCCCAGACTTAAATCACACTTTGCCACGATTTGGGATAAATCAGAGTAAGAATGAGAAATAAAATATGCAATGAATTGAAAAGATAAAGAAAAAGAAAACTTACCTGGACGTCTCGGGATCATGGTATGATGGTGTAGTGATGGTAAAGGCTGGTGGGTGGTCGAAGGTGGGAAGGGGAATGAATTGAAGTCATCATACTATAGATCCGAGACAAAACAAAATCATTGTGGATCGAGTTGGTATGACCCCGGGTCGAGCAGGTACGACCACAGATCGACCAGACACGATCGCGGATCAAGCAGACACGACCGCGGGTCGACCAGGCACGACCGCAGGTTGGTACCTCGCGAGCGGGGGGGACACCAATTATTTTTTTTTTCAAAGACCTGAAACTAAGAAAAATAAAACTGAAAATTAGGAAGAAAAAGTTGTCATAAAGTCAATTTACTAACCTTTGAGATTGTGCAGGTGAAGACGATTGGATTCCCCGGCAACAGCGCCAAAAACATGATGTGCTTGGGGGTGAGGGAACAAGTTTTACCCTAATAAAAACAAATGAAAGCCGCAAGTGCACAGCTAATCAGTTATAGTACTTAGGGATCGAATCGACAGTGATTTGTGTGCCCAATAATTTTTCTAAGTTTATATTTAGACTAAATCAGGTTTTAAGGTGTCTGTGTGTGACATGGATTAAACTAAAACTAAAGAGAGAAAATAAACCTATCCTAAAAAGCAAGTAGACAATCAAACGAAAGCAAAAATGAAACTAGCAAAACTTCGAACAAGTGAAAATGTGAATCTAAAGGAAGCAAATGTAGATCGATTAAGTTGTAAATAATGATTAAAAACACTGGACTTTCGGGAACTATATAGGGATCATAATCGGTTTCAACACTAGGGATTTTAGATTGGGGTTGACGGATATCAAAATATCTAGGGTTCTAGAGCTAGAGTACGGCGGTATGATTACGTCACCGTCGTGATCATAAACAACTGTCTCTCGCAACCCTGACCAGTAGATTTCCACTCTGGCCCTGGAGGGAAGAGATGCAGGATCTTGTACAGGACTCGTCAGTACTCACTACTTCGCCGCAGGTAGGTTTCCACTCCTACGGAAAAATCGCCCGTTTTATTCTAGGTTGGATACTTAATGAAAACTTTCGCAACAATAACTATCTAGATCAGAAACGAGGTGATCAATCAAACATTCATGCATTAATAATAAGAATAAACAAAGAACATAATTAAAATCCCAGATCTAAAAACCTTGATGTCTTATTCGATTATGAGAGCCCTTTTCGGGAACCCTATACCCAATTCGAGATCTACTCAGACATGGATGAGGTCGACATCATTATTGATTTAATGAAAGCAATAAAAAACAGTAAAGAAAAGAGATGAAAGAAAGCTTATTTATTGATGAACTCAAAGTTGAAGAATCCTCTCTAAAAATCGCATAAAACGGCTGGAAAAGGTGTGTCTGTAAAAAGTATGGAAGATGTATCTAAAAATGACCTAAATGACAAGTACTTATAGTCTTCAATACTCCAGGGTCTCTAAGGTTCCGGAATTGACGCTGGAAAATGACTTGAGCTTCAGAAATAGGCTTCGTAATTAAGTCAGAGATGCTTGGCCGCAGTCGCGTGAAATGTGACCGTGGGGAATAGGTGCTTGGACGCGGTCGCGTGGCTCTGGCCGTGGTGAATAGCCTGTTGGTCGTGGTCCCGTAGCTTGCTGGCCGTCTTCAAATGTCTCTGGGGCAAATGGATTATCTTGAGATCCAACCATTGGTATCTCTCCAAACAAAGTGAATTTGAAAGTTAGTTGAGTCTTCTATTAAGTGTCCCAAACAAAGTGAATTTGAAATGAATTATCTTGAGATCCAACCATTGGTATCTCTCCAAACAAAGTGAATTTGAAAGTTAGTTGAGTCTTCTATTAAGTGTCCAATTTGGGGGTGATCAGACGGTTAGAAGGTCTTCGTCTCTCTATGAGAGTTCTGACAATCTCAATTTATCCAAAAGAGTATTTTTGTTCCAATTTGCACATCTTTCTCCCAAATTTCCTCAAATTATCTGAAAAGTATTTTAAAATTCAAAAACATAGAAATCCTTTGAAAACCTTTGAAAATGGAGTAAAAACACATCAAAAGATATTAAAATGATCCATAAAAATAGTCAAAATCCGGTGTTATCAGTACACTATGGTAGATCTGAGGAGAAACTGAGTTTGACAGCCAGGATTTCATCATACTGTTACAACGAGACCAGATGCGAAAGAGAGGATCTGATTCAGCAAGACGAGGAAGCGATCCATCAACAAAACCTATCTTATTCTTAGCATCTAGAGCTATACACATAGCAGCGTTCTAATCATCATAGTTTGTACCATCGAGTTTTAGGAAGATGATTTGCAAACTTGAATGATCTGCACTATGCATATTAAATGGAGATTGACTTGGATCCTGAGATTCTGAGAATGCAGAGGCTCGCAAGTTTCTGGAGACTTGAGATTGAGTCAACGGAGGAGTATTCTGAGGAAGATGTGCTGCTTCAGATGAGGATCGAGTAGATTTCCGAGCTGAACTCGTCAAAGTAGATCGACGAGGTGAATTCTGTATTGTAACTTCAAATCGAACCAAGGAAATCGAAAATGAAACTCAAATTTGAAGAAAATGAAGAGAATTAGAGCTTGGATGAATCTGATACCATATTAGTTAACGAGAAAATGGAGAAGACGATGGAAAATTTTGTTTGAAAAAGATATTTTCTTATTAGATTGTTGCATCTGATCAGGCTACACTTATATACAATTGCTCAATAGTGAACCGATTTAAACCGAACTATACAATTAATTTACAATGTCAAACCAGCTAAAGGAAACAGGAACAACACATTGAACCAATCCACTCCAATAGAAGTCCAAACTAATACCTGAAACCTACAGAAATTCAGGTTTTTTGTCAATACAAACGTTTACGGATGGTGTATAGAACCATGAAAATTAAAATGACTCTAAATGGCGAAAGCCAAGAAGATATTAAACGTGAGCAAGATGGTGACACACACCATATAAATAGAGTAAGAGAAGATGACCATCTCAGAAACAATAATTCTCTGTTGCTGATGTGATGATGTAAATGCTACTACCCCACAAGAACCAGGGAATTCCACAAATGGCTTCATGCCATTAACACAAAGGAAAAAAAATGAAAGAGACAGAAGAAAAAGACAACTCTTATTGCTCTATGGTGGATCCTCTCGTCTAACAATATTACTCTTTGATCGTCATTTTTTTTTCTCACCACATTTCCTTTCCAATAACAATATTACCTCGGTCCGAGGCATTTGTTTCTAGCTCGGGGACTAGGAAACCCGAGTCTCGTTTCCGTTTCGGCATCCGAGACATCTAGAGAGGTAATTAAGATTACCTCGATCCGAGGCATTCGTTTCTAGCTCGGGGACTACGAAACCCGAGTCTCGTTTCCGTTTCAGCATCCGGGACATCTAGATAGGTAATTAAGATTACCTCGATCCGAGGCATTTGTTTCTAGCTCGGGGACTAGGAAACCCGAGTCTCGTTTCCGTTTCGGCATCCGGGACATCTAGAGAGGTAATTAAGATTACCTCGATCCGAGGCATTTGTTTCTAGCTCGAAGACTAGGAAACCCGAGTCTCGTTTCCGTTTCGGCATCCAGGACATCTAGAGAGGTAATTAAGATTACCTCGATCCGTGGCATATGTTTCTAGCTCGGAAACTCGGAAACCCGAGTCTCGTTTCTGTTTTGGCATCCGGTACATCTAGAGAGGTAATTAAAGATTACCTCATTCCGAGGCATTTGTTTCTAGCTCGGGGACTAGGAAACCCGAGTCTCGTTTCCATTTCGGCATCCGGGACATCTAGAGAGGAAATTAAGATTACCTCGATCTGAGACATTAATTTCTAGCTCGGGGACTAGGAAACCCGAGTCTCGTTCCGTTTCGGCATCCAGGACATCTAGAGAGGTAATTAAGATTACCTCGATCCGAGACATTTGTTTCTAGCTCGGGGACTAGGAAACCCGAGTCTCGTTTCCGTTTCGGCATCCGGGACATCTAGAGAGGTAATTAAGATTACCGCGATCCGAGACATTTGTTTCTAGCTCAGGGACTAGGAAACCCGAGTCTCGTTTCTGTTTCCGCATCCGGGACATCTAGAGAGGTAATTAAGATTACCTCGATCCGAGGCATTTGTTTCTAGCTCGGAGACTAGGAAACCCGAGTCTCGTTTCCGTTTCGGCATCCAGGACATCTAGAGAGGTAATTAAGATTACCTCGATCCGTGGCATTTGTTTCTAGCTCGGAAACTAGGAAACCCGAGTCTCGTTTCTGTTTTGGCATCCGGTACATCTAGAGAGGTAATTAAAGATTACCTCATTCCGAGGCATTTGTTTCTAGCTCGGGGACTAGGAAACCCGAGTCTCGTTTCCGTTTCGGCATCCGGGACATCTAGAGAGGAAATTAAGATTACCTCGATCTGAGACATTAATTTCTAGCTCGGGGACTAGGAAACCCGAGTCTCGTTTCCGTTTCGGCATCCGGGACATCTAGAGAGGTAATTAAGATTACCTTGATCCGAGGCATTCGTTTCTAGATCGGGGACTTGGAAACCCGAGTCTCATTTCCGTTTCGGCATCCGGGACATCTAGAGAGGTAATTAAGATTACCTCGATCCGAGGCATTTGTTTCTAGCTCGGAGACTAGGAAACCCGAGTCTCGTTTCCGTTTCGGCATCCGGGACATCTAGAGAGATAATTAAGATTACCTCGATCCGAGGCATTTGTTTCTTACTCGGGGACTAGGAAACCCGAGTCTCGTTTCCGTTTCGGCATCCGGGATATCTAGAGAGGTAATTAAGATTACCTCGATCCGAGGCATTTGTTTCTAGCTCGGGGACTAGGAAACCCGAGTCTCGTTTCCGTTTCCGCATCCGAGACATCTAGAGAGGTAATTAAGATTACCTCGATCTGAGGCATTTGTTTCTAACTAGGGGACTAGGAAACCCAAGTCTCGTTTCCGTTTCGGCGTCCGAGATATCTAGAGAGGTAATTAAGATTACCTCGATCCGAGGCATTTGTTTCTAGCTCGGGGACTAGGAAACCCGAGTCTCGTTTCCGTTTCGGCATCCGGGAAATCTAGAGAAGTAATTAAGATTACCTCGATCTGAGGCATTTGTTTCTAGCTCGGGGACTAGGAAACCCAAGTCTCGTTCCCGTTTCGACATCCAGGACATCTAGAGAGGTAATTAAGATTACCTCGATCCGAGACATTTGTTTCTAGCTCGGGGACTAGGAAACCCGAGTCTCGTTTCCATTTCGGCATCCGGGACATCTAGAGAGGTAATTAAGATTACCGCGATCCCAGACATTTGTTTCTAGCTCGGGGACTAGGAAACCTGAGTCTCGTTTCCGTTTCGGCATCCGGGACTTCTAGAGAGGTAATTAAGATTACCTCGATCCGAGGCATTTGTTTCTAGCTCGAGGACTAGGAAACCCGAGCCTCGTTTCCGTTTCGACATCCAGGACATCTAGAGAGGTAATTAAGATTACCTCGATCCGAGACATTTGTTTCTAGCTCGGGGACTAGGAAACCCGAGTCTCGTTTCCATTTCGGCATCCGGGACATCTAGAGAGGTAATTAAGATTACCGCGATCCCAGACATTTGTTTCTAGCTCGGGGACTAGGAAACCTGAGTCTCGTTTCCGTTTCGGCATCCGGGACTTCTAGAGAGGTAATTAAGATTACCTCGATCCGAGGCATTTGTTTCTAGCTCGAGGACTTGGAAACCCGAGCCTCGTTTCCGTTTCGGCATCCGGGACATCTAGAGAGGTAATTAGATTACCTTGATCCGAGGCATTTGTTTCTAGCTCGGGGACTAGGAAACCCGAGTCTCATTTCCGTTTCGGCATCCGGTACATGTAGAGAGGTAATTAAGATTACCTCGATCCGAGGCATTTGTTTCTAGCTCGGAGACTAGGAAACTCGAGTCTCGTTTCCGTTTCGGCATCCGGGATATCTAGAGAGGAATTAAGATTACCTCGATCCGAGGCATTTGTTTCTAGCTCGGGGACTAGGAAACCCGAGTCTCGTTTCCGTTTCCGCATCCGGGACATCTAGAGAAGTAATTAAGATTACCTCGATCCGTGGCATTTGTTTCTAGCTCGGAGACTAGGAAACCCGAGTCTTATTTCCGTTTCGGCATCCGGGACATCTAGAGAGGTAATTAAGATTACCTCGATCCGAGGCATTTGTTTCTTGCTCGGAGACTAGGAAACCCGAGTCTTGTTTCCGTTTCGGCATCCGGGACATCTAAAGAGGTAATTAAGATTACATTGGTCCGAGGCATTTGTTTCTAGCTCGGAAACTAGGAAACCCGAGTCTCGTTTCCGTTTTGGCATCCGGGACATCTAGAGAGGTAATTAAGATTACCTAGATCCAAGGAATTTGTTTCTAGCTCGGGGACTAGGAAACCCGAGTCTCGTTTCCGTTTCGGCATCCGGGATATCTAGAGAGGTAATTAAGATTACCTCGATCCGAGGCATTTGTTTATAGCTCGGGGACTAGGAAACACGAGTCTCGTTTCTGGAGACTTGAGATTGAGTCAGCGGAGGAGTAGTCGGAGGAAGATGTGCTGCTTCAGATGAGGATCGAGTAGATTTCCGAGCTGAACTCGTCAAAGTAGATCGACGAGGTGAATTCTGTATTGTAACTTCAAATCGAACCAAGGAAGTCGAAAATGAAACTCAAATTTGAAGAAAATGAAGAGAATTAGAGCTTGGATGAATCTGATACCATATTAGTTAACGAGAAAATGGAGAAGACGATGGAAAATTTTGTTTGAAAAAGATATTTTCTTATTAGATTGTTGAATCTGATCTGGTTACACTGATATACAATTGCTCAATAGTGAACCGATTTAAACCGAACTATACAATTAATTTACAATGTCAAACCAGCTAAAGGAAACAGGAACAACACATTGAACCAATCCACTCCAATAGAAGTCCAAACTAATACCTGAAACCTACAGAAATTCAGGTTTTTTTGTCAATACAAACGTTTACGGATGGTGTATAGAACCATGAAAATTAATATGACTCTAAATGGCGAAAGCCAAGAAGATATTAAACGTGAACAAGATGGTGACACACACCATATAAATAGAGTAAGAGAAGATAACCATCTCAGAAACAATAATTCTCTGTTGCTGATGTGATGATGTAAATGCTACTACCTCACAAGAACCAGGGAATTCCACAAATGGCTTCATGCCATTAACACAAAGGAAAAAAATGAAAGAGACAGAAGAAAAAGACAACTCTTATTGCTCTATGGTGGATCCTCTCGTCTAACAATATTACTCTTTGAACGTCTTTTTTTTTTCTCACCACATTTCCTTTCCAATAAATTTCCTTCTCACACTATTTTATTCGTTTGTTTGTTTCGAGAACCGTAATGTTACAAACGAACAAGACTACATAGGGGATGTGACATATGTGTATGCTTGCTAGCTATCGTGTTTTATGCTTCTGATTTTAGTTAGCTAGAAAGCAATGCCTATCTATTTTGTTGTTACTCTCTGGAGTTTGGACCACTAATCAGAGTTTCATTTTTAATATAAATATGTGG
The DNA here is from genome assembly GCF_000478725.1 of Eutrema salsugineum. NCBI lineage: Eukaryota > Viridiplantae > Streptophyta > Magnoliopsida > Brassicales > Brassicaceae > Eutrema > Eutrema salsugineum. Next base: position 6,495,436 of record NW_006256342.1, read on the forward strand.
TTACTTAGACCATATATATTAGTATTTAAGAAGTGAATTTGTCTGTGGTTTAACGCATAAATTTTTGTGTTATTTTGTTTAATGAAATTCTGATGATTTGATTGGTCAGCTAATGTTATATTTTGATTGGTTGATATAAATTAATTATTATTATTTTTTCTGTCGTTTTGGTAGAAGGTGTTAAATTACAATTATGCTATTAATGAAAATACTCTATTCTGATTGGTCAGTTGATTATTCTGCAATTAAAAAAAAAATCTGATTAAAAGGAAATATTCCATAATTAATACACAACAAAACATGGAGTAGAGCCCACAGAAAATATATGGCATAATACCATTTTTTGTCGATAATAAAAATATATATATTTAACTGCTGATTGGTTAACAAAAAAATAAAACAAATTACAATGGTTAGTGACCCGAATTCTTCTCATACGTAGCAAATTCGAATCTTAGACTAATTTAATTGTGTTTTTTTTTCAAAATTTCTCTCTTTTTAAATCAATTTTTTTAACCAATCGTGGATCAGATCTAGAGAAAAATTAGCACAAGCCTATGTTTGTAATAATTATAAAGAAATAGTTGATCATATCAATAATGAACAAATAAATAAGGAAACACATAAACTCGGAATCGTTTTCTATATAAATAAATATTTTCTGCCTCCGCTTATATTCATTTACTATTTTTTTGTACGTTTTGTTCTAGGATTTTGGCGATTGGTTACTCTACGTGGAAATACAGAAATATTATACATACCTTCCAATATATCATTTACACTGAATGAGATGGTAGCTGTCTTGGTTAGGTGCTTTGTCTGTGCAGCGAAAGCTCACGGGTTTGAGTCATGGAATTAGATTTATTTTTTAATTTTTAGATTTTTGTTACAATTCAATGTTTGGAAATAATTTTTATTTGCTAAATATTTTGCAAACGGAAATATGTCATAATTTCTTTTGTTATTATCTAGAATGGAATCTTTACATTTTTTATAGTTAATAACTATAAAATTCATGGGAAGATAATATCGTATATAGAACAAGAATTACCTTTTAGTATTTTTCATAAAAGATAAACCCTAGGTTGTTTACACGTATAAATATGAGTGTTTTAAATATTTTGCAAACGAAAATATGTCATAATTTCCTTTGTTATTATCTAGAATGGAATCTTTACATTTTTTATAGTTAATAACTATTAAATTCATGGGAAGATAATATCGTATATAGAACAAGAATTACCTTTTAGTATTTTTCATAAAAAAATAAATCCTAGGTTGTTTACACGTATAAATATGAGTGTTTTAAAACAATCGTCTCATAATTTACAGTTTAGTTTCTCTGTTAGAGTTCCGTGTTTATTTTGCTAGGGTTTTTATAATAGCATTAACTTTTTGGATCTCTTTAGAAAATATTCATCATGTTTGTCTATTTGCATGCAAACCTAACCATGTATTTGTCTAAGTACAGCTTTGGTCATCCATCGAAAGTCATGATTACTTGGGAAGTTTCGTCTACTGCTTCGGGTATATATCTAGCTCTCCTCAAATTAATAATAATATATATGCTCTCTACGTTTTTAATGATTCTAAAATTTTTTTCGTCTATAGGTTTTGATAATCAGGCTTATGCTCGCGAGTTAAGATCTATGTTGAATTCATATCGCCAGGATATGGATCAAAAAAAGATATCTGATTATCGTTACGTAACTCCATACGTTTTCGTCGATATCACAAAAAAGGTTGTTGTGCCTTTTTAGGTTATTCATGCAAGTTATAATACTTATTAGTAATTATTTTGTATTTTTGGGTTATCCATGCAAGTTACTTATGGGTCTTGCTATCGACGAGTGGACCTTGCGGACATATAATCCTATAATCGAAGGTTCATAGTACTGTATATTAATCTTACAATTTTGTACCTTTCGTAGTGTTGTATCTTAATCTTACAATTTCGTATCTTTACTATATATTAATCTACGAACGTATTTATTTTTTATATAGATCTTGATTCTGCGTATTATATATCTATTCTTGATCAGAAGTTTTTGATCAAATGAGGTATTTCTGCTCTTCCTGTAATATAATTTTGTTAATGATGTATATTAAATTTTTTTATATGTGTTTATGTTTGTTCTGATGTTCGTTTTGTGCATTTAGGTTCTGATCATGTTAATTCGAGTGATCATGCTCATAAAACCTTTCTTTGGGATTTTGCGAGGAACAAATAAAGAATCTAATGGTTTCAATGGTTCGTTTTTTGTTTTGAGCACCATTTTTTCCCTTATTTTAATATTTATTTTAAATTCTAACTACATTGTTTTTTCATATGTTTATCTATGCAGAAGATAATGAGTCTGATGATACCGAGGTGCTATCTGGCCGTGGTACTGATGATGATTATGGTTTTGAGGATTACATGGGCTCTAATGCCGAGTCGCACGATGATACCGATGATATGGACCAAACAGATGAATACGATTCTGAAGATGATTTTATTGACGACGGTGAGTTTTCTGAAGGATCTGATGGTTCAAGTGATAACTCGGAAGGTGATAGTGGTGATGATGAAGATGAAGATGATGACGATGCTGATTCGACTGATGATGATGAGGATGATGATGAAGATGTTATGTTGGATGATGAGACTGAGAGTGACGATGATAGTGAGAATCACCAAAACGTTGAACCGAATGATATACTCATCGAAAAGAATATTAGTATATCGGGATACCAGAATTCGGTGTGTACTTATACAGTTTCTCTTGGTTCAGTGTGTTTTGGAGGGTGTGTGTCCCGTTGGAGACCTTCCAAAGATGGTTGTACTATCTTTGTTAAGGTTTTACAGACGTAGGTGCATATGCTAATTTTGAAACGTTCTTCCTTGGAGCTCATTTTATCGGATGAACAGGTATTTATTATATTATGAGAAAAAATATTGTAAAATTATGTTGATGTCTAATTGACTGTTTTATTCACAGGGTGTTAAAATTCAGGCCACTGTTAGAGATGGTGAGATCGATGTCGCAGCGTCTCGCATAGATGTTGGTAGTTGGATTATTATCAGTCGTTTTTCTGTTATCGAGTGTGAGGATAGTTGTAGACTGATTTCTCATAGATACAAAATATTGTTCCTACCATCAACTATCATTGACAAGACTTCACGTGAAGTGAAAACGCTTATTTTGACTTCGTTGATTTTCAAAGGATATTGGATCGTGCCCATGATGATGACTATTTAGTTGGTGTGTTTATTTTTCGGTTTAGATATTGAATTTCATTATTATTATGTTGCTGATGTTAATATGGTTTAGTTTTTATTGTTTATGAAGATTTGATAGGTCGGGTCTTAAATGTAAGTCGATCTGGGACGTGGTGTGGTTTACTCTCTAGAGAGCATCCTGTTCCTTCCTATGGCAGTCCATGTAAGGATGTATATGATTCCGAAAAATGGGGTGCATATTCAACTGTAACATTCTGTCTGAGGGATAAACGGTACTGTCTGCTGAGTGTTTTTAAATTGTATATTATCGTTTTATTTGTTCTGTCTAGCTGATTATGTGTGACATATTTTAATTTAGTGGTGTTAATTTGAGTTTTGAATTATCCGGTGAGATGGCTAAAAGCTTTTATGCACCTTGGAGACGCTGTGATCAGGATGGAACGACTTCATCATCAATTCGATTTAAGATAATAGATGACGAGTAAGTATAGCTCAAACTATATGTTTGAAGTCTAACTAACTAATTCTTAACTACATTGTTTGTCAAAATATAGGAAATTTATGCTTGAGTGTGTTGCACACGGTGAATTGGCAACTGAAATAAGAGATAAGTGTAGAGAATACGAAGGCCCCTTTGCTATATGTGTGTTAACCGATTGGTGTGTAGCAATTGACGGGGGTATGTTTTCTGATGATATATCAATATGTTATATATAAAATCTTAGTATATAATGTAATAATATTCTAATATATATATTTTAGAAAATGTGTCTATCAAGGATTATGATGATGATGGTGTGTCCCGTTTTATCACTGATTCACCGATTGCTGAAATTTAAACCTTTATGCATTTTGGAGACGCTGTGAGATGATGGAACGACTTCATCATCAATTCGATTTAAGATAATAGATGACGAGTAAGTATATTTCAAAGTATATGTTTGAAGTCTAACTAACTAATTCTTAACTACATTGTTTGTCAAAATATAGGAAATTTATGCGTGAGTGTGTTGCACACGGTGAGTTGGCAACTGAAATAAGAGATAAGTGTAGAGAATACGAAGGTCCCTTTGCTATATGTGTGTTAACCGATTGGTGTGTAGCAATTGACGGGGCTATGTTTGTTTTCTAATGATATATCAATATGTTATTTATAAAATCGTAGTATATTTTAATATATATATATATATTAGAGAATGTGTCTATCAAGGATCATGATGATGATGGTGTGTCCCGTTTTATCACTGATTCACCGATTGCTGAAATTTTAACCTTGCGCAATAGATAAATATGTTTCTCTGTGTTGCCTAAATTGATTTATGAAGAAAAAAACAATATTTATATTTGTCTAAATTGCGTAACAGTAATTTGCCAACCTTATGTATATCTTTTTTTTGTTATTAAAATTTCAGGATTAGGGAGAAATTAGATGGACTGGATACAGATGGTGTCTAATGGATTAGACCGAGTATAAGGATTCAAAATTGATAATCCACATGCATTATTAGTTTTGTTAGACACATTTTTTTGGTATTTACAAGTCTGTTTTGTAATTATTAATAAATAATAATTTATTCTAATTTCGGTTTAAATTACTAATCCTTCTTCCCAACCATTTCTTTGACTTTTTCAAAACATTATCCCCATGACTACATATAATTTTGTTGATGAGTTACATGCATCGAGACGAGATTGGAAAATATGTGTCAAAGTTTTGAAAAGATGGAATAAACCTGATCGACAAGGCTTACCAGGGATGAATTTCATTTTAGTCGACGAAAATGTAAGTATTATCTAATATGAATATATAATTGTTTTGTCTATATTTATTGTTTGTTTGATCTCTTTTCAAAATTCATTGTATATAGGGTTGCAGAATTAATGCTTCATGTGGTAACCTCGCATTTCCATATTTTTACCGTGTTGGGACTGAAGGACTGTGGTTTGAATTGTATAAATTCGGCTTGATATCATTTGAATGGAAGAATGAGGGAAGGACAACGAGACACAATTATCAGATCGTTCTCACTACTGAGACAAAAGTCTCAAGCCTACAACCACTGACAATGGATCTCTTTATGAAATTTGTCCCTTTTAATGAGATATACAGAGTTCCTTACGGTCAGTTGTATCCTGTTGGTAAGATTAACTTATAATATTCGTTTTAGTGTTTTCATCTATAAATTTGTACATATATAGAAAAAAAAATTTATGAAGTTCATTTATGATAAAATTTTCTCTCATAATTGATTTGTAGATCTCATTGGTGTGATGGAAAATGTTAGCAACATTGAAACAGAAAATAATTCTGATGGAGAGATTGTTCAGAAAATAACTTTCACCATCACAGATCTCGAGTAAGTTATATTTTCTCTCACGATCACTATGTCTTGGTAACAAAGTTTGTAACTTAAATTGTTTAAATCAAAGGGATGTGAAGTTGAAATGTATCGCATACGGAGAATTTGCCGCTGATATCAAAGAAATAACCAAAGGATTCACTGGTTCTTTTGCGGTTTCTGTTTTAACCGATTGGAGTTTAAATAAAAAAGAAGATATGGACAATCAAGCATTTGTCATTATTATTTTTATTTTGTCCCATATATGTTTTATAATGCATGTATATTTCCAATTAATCATTTTATGCGTGTAGATAAAATAACTATCCATTCACATGAAGCAATTGGTTTTTCATGTCTTCTCTTTGATCTTAACACACTGATGATACCCTGATTTTTAAGAGAAAATAAGTAATCTGAAAATGATAATTGGAGAATTTTGTATATACAACAACCTTACAATATGTATATGTCTCTTACACTTCTAGAATTTGGGAGAGGTGGAACACATTTTAGACACAAGTCGGAACAAGGATAAAAAGACACTCCTAAACCAGATATATATAACAATACTTAATAGAGTAGTGTTCTCTTAATTTCTTTGTATAAGTATTTATATAACTTAAAACTTGCGTGTTAGATCTTATTATTTAATTTGATATTTCTTTTTATTATATTTTCATCTACAATTTAATTATTCTTTATTATTATTACTAATTATATTTGGTAGTTGTTTATTATAATATTTCTTAATAGGTACATACGATTTTAAATAATCTAATATATGATTGATATTAATCGATTTAAAATAATAATAATGGATATTTAGTATTTTTATGATTTATGTTTATACAATATTTTAGTCTCAATTATTGAAAATATACAAAAATTTCTAAAATCAAATTATAATAAGATTTGTATGCTGATTGTGTCCGCGCACCGCGGACAGATACCTAGTATAATCTAACAAAAATTGTGATCAAACTGATTTATGACTTTCACTATTTTCACTAGTTGTATTTTCACTAGTTGTTGTTGCAAGTGTTTGACTTGTGTGGTCTCTTTACTGTGTCGTTTTGGCTTAAGATATTATTATTTGTCATCAAATTATTTTTTGTGGCTTTCACGTTTGTTTCAGACCATAATATTTTATCCTAATCTGATCATGTGGATATTTTTCAGAGCAGTTATATCTAAGGAAACGTGAAATTTTATTGAATATGCTCGAAGCAAATCAACCCTAAAACGATGAAAATAAATAAAAAAAACCATATTCGAAAGTCGAAACAAAACAAAAGAACTAAAGAATGTAAACAAGAGAGAAAACAAAAGCTCTAATTAGCTAATTAATCTCAAAACCAAATAGAAAAATAGTGCTTAGTGATGGGGTTGGGGTCTGAAAGTCTGTAACCACCTGATGAGACGATCCAAAGGTGACAATTTCTTCTTCTTCGGAGCAGCTTTGGGTAGTGGTCGCACCACCACTCGAAGCTTAAGCCCAGCCTCACAATGACTAGTCTTTGAGCTTATGAAATAGTAGATTCCTGGTTTTGTGAGCTCAACGAGATCTTGTCCCGTATTGTGCACGGCAACAGGAGAAGAAGGGTCGCAAGATTTGAACTCCTTATCACCTCTGATTTCCAAGACGTCGTTCACTTGGTCGTCGTAGTAGAAAAGAAGACTATCTCCCACATGAAAGTGTTTCTCCTCGCTCCACTTGTCATAAAAGTCAGTCTCTTCAGGAACACTCCATTCTTGGGAGTCACCGACCTTGTAGGTCATTCCAGAAGGTAGGATCGTGCTCGGTGGTGGTGGAGGAATCGGATGTGAGGGTCCATGGACGACAAGAACTGCGAGTTTCTGTCCGGAAACACATCGAGCATAATTTGAGCTGATGAAGTAGTGATAACCTGGTTCCGTGAGAGTCACGACATCGTGTCCTGTCTTGTAGACGGCTTTAGGAAAAGAAGAGACGCAAAACTGGTATTCCAAAGCAACGGAGACTTGAGTGACGTCGTTGAGATTGCGATCGTATTCAAAGATCAGAGAATCTCCTACGTGGAATACCTTACGCTTAGCCCAACCATAATAGGCGTCGTCCTTCGCCGTCCATCCCTCTGAGTCTCCGACTCTGTAAATGTTCGCCGAATGACAACATCCCATTAGAACCGAGAAGCTCATCATCATAAGCACGAAGCACGAGATTCTTGTTGTTGTTCTTGTCGCCATTATCGATCGAAGACGAAGAAAACGAATCACAAAAAATAATCAAAAAAGAAGAAGAAGAAGAAATTAAGAAAGCGTGGATGAGTATGTCAATGAGAGAAAAAAGAGTCTTCCCTAACTCTCTTTTTATAAGGTTTGAACTTTTAAGGGACCTAATCCTTCCGGTTTTAGGAATTTCCTTATAATTTTATTAAGATTAATTAATTGATTGTTTAATAATCCGTTTGGAATATATGTTTTTCCTTTTTCAGTCTAGCTTCACCTCTTGTTTTGCAAAAATATAGAAGTAATATTTACAGATCTACAATCCTTTTCTGATTAGGCTTTTGTATGCTTTTTTATCCATAATCCCATCTTATATGTTGTTATCTTTGTTTACATCGATCGATAATTTGATCTACTTTCCTTTTTGGAACTAACTACACCTTTTATCCAGATATTATTTTTATCTGATAGTTTTTTTTTGTTGAGTTTAAATACAATTTCTGTTTTTTTTACTTTAGCTAGAAAATAACCACAACCGAAAAAAAATAATACTAATACAAAATCCTTTTCTTCAAAGGTTTTCCATGTTTTCATAGAGATTAAATATGGGTAATTACCCAATGGAAAGTCTAAACCTTTAAAAAAGTTTCAAGCACACAATCCTTCTAGATATTTTGTGTAAAAAGAAAAGATGAGAATTCAAAAAGGGGCGGGTACTCTTTAGTTTACTGTGATTAAACTTTTGCTTAATTTATCAATAAAAGTTTTGAAATAACCACTAACCAATTAAACTTCTTCAGCTCATCAAATTTAAATAATTTGAAATAAATAATTAAATGAAATTAAATATGTTAATAATAATAAATATCCAAATTACAAAAATAAAAATTAATTATATTTTTTCGAATTCTCTGTTCCTGAACTTCCGGTTCCCATTTCTGGGAAATCATGGAACCTCGCCTTCATCTAACTTTGCCATGGTTGCGACTTCCGATTTGGTCATAGTGAGTTCCTCATGCGTTGCGTCTAGATTATTTCGGCATCCGGGACATCTAGAGAAGTAATTAAGATTACCTCGATCCGAGGCATTTGTTTCTAGCTCGGGGACTAGGAAACCCGAGTCTCGTTTCCGTTTCGGCATCCGGGAAATTTGGAAAGGTAACTAAGATTACCTCGATCCGAGGCATTTGTTTCTAGCTCGGGAACTAGAAAACCCGAGTCTCGTTTCCGTTTCGGCATCCGGGACATCTAGATAGGTAATTAAGATTACCTCGATCCGAGGCATTTGTTTCTAGCTCGGGGACTAGGAAACCCGAGTCTCGTTTCCGTTTCGACATCTGGGACATCTAGAGAGGTAATTAAGATTACCTCGATCCGAGGCATTCGTTTCTAGCTCGGGGACTAGGAAACCCAATCTCGTTTCTGTTTCGGCATCCGGGACATCTAGAGAGGTAATTAAGATTACCTCTATCCGAGGCATTTGTTTCTAGCTCGGGGACTAGGAAACCCGAGTCTCGTTTCCATTTCGGCATCCGGGACATCTAGAGAGGTAATTAAAATTACCTCGATCCGAGGCATTTGTTTCTAGCTCGGGAACTAGGAAAACCGAGTGTCGTTTCGGTTTCGGCATCCGGGACATCTAGAGAGGTAATTAAGATTACCTCGATCCGAGGCATTTGTTTCTAGCTCGGGGACTAGGAAACCCGAGTCTCGTTTCCGTTTCGGCATCCGGGACATCTAGAGAGGTAATAACAGATGGCCACGCGTTG
>NW_006256342.1:6528390-6554490 GCF_000478725.1 Eutrema salsugineum
GCATCCGGGACATCGAGAGAGGCAATTAAGATTACCTCGATCCGTAGCATATGTGTCTAGCTCGTGGACTAGGACATCCGAGTCATGTTTACATTTAGGCATGCGGGACATCTTGAGAGGCAATTGAGATTACCTCGATGCGTAGCAAACGCGTCTATCTCGTCCACTAGGACATCCGAGTCTCGTTTACATTTAAGCATCCGTGACATGATGAGAGGCATTTGTTTCTAGCTCGGGGACTAGGAAACCCGAGTCTCGTTTTTATTTCGGCATCCGGGACATCTAGAGAAGTAATTAAGATTACCTCGATCCGAGTCATTTGTTTCTAGCTCGGGGACTAGGAAACCCGAGTCTCGTTTCCATTTCGGCATCCGGGAAATATGGAAAGGTAACTAAGATTACCTCGATCCGAGGCATTTGTTTCTAGCTCGGGAACTAGAAAACCCGAGTCTCGTTTCCGTTTCGGCATCCGGGACATCTAGAGAGGTAATTAAGATTACCTCGATCCGAGGCATTTGTTTCTAGCTCGGGGACTAGGAAACCCGAGTCTCGTTTCCGTTTCGACATCTGGGACATCTAGAGAGGTAATTAAGATTACCTCGATCCGAGGCATTCGTTTCTAGCTCGGGACTAGGAAACCCAATCTCGTTTCTGTTTCGGCATCCGGGACATCTAGAGAGGTAATTAAGATTACCTCTATCCGAGGCATTTGTTTCTAGCTCGGGGACTAGGAAACCCGAGTCTCGTTTCCGTTTCGGCATTCGGGACATCTAGAGAGGTAATTAAGATTACCTTGATCCGAGGCATTTGTTTCTAGCTCGGGGACTAGGAAACCCGAGTCTCGTTTCAGTTTCGGCATCCAGGACATCTAGAGAGGTAATTAAGATTACCTCGATCTGAGGCTTTGTTTCTAGCTCGGGGACTAGGAAACCCGAGTCTCGTTTCCGTTTCGGCATCCGGGACATCTAGAGAGGTAATCTTAATTACCTCGATCCGAGGCATTTGTTTCTAGCTCAGGGACTAGGAAACCCGAGTCTCGTTTCCGTTTCGGCATCCGGGACATCTAGAGAGGTAATTAAGATTACCTCGATCCGAGGCATTTGTTTCTAGCTCGGGGACTAGGAAACCCGAGTCTCGTTTCCGTTTCGGCATCCGGGACATCTAGAGAGGTAATTAAGATTACCTCGATCCGAGGCATTTGTTTCTAGCTCGGGGACTAGGAAACCCGAGTCTCGTTTCCGTTTCGGCATCCGGGACATCTAAAGAGGTAATTAAGATTACCTCGATCCGAGGCATTTGTTTCTAGCTCAGGGAATAGGAAACCCGAGTCTCGTTTTCGTTTCGGCATCCGGGACATCTAGAGAGGTAATTAAGATTACCTCGATCCGAGGCATTTATTTCTAGCTCGGGGAATGGGAAACCCAAGTCTCTTTTCCGTTTCGGCATCTGGGACATCTAGAGAGGTAATTAAGATTACCTCGATCCGAGGCATTTGTTTCTAGCTCGAGGACTAGGAAACCCGAGTCTCGTTTCCGTTTCGGCATCCGGGACATCTAGAGAGGTAATTAAGATGACCTCGATCCGAGGCATTTGTTTCTAGCTCGGGGACTAGGAAACCCGAGTCTCGTTTCCGTTTCGGCATCCGGGACATCTAGAGAGGTAATTAAGATTACCTCGATCCGAGGCATTTGTTTCTAGCTCGGGGACTAGGAAACCCGAGTCTCGTTTCCGTTTCGGCATCCGGGACATCTAGAGAGGTAATTAAGATTACCTCGATCCGAGGCATTTGTTTCTAGCTCGGGGACTAGGAAACCCGAGTCTCGTTTCCGTTTCGGCATCCGGGACATCTAGAGAGGTAATTAAGATTACCTCGATCCGAGGCATTTGTTTCTAGCTCGGGGACTAGGAAACCCGAGTCTCGTTTCCGTTTTGGCATCCGGGACATCTAGAGAGGTAATTAAGATTACCTCGATCCGAGGCATTTGTTTCTAGCTCGGGGACTAGGAAACCCGAGTCTCGTTTCTGTTTCGGCATCCGGGACATCTAGAGAGGTAATTAAGATTACCTCGATCCGAGGCATTTGTTTCTAGCTCGGGGACTAGGAAACTCGAGTCTCGTTTCCGTTTCGGCATCCGGGACATCTAGAGAGGTAATTAAGATTACCTCGATCCGAGGCATTTGTTTCTAGCTCGGGACTAGGAAACCCGAGTCTCGTTTCCGTTTCGGCATCCGGGACATCTAGAGAGGTAATTAAGATTACCTCGATCCGAAGCATATGTTTCTAGCTCGGGGACTAGAAAACCCGAGTCTCGTTTCCGTTTCGGCATCCGGGACATCTAGAGTGGTAATTAAGATTACCTCGATCCGAGGCATTTGTTTCTAGCTCGGAGACTGAGAAACCCGAGTCTCGTTTCCGTTTCGGCATCCGAGACATCTAGAGTGGTAATTAAGATTACCTCGATCAGAGGCATTTGTTTCATTGATTCTAGCTCGGGGACTGGGAAACCCGAGTCTCGTTTCCGTTTCGGCATCCGGGACATCTAGAGAGGTAATTAAGATTACCTCGATCCGAGGCATTTGTTTCTAGCTCGGGGACTAGGAAACCCGAGTCTCGTTTCCGTTTCGGCATCCGGGACATCTAGAGAGGTAATTAAGATTACCTCGATCCGAGGCATTTGTTTCTAGCTCGGGGACTAGGAAACCCGAGTCTCGTTTCCGTTTCGGCATCCGGGACATCTAGAGAGGTAATTAAGATTACCTCGATCCGAAGCATTTGTTTCTAGCTCGGGGACTAGGAAGCCCGAGTCTCGTTTCCGTTTTGGCATCCGGGACATCTAAAGAGGTAATTAAGATTACCTCGATCCGAGGCATTTGTTTCTAGCTCGAGGACTAGGAAACCCGAGTCTCGTTTCCGTTTCGGCATCCGGGACATCTAGAGAGGTAATTAAGATTACCTCGATCCGAGGCATTTGTTTCTAGCTCGGGGACTAGGAAACCCGAGTCTCGTTTCCGTTTCGGCATCCGGGACATCTAGAGAGGTAATTAAGATTACCTCGATCCGAGGCATTTGTTTCTAGCTCGGGGACTAGGAAACCCGAGTCTCGTTTCCGTTTCGGCATCCGGGACATCTAGAGAGGTAATTAAGATTACCTCAATCCGAGGCATTTGTTTCTAGCTCGGGGACTAGGAAACCCGAGTCTCATTTCAGTTTCGGCATCCGGGACATCTAGAGAGGTATTAGATTACCTCGAATCCGAGGCATTTGTTTCAAGCTCGGGGACTAGGAAACCCGAGTCTCGTTTCCGTTTCGGCATCCGGGACATCTAGAGAGGTAATTAAGATTACCTCGATCCGAGGCATTTGTTTCTAGCTCGGGGACTAGAAAACCCGAGTCTCATTTCCGTTTCGGCATCCGGGACATCTAGAGAGGTAATTAAGATTACCTCGATCCGAGGCATTTGTTTCTAGCTCGGGGACTAGGAAACCCGAGTCTCGTTTCCGTTTCGGCATCCGGGACATCTAGAGAGGTAATTAAGATTACCTCGATCCGAGGCATTTGTTTCTAGCTCGGGGACTAGGAAACCCGAGTCTCGTTTCCGTTTCGGCATCTGGGACATCTAGAGAGGTAATTAAGATTACCTCGATCCGAGGCATTTGTTTCTAGCTCGGGGACTAGGAAACCCGAGTCTCGTTTCCGTTTCGGCATCTGGGACATCTAGAGAGGTAATTAAGATTACCTCGATCCGAGGCATTTGTTTCTAGCTCGGGGACTAGAAAACCCGAGTCTCGTTTCCGTTTCGGCATCCGGGACATCTAGAGAGGTATTTGTTTGTAGTTCGGGGACTAGGAAACATAGCTTTAGGTTTTCATCATAGTAATCTTTTTGTTTATGGTTTTATCAATTGTGCTTAAAAAAGGAAAAAAAAACAAAATAGTAGTGAAACTTACGTTTACCTCTCGGGCAATGTGGATAGCCATGTCAGTGCTTAGATTCAATTGTGCATTACGCAGATGTTAGAGTATCCAACCGGTTAATTTGCACCACTTATCATGACGACTATTATCTGCAATTTTAAACCTAAATAGCAGTTTAGTTTATTATTAGACCAACATAAGCATATCTATCTATGTTCTCTCTTAAGAATTTCTTCCCATTCCTAAGCAACATTCAGCAAATAGCAAGAACCAAATGATCAGTCTCGGAGACTCAGACTTTCGGGAATAAATATAATATACCTCTTGTCTGCAAGTATATTCATCCCATAATCATCCTTTGACCGGATTACTCCTCCTACACTTTGAGCTGCTAGCCTCTGTTTGTAGCCAAAAAAAAAATGTTAATAACAGTAACAAATAGGTAAAATGTTTGCACCAAAGTATAATAAGATTATAGGATAAAAATCATACCAAGGCACCAAAAGTTAAGAAATCGCCTTTTTTAATCTGCAATGTATCACGCAAATACTCCAATCTTGCTAGTAATATCCTGAACATTTTCCCGTTTAGTCTTCAAATTTACCACTGATCACATATGATGAAAACTTCGGAAATGATGGGATAAAACTTACTTACTTAATTTATATCGAAAAGGTACTCCAAACATGACAACCAGTCTTCCAAAATGACGATCAACATCAATACCTTCAGCAACTTTTCCCCTGCTGTTCAAATACTTGTGATTACTCTCTTTCAAAATTTTCAAACGAAATGGATCCTATACTATGTACATAATGACAGAATCAAAGAAACAGAACCATACATTTCTTGTCATGAATTCCCAAACCATCTAGCACTCAAAGATCACTTCTTTACCTGGCCACAAAGAAAAAAACTGCACCTCGTCCACAATCGCAAGCCCTGCGATAATTGTCCTGTGCCAATGTTGTTTCTACAACATCTTTCATATAAAGATTTTCCACTTCATGCAAAAAACTGGAAAAAAATCATGTTACCTTCAGAATTTAAGATGTGAAAGATGTATGAAGTGGAAAATCTTTATAATCTGAGAAGGGGTAAAGAAAGCTCGCGTTGACTGCTTACTGCAACTGATGATGGTATCTTCAGTAAAATGAGATGCTATAGACAAGTTTCCGCCAATGTTGTTTTTCAAAACCTGCGACAATGTCATCGATTGTATCTTCCCATGCTTCATTCCCTTCAATCTAAAACCAAAACAATCGTCGATGTTAGTGTCACCCCAGTATATAGTTGTATCAAAAGCTGCTACTACAAGAGCGATGACAGTAAAAAAGGTGAACAATCGAATGGATAGATTTCTTGATAGGATTATTGACCTCTTGACAGAGTTCCAAGGCAAGTCGGCCACCAATAGCTGCTTCTTCGTGGTTATCTTTAACTTCCAAGTTCATCACAAGTATGGTTTTCATAAGTGGCTGTTCTCTGTTGTTAAGATCTGCAGGTTGGTAATAGTATCCAAGTCGATGAGATGAAGATAGTATGACACACACCAACGTGCAAATTATTTTCACACGGCAAGAAAAATCCCTCAAACCATGACTGCAATCGATTTTCAGCTAACGAATACAGCAAGATAAAAACAAATTAAGTTACGAGAAAGGGAATTTTATCCATTAAAATAACTGAGTTTCACACGACTTGTCGATGCTTTACGACTTCAACAAGTCATATTTATACATCTAACATAACTAGTTCGAGATATTTTACCAAATGAAAAGATTGTTGGGAAACAGCGCGCACAGAAAAGATAAAAGTCACAACATTTCGATCTTCTTCAAATGGGATAAGTGGAGGAACAAATATATCGATGCCATTTCTTCCAATATTATAAGAGTTTGTGATGAACATCAACGTAGTTAGCCGTCAGGATCAAGCAACTTTGAAACAAAGTAATTAATAGTAGAATGGGGAGGATTAAGATTACCTTCAAGAACTGAATCGAAAACCTTTTCTTCAAATCTCATTACAACATCAAACACACCATCACCAGCATTATCATGCCGCCTCTGGGGAGCAAGTTTCACAGATAAATTCCTCTTAAGCATCTGCAAAATACCATTCCGCTTGTAACTGAAGAAACAGTTAAGGTATCAAACTTCAAGTTTACAAGACTCCTCACAGCACAATGGACAATGTTCTAAGCACAAAAAACAAGGCATCAAAGGCTGGACTAAACATTTGTTTCTCCGGAATCAATGTCTTGAAAAAAATCAGGTTAAAAAGAGGATTAAACCCACTTGAATTACAGAATTTGGAGTGCAAATTAGCTGTTCCAGCCTACAAATCGTAAGAAAAACAGCGAATATCACAGGATTAGAAGAAAATTGACACTAAAGCAGCGACTAAACAGAAAAATTAGGTCTTCAAAGCTAAGAACAAATGATGATCAGTACGCAACAAAACAAAGTGCAATCACAGAAACGCGGTGGGGAAAACACAGAAGAGGATACAGTTCGGAATCCTTGCGCCTGAGTTTATCGAACATCTGCTTGTAAGGAGTTCCAAAATCGTAGACGTTGACAGACGGTCCAGGTAGTTTTACATGAGACCCAGTCCCATACGAAGCAACGTCGAGACCTTGCCTCTTTAGTAGAGCGTGAGCCTCCATGCTCCGGTTCTGATTCGACGAACAGACCATCGCGTACCGGAACCTCATGGAGAATCCGCCGCGAAGAACAATTCTGCGATTTTCCCGGCGAATGTGGCGTTAGCAGCCGAAGCGGTTTACGAGTAACCCGAAATATATACCAAAAGTTTCCTACACGCTGCGTCGAAGGAATCACGATTCGTGGAGTAGCTTAGGGACTAAGTTAGGGTCAGCTAGGGTTTTCTCCATCTCGCCGACAGTACGAGTGAAGTAGACAAGCTTGATCGTATATTCGGGATGAGAGAGTAGGCAATCAATTAATATTTACCTTTACCCCTCCTTAAAAATTAATTCATATTTTTTAATTTGTTTAAAATAAATTTTTTTATATCATATAATAATTGTACTGATTTTTATTTAACATTGGGCTTTTTATGCTTTATAATCTATTAGTTTCATGATTTAGTTTACTAAATTATACTTTCATAATTCGGCGAACCCTAATATCATGTTTTTGCATTTAATCGCAAGTTAAAATTATTTTATTCACCGCAACTGAATCAGAAGCGGGTTATATCCAATCAAAAATCCTTTCGATACTTCATATTGATGCCTTGGCATAAGAAACTCGCATCTATAATGATAAGCTGCAACCTAGGAATAGATAGGCTGCTTCTATCGATATATTCATGTGACATCATTACAGATGTGAATTGTAAGCTGCAATATTCATTCTTTCCTAAAGATTATAGGTTGCTTTATCTATATTATCGTTTGGATTGGATTTGGTAAAGAAGTCATAAATACTTTTAATCGATGTGATGTTTTTTCTTGGACAAATCGGTTAAATTAGATCTAAGTCAATTAGATCTATGTCATTAATCGCACATAATCGGTCACTTTTGAGTATTCATGTGTTTTCATTTTAAAATATATTTTTTTCTATGTTTGAATTTCAAGTGTTTTTTCGTACGAAAGTTTTAATACTGATAGTTTTTAGATTTAATATTGCAATTTTCCTTCGTCTAAAGTGTGGAGAACAAAATTTTTAAATCAAGGTAGGCCGGTCATCATAGATAGGAGATTTACAAAAGTGCTCTTTATATTCTTTTCGTTTATATATGTTGATTTGTACCCTTAGTTTTCTTTGAGTTTATATGCTGAGATTTACAAAGGTGTTCTTCGTATTCTTTGTATCAGTCATCATAGACGAAGATTTACAAAGAATCGTTAGTTCTTTATTTTTGGTATTTGAGTATATAGTTAATTTCAGAAATTATAATTGTATGTATTTATATATGCTGAGATATATCCTTATTAAATTTCGGTTTAACATCAGCGACTAGAAAAGAATATGGGCGCGAAATATTCTGGCAGTGTTTACGGAAAGAGGTGAGGATAACCTTGCGTTGTTTTCATTATTTGTGTTTTTTTTAATCAAACTTACTATTAATATTTTGGATTGTTCGGAGAATGAATGGAATAGTAAAAAAATATCTGTATAAAGATTTCAATTTTTTTTTGTTTTATTATTGTCATCCTGGTTCAGGAGAGTGAAATCCCATTATGGGACCTTACTTTTTTTTGTCGTAGATACAGCTCCCAAATTTAGGCTTTTTTGTCTTCCGAGGAGATTTGCTTGATTCATCTTCTTTGTTTTTGTTTAGGTTTAATTTAATTTTAGTGTGATCATATAAGTGATTGAAGACGACAAACAAAAATAATTTTGGTAAAAAAAAAACAAAGAATAATTATTATAAGCTGGGTCAAAACTTCTTCTTGGTATGATAACTCTGTTCTATCAATTTTTTTTAATCTTTAATTTTGCAAGCTTTTGTCCCTTTAGTTTGAGAGACATGTATACTCACCATCTGAAGGAGAGTTTTAAGTTAAATGTGATTTTAATTTTATACCTAATTTAGTGATTGTATAGTCTTGTTCTACAAAGAATAATGAATCGAAACATATAGGAAGAATAAAGAATCAGAGACAGTATTCAAACAAACGAGAAGAAGATAACTTGATGGTTCCATTGTGCTGTTGAATTCATGGATGTTGAATTCAAAAATATTATAACTGGTTCCAAACCCAATTTGAAATGATGCCGGAGGAAAGGTACATAAGGTACAAAGAAACTGTGGTAGAAATGATGTTGAAGATAACTAAGTGAACAAAAAAGAGAAGAAGAAGAAGTTGAAAAAAAAAAACAATACTCAACCTATCTATTGTGAAATATATCTTTCATGAAAGTGAAAAAATAAGAAAATGCTGAAGATTCTCGGGCGATATCCAAAAGAGATCTTAATTAGAAAGAAAGAGAGATATATAGTAAGAGAGAAGGGGAGAGAGAGAGTGAGAGTGATGGAAAACATAATAGAAGATTTTGATATAAAATTGAATATGGTGAGGAAGAAGACGAAGATGAGATAAATAAACTTCGGAAGAAGAAGAAGAAGTCAAAAGGAAGAATAAAAAGTCGGAGATTATGAAGATGATAAAGAATGAGAGGGAACAAGAAATTGATAAAAATAATAAGGAACAGACAATGAAAAAAATGAACTTAAAGATAAAAATGAGGATGTAGATGAAGACTATGACGATGAAAAAAGATGACATCGAAAAAGAGAATTAAAAACATAAGTAGAATAAGAAGGTGGATGAGACCAAACAAAAAAAAAATATAGGAGGGAGGTGATAAACAAAAAATAAAGAATAAAAAGAAGAATGTGAAGTAGAAGAAGTTGAGGTTGAAGAACCGATGAAAAAGAAAAACTGAAAAAGAAAGACAAAAGACGAATCAAAAAAGAAAGAAAAAGAAGAATAGTTGGAGAACATAATAATAATAAAGAAGAAGAAAAAAATCAAATACGTTAAAGATTAAGAAAATTTACATACTTCTAAAAGATGGAGAAAGATTTCTAGTGAGGAAAAAAGAAAGTTAAAAGAGTACATTCATAATGGACAATGTTGTATTCTTTCATTTTTTTTTTGGATTTGTCAAATTTCTAACATTGTTATAATATTTTTTTCATGTAACAAAGTTAATAATGTAATTGTGTTATTATTTTAAGAAACATATCTGCCTTAAATGTTTATGTTTTAACTTATAAAACATTTTTGTCTGTGCAAAGCGCGGGCTAATTACCTAGTTAGGTGATAAGGGACGAGAAGACAATGCCCCTCAGCGATAAACAGTTACTTTCTTGGATCTCGGAGATCATCTTCCTTTGATATAGAAATTCCACGTCACGTGCCACGTCACACGCAGAATAAATCATTTTCGTAACGTTGTTTTATCTTTTTGTCATATACTACATTTTGCATCGACGTTGTTTTATTTGCAAAAATAAAAAAAAATAATGTTTACAGATCTGTAATCCTTTTCTGATTAGGCTTGTGTAGTTTTTTTTATCCATAATCTCATCCTACATATTTTTATCTTTGTTTTACATCGATCAATAATTTGATCTATTTTCCTTTTTGGAACTAACTACACCTTTTATCTAGATATTATTTTTGTTAATCTGATAGTTTTTCTTTTAGTTTATAACCTTTTAAAAAAAATTCAAGCACACAATCTTTCTTTTTTGTATGAAACAAAAACAAAAGATGAGGGCTCAAAACAGGCGGGTATTCTTTGGTTATATAATTGAAGTTGGTCGAGGTTCTTCAAGCTTTGCGGTCGAGAAACGAACTACTATGTTCTCTTTGTACAATCCGATAAGATAAAGCAAGCTAATATTCCTCTTATTAGATGGAGGAAAGAAGCCTAACGACCAAACCGGAAGCTCACAAGGCCTAGTTGACAATACTACATATGTTTGTAGCGCATGCGGAGGCAAAACTGTTGCGAAACCGAAAGGTAGACGAAAGTAGGGTTCGACAATAACGTTTTTATCCCTACAAGAACACCACTTTGTTGTTCTATGGAGGAATCTCTTGTGACTTGTCTAACAAGTCATCTCTTTCACATCTTATAATAAAAAGAAACAAAATTGTCTGGAGAAGCTAATACTACTTATTACTAATCATCACCTATGCGTAAGCTTAGCTATACCTGGAAGTTTCATTCAAGTAACCTTAAAAGAGGAAATAATTCCGGGAGAGAGGCACTGAATTGGCTGGCTCACACGTAAGTACCTCGCCGTTTGCTGTGACAACATACGTCTCTGGGTCCACGGTGATGTTCGGAAGCGCATCGTTAAGCTTCATGTCGAGTTTTGTGAGCTCCCTCACGTTGGATACCGCTACAACCTTCTTCTTGAGTCCATATACTTCTTTTACCCCGTTTCTCAAGGCAGCCTGAGTTAGATAAGAACAATGAAAACTACAATTGTGTTGCTCTAATCAACTGGAGAAAGAAAGGGTAATATATATAGTGTGAGAGTCCAGATTCCTTGCCTTGCTGACAAATGCAACAGAGTTTTCACTTCCGGCTTTTCCAAATGCTCCAAACATAGGTCTCGATATGACCTAGTGTGCATAATAAAATCAAAGAGTGTTATATTCATAATCCACTAGATACGTGTTGTAATCTGGCAAATAGTAGTCAGGGATGGTTACCGGCTCAGGGGTGGGTATGCTAGCATTCGCATCTCCCATATTAGCCCAGGCTATATTGCCCCCTTTAATTATCATTTCTGGTTTTGCTCCGAAGAAAGCCGGCTTCCATAAAACGAGATCAGCTAGCTTCTTCTCCTGCAGAGCAGTTCATTTTTCAATCGAGTAAACAAAAACACTGAGGTTTAAGGTAGAGTTTTACATTGTCCCTAATCTACAAAATTACCAAATCCTATAGCACTCTAACCCACAAGGAATCTCATTACAGAATGCAGGAAATAACTGTGCATCAAAGAAGATGTTTCACACAGTTTTTGGCATCTATATTGGCCTATAGAACTAAAAACTTGCAACAGGAAAAGAAAGCTGTATAGTAAGACGTGTGTGTTGAAGATTAGCATACCTCAACCGAGCCAATTAAGTCAGAAAACCCATTGGCTATAGCTGGGTTTATAGTGTACTTTGCAATGTATCTCTTTATCCTCAAGTTATCATCATCAGCTGTGTTAGTATCAATGACTCCCCTCTGAGCCTTCATCTTGTCAGCAGTCTGCCAAGTTCTGCTTATTACCTGCAAAAAGAAATGGATATCATTTAAAGCAAACAGTAGGAGCATATGAGAGAACAAGCCAAAAAGTTAGCAATCTATGCAGTGAGGAGAGAGACAACACGATCATAGTACTGTTCTCTTTAAGATCATTAGCTATAAATAAGCAGGAAGTGAAGAACTCTCTCATAATAAATTTATAAATAAGTTTGCAAGTGAAGCAAAGAGCGAAATAGCTACTTGTGAGAACCTAGAATCTCAACTATTAATTTCACAAAATCTCTATGGATTAAAGGGATGAACCTCTCCAATGCGACCCATTGCTTGTGAGTCAGAGGAGATAATGCTGATGGCTCCCATATCATGCAATATGTCCTCTGCTGCTATTGTTTCAGCTCTTATCCTTGATTCAGCAAAAGCTACATCTTCTGAAATATTCTTGTCAAGGTGATGGCACACCATCTGCTTGTGTTTGCATAGGAGGTTATTAACTTAACAAGACAAAAAGAAAAGTAATTAGCCATCGGTCGTATACTCCTATTCAATTCTCATACCAGCATGTCAAGATGTTCATCTATGGTGTTTTTCGTATATGGCCGTGTTGGATTGGTTGATGAAGGGAGTACATTTTTTACACCACAAACTCTGATGATATCAGGCGCGTGTCCACCACCAGCACCTTCGCTGTTCAGAAGGATTTAACAAACAAAAATAGCCTTTCAATATTACGTCAAATACATTCAGTGACCTCATAACTAGATAGCATATAGGGAATTGGCTCAAGGAATTTAAGACACTGACAATAATTAAAGCGAAGAAGCAAGCATCTGAGAGGTGCATGATGAACCTGTGGTATGTGTGTATTGTTCTTCCTCGAAATGCATCGATTGTGTGCTCCACAAAACCCGATTCATTTAAGGTGTCAGTATGAATGTTCACCTGTCAAATCCAAACAATTAAGTACATTTGGGAAACTGCTGATGTTGTTTCTTAAAGAGGATGTCAGGGAAAAGAGAAGACTTGGATATCATATTCTTCTGCAACTGCTAAACAATTGTCAATCGCAGCAGGAGTGGTTCCCCAGTCCTCATGCAGCTTCAATCCCATTGCTCCAGCTTCCAGTATGTGACGAAGCTCTAAGGGTTTAGATGTATTTCCCTAACAACGATACATTTGCTAACCGTAAGAGTTCCAGTCAGCTATTGTTGTATCTGTCTGAAAAAGTGCAGAAAAAATGATAACATTATCATAAGGAAACATATCCCACCTTCCCAGTAAACCCAAAGTTTAGTGGCATGCTATCCGTGGACTGCAGCATTAACTTCATATCGGACGGAGAAGGGGTGCAGGTAGTCGCACGTGTACCGTAAGCAGGCCCTGTCCCTCCTCCAACCATAGTTGTAATGCCTGCAGATAAATATACATTGGAGGAAAGTGATCAAAACCAGTATCTAAAACATGACTATAGTTTATCTAGATAATAGAAAATATGCGTCTTCCAAAGTTATGTTCAAGGAGAATATATGCAGTCAGGCTCCTCTGCTCACCGCTTGACACTGCTTCATATACCAATTGAGGACATATGAAATGCACATGACAATCTATAGCTCCTGCTGTTACAATCATTTCTTCTCCAGCAATAACCTCAGTCTTAGCCTAAGAAAATAAAAAGTGGAGATAAGAAGCCTAAAGTGATATTTACAGTGTTGTATACAGTGAATTGAATTACCCCAATAAGCATATTGCTCTGCACACCATGCATGGTATCTGGATTGCCTGCTTTCCCAAGACCGACGATATGACCATTTCTAATGCCAATATCTGCCTTAAATATTCCTGAATAATCAATGATTACACAATTGGTAATCACAGTATCCAAGGAAAGAGCTTCAGGTTGCTCTATTCCTTGGCCCATGCCTTCTCTTATAACTTTTCCACCTCCAAATACACATTCATCGCCATACACAGTGTAATCTTTTTCGATTCTTGCGTATAAGTTGGTATCACCTAGCCGAAGCTTGTCACCAGTGGTAGGACCATACATATTAGCATACTTTTCGCGGGAAATTGTAGTCGTAAATCTAGGATCTTCCCCTGAGATCCCCTCACTGCAAAGAGACCAATGAAAACTTGATTTTGTTGAATCTAGCAAGAAGGATAACCATGTCCAATCTAGGAACACTAAGAAATGCAAAATAGCTAAGACTTAACCTAGCATCGGCATCTTCCAAGTGCCTAAAGCCTCTCCTTTCCATGGTTTCCATCAAAACTGACCAATTGACGTCATCAACCAGACCGTCAACAATTCCATTTCCTCCCCTTATCACTTTATTTCCACCAATATTCACAAGTACAACACTTTTTCTTTCTCCTGGCTACCCAAAAAGGCATAACAATTTTCACTGACAGAACTAAAAGCTGTTTATCCTTTAGACGAGAAGTACAACACAGATATCATGTTAACTGCAATGAAAGCAGCAACGAGATCTCTAAAGATGATGCCACTTGAACCTTTTCCGAAAAGGAATTTTCAGGTTTTATAATATTAGTTTTGGTTTCTCCGTATTTCAATTCTAGTACAAACACCATCTAGATAGATGAAATGCTAAAGAGGTTTCTAATTGAGGCCAAATCAATACGGTATACGACAAAATGATTCATGAGAAAGAGATATTCAGAAATCCAACCTCGAATCGTACAGCTGTTCCAGCTGGTATGTTTAGACGCATACCAAGAGCTCTACATCTGTCAAAAACCAACAATGGATTCACTTCAATGAAATGGTAGTGACTTCCAACCTGAAAAAGAACCTCAAGAAATTAGATATATAAACGGATTTTGTGAATCTATCTCCATCTAGAATACCAGTGAGAATTGAAATTAAAGATATCTTACAGTAGGCTGAAACACAGAAAAAGCCAGAAATGAATGAAAACTAACACACCTGTACTGGTCTGTCTCCAGTGTTCACGACTTTCAGTATTACTGCTTTCCTTCCATGATTTATTATTATACTCCCATCTCCATATTTTATATCACCAGGAAAAACTTCCTCATGAGCTTCTGGAAATTTTTCAAACGAAGGGACTGCGAAACGAGCCACAATCCTATCATAATCTCTCCACATAAACAATATTTCTTCTTCGACCAACTTCTATTTGGCATGAAAAGAAAGATAATTTAAGTTGGTTTCTTCTATCATCAAAGCTTAAAAAACACTCTGCCTCGGGGAGAAATATGTCACTTGAATCCATAAACAACAATCCATGGGTGATGTGAGGACATTGCAATGTAATCTCGCATGAGCTCAAAAGTATTCACTCTAAAGTGTTCCAAGAAAAAGTTTTAACTGTAGAATGCAAAGATAAAAATCGAACCTGGAAGGAAAGATCCATGCAAAGCTAGTTCAAGGTTCCCATTTTCACGAGAAATCGGCTCATGAACGGTGATTAACTTTGTACCATCATGAAACGTGCCTTCGACCTATAACACCTTAACTAGTTACAAATAGCTTGGCACAATCTTGAGGAAAAGGCAAAAGCAAGGAACATAAAAGCATTAACCACTTGGAAAATCCATAAGAAAATTGCCCACCTGAACCGTATAAAGAAGATGTACAACAGCAGGAAGAACCTGTCTCCTGTTTAAACACAAGATAAATGCAAATATCAGTGAAGTTACCAAAACAAACCCAAGTAATAACACAAGTGATTCATCAACTAGACATAGTTAAAATCCTATCACCTTCCTAATAGTTGTCTCCCAATTTCCATCAGCTCAGCCACGCTTTTCTCACCATCACGAACAAACTCAAGAATCTACACAACCGTGAGAACCTTAACACATAGAATCCAGCTTTTTGTCGATACAAGACACAAACTTAAGAGCTGCAGACTATGCAGGTATCTTATACATGAGTAGAAGCATATGAAATTCAATCTGCTCAACACAATTGACTGATCTTTTGACTCTTCCAGGCAACGAGTCACCGGAGATGACGAAGGGAGACCCGAATCGAAAGCATAAGCAAATGAAAACGAAGAATAGAGTACCTGAGTGGCAATGAGTGCTACAGCTTCAGTGTAATTGAGCCTAATACCACGAGCAAGACGCTTCTGCGCAAGGAAGCCTGCTTGATGAAGCCCTAGCTTCTCGATCTCCCGGGGCAACAACTTCATTTTCTCCTTCTTCCAATCCAATCAAGTCGAAAAGCAGGAACAATCACGGCGCCGGGAAACAGATTAACAAACGGAAGAATCCGTTGCGGCGAAGCCAGATTAGATATGAGTAGATGGAGAAGAAGAGTTGACTAGAAGTCTGTTAACTGCATCATCCCTGAGTCTCATAGATTCGGATTCCTTTTTCTTTTCTTATTGCAAAGATTCCTTCTATTTTTTTTTTTCCTTCTTGAAAGATAACAGATAACAACAGTTCCCGAGCTCTGGAGCACTGCTATGGGCCAGTGGGCCAGAAATATTAAAAAACATGTAAAAAAAAATCGATTTTCAGCGTAGCAATTAATTTTTTTTTTGGTAGCAATAGAAAAGAAAAAAACGGAACCGTTAATTCAAAAAGCGCGCAGCTATAATCGAGATTAACCTCTCGCTTTATCCCTGACGTTAAAGCGAGTACGTATAAAAATCCTAAAATTTTCTCATTCTTTCTCAACAATTTCCGGGAAAATTTACAGGCGCAGAAGAAAAATCTTCTCCTATCTCAATTCCTGAGCTCTGGAGCATCTGAATTCCTCAAAGATGGTATGTAATTCTCTCTAATTCTACTCTCGAATACTGTCGCCATAATGGTTTTAATTTGGCAGGAGCAACCAGCGAGAAGAAGGCCACGACAAAGGCCTCTTGAGACCTGTGGTGCTACAATACTCGCCATAGCTCGCATTGTTTACACAAGAAACCGGACTCAGAAGAATCATCCAGCAGCTTCTTGGCTCGTGCAGAAAATCTTCGACTCTGTTTTCTTCTTCGCTTCGATGACGATTCCTTTCCATCGCCACTTGCTCGCGATTCTCTCCCTAGCCGACGACCACATCCTCGCGTCGCGAGACGCGATCGAGACTTACTTCCCTTCCACGACCGTCCCTTTCCTCAAGATCTTCGATTTGCTGGTCGTAGCAGAGTCTCTTCCCGAGAAACTTGACCGGTTTCTTGAGAGACTTCCCAAGTTGATGAACAGAGCCGCGTGGCTTGACTGGTTGCTGATTCACGCCATTCATTGGCTTGACTCTCTTGTGAACGTGTTGGGTCGTTGGAGAGACAAGAACAAGGGGACCAAGGAGAAGGAGATCACTGTTGATAGAAGCTTTAGCAGATCAGGATCAATCTCAGAAGAAGATGAAGAGAAGGAGAAGTTGGAGACTGATCAGGGGAAAAAAGCGACGTATAAGGAGGCGTTACAGAGAGGAAGCAGCGGTGAAGACGGCGGAGGAAGCACCGGCCGGAGCAGCAGCAGCCGCGGTGATCCGATATTGGAACTGTTTGAGTCCGGTTGGATCCAGAATCCAATCAAAAGAAGTAGCAGAAGCGCCGATTCTCTCACCTTCTCTCGTTCTGATTCCTACTCGACCTGAGGTCGATACAACGACGTCACTAACCACACAAAACACAAAGCGATATGTTTTGGTGGACCTCTTTTTTGAACTTTTTGTATACATTCCTTTGTAACTATCATGTTTCAAGAAACATAAACTTGAAGATTCGTTGAATGTAGTGAATCTTAGAAACATAAGATGATAGAAAGGACAGTAAGTGATTTGAAGAGGCTTGTGTAATTTATGTTAAAATTGGGGTTTTGTTTTTATTTTAATAATAACTTCATATACATTTCAGCAAAATCGAGTGTAATTCACAATGTGGCCCTGTACATATCTTCTTTCTCTATGAGATGACTTTTGTAATTTGTAAGAAGAAGGAAAAACAAAAGAAAACAAAGCTTTTACTTACATACAAAAGGTTGTACATGTGACATTTCTTCTTTCTCACTGGTGGTGAACCGAGTAGCTTTTCTTCCAGAAGAAACTGAACGGCCTTGCCAATGACTTTCTTCTCGACATCGATTTCGACAAGACTCTTGGTTCATATTCCGGAGCTGAAGCTGAAGCTGATCCATGGACAAACATTGGTGCTGAGAGAGATTTCTTGGGAGCTTCCTTTTGTGGAGGTTCATCTCTGTTTGGAGATGGTTGGTCCCGTTGCTGCCGTTGTTCCCTAAACAGCATTAGAAGCTTCTGAGACTTCTCTCTGCCTCGCGGAGTCCCGTTCACTGAGATCGACACTAATGATGGTATCACACCTTCTTGTAGCACCATCTGGATACAAGACTCTCTTCCATTGCAGAGAATCAAAAGGCATGAAACAGCTTGCTCTTGCTCTAACGTGTCACCCATATCTAGCACTGTTGCTAGGCTGCTGATCATGCCCTGTGATGATACCGCCTCATCTTTGCCTTCTTGGCTCGAAGCTAGATTTAGCAACACCGCTAATGACTTCTCTACCCACAAATGTTCACCTGTTGATGCGAGAAGGCCTTGGAGGCTCTTGATGATGTTAGATGAAAGGAGAGCAGAGATATTTGGGGAATATGTGGAAAGGTTGTAGAGTGCGTGAAGAGCATCAAGCTTGCATTGGTTATCAGTTTCCCCTTGAAGAATCTGAACAAGGAAAGGCACTGCTTGGCTTGAACCTATCACGGACTTGGCTTCTTCAAGACAGGAAAGGTTCAGATAAAGCGCAGTTGCTGAACCCTGAGATTCAGAAGACGATATCATTTTCTCAAGCAGCGGAATCACCCCGGAAGTTAACATCAACTCTTTGTTCCTGAAAAAACATGGGAAAAAGAACACATAAAGTAATGAGAAAGTCAAAATCTTTTATTGTTATTACCGACATGTACACGATGTACTTACCTGTTATTGTTGACGGCTAAATTGAACAGAGCCATAGCTCCAGTTTCCTGTGCTGCAACATTATTTTCATCCACAGCTGATCCTAGGAACCGCAACAAAGCTTGTACAAACCCATTAGCTCCCATGACGATCCTGGCCTCTTCATCATCTTTCAGCAATAGCCTGATCTTCTCCACAACCTTGACTTTTTTTTCCAAGTCGTCCTCTTCGTTTAAGATAGCCAATAAATCTTGATACCTTTTAAGTACATTCACATGAGAATCCTTCTCATCATCAACATCAGACACAAAACTTTCTTCTGTGTTTGCAACGGTAGTACCATTCTCTTCCAAAGGAATAATTTTAATGCTTTTCGATTTACACGAGCCTATACTGTTTACAGACTTTGACCTGGTGGAGTCGGAGTCAGAGAGAGCTAGTCTCCAGTAGTCCAGGTCTAGAGATTCCGGCGGTTCACTTGGGATTTGGGTTCCATTTTGTTCACACCAGCTCGCAATAAGACCTTTAACACAGTTATTAGGAGTTAAGGAGAGATGTGGGAGCTCCTGTTGAGTCTTTGGGCAAGTATTATGTCCATCACTGAACCATTTCTCAATACAGACACGTTCATAAGTCTGCCCTGAAGCAATGATGACAGGATCACACATAAGCTGCAAAGATATGGGGCATCTCAGTTCTTCCGGTGGAACAGGCATCTGTCCTGATTTTGGGCTGTTCATAGAACCAAACCTAGATAGCTGACGACCAAACCCATGAACACTCCTACGGTCTTCATTAAAACCCTGATCAGTGGGAGAACATGGTGTTGAGCCCTGAGAGTCATTCTCATCCAAAACCTCGCTTCTGAAAAGCTTGGAGCATTTTCTCATAAGATGCAAAAGGTAAGCCACAATTGATTCCTTACGCTTGTCCTCCTCTGTGCGTGCCCTGTCAATGAGTTTCTTTAGAGCCCGTCTTTCCGCCAGAGCCACTCTAGAGGAAGTGATACTGAGTCTAGTAGCTGCCCGGTGGAAAATCTCAAGCTCGGTGTTGTCATTACAGTTGTCAAATTTTTTCCCTTGTTGGAGCAGTGCAATGATCTGATCACCGACTTCCTTCTCTGATGGATCAAGCAAGAACCTGGTGTTCTCTAGCTCACCAACAATTTCCAAAATCTGAAGTGATCAAAAATCAAAAATCAGACATTTGAACTAGGAATTTTCATAGAGAAAGAAACTGTACTACTCAGATCTCTAAATCCAATGAGGTTATTTTGGTCTATCAAGCAAAAAGTAGACTTGTCTTAATCATCACAACGAAACAATGTGCAAATTACCTGTGACCCTATTGAGCTAGGAACAATGTCTTCTACACGTTTAAGACTGTCGATGAGAGCAGTTCTCGCTTTCTCGAATTTTAAAAGAACAGCATCCCCAGTTATGGCCTGTTTAGGTTGGAAATTTAACAAAAAAGGTAAAGAGCCGTAAACAGAAAAGAGAAAACGTAAAACTCGTCCAAAGAGAGAGAGAGAGAGATAGAAGGAATAAAGAAGAAACCCACCAAGTAAAGTTTGCTACACTCAGAACAGTGCTGAAGAATATTCTTTGCCTTCTCAAGTGCAATATGTAAAGAGCATAAGGCCTGAATCCCTGATTTACTCCGAGGTCTTGCTCCTTCCAATGACGGGAAGATTGAGAGTACCTTGCAGAGAACCCCAGATAGTTCCTTGCACATATCTCCATGTAGCTGCGTTTCCATAACATAAAGCTTTAGCAAGAGCATAGAACACAAACACAAATCATATTCATCAAAGGAGAAGAGCATAAATCTCCACACAACATCCTCTAACATACTGAAGTCAGATCATAGATAAATAATTCTCTTAAGAAACCTAATTAGTCTCCTAATAGAAACGTTCTTTGCAATCAAAGATGCAATTTTTAGCCCCTAAACAATAGCAATCACATCAGATTCCAACAATTACGGCATCAAATTCAATCAATTGTAACCGAACCTTGGCGTCGCTGGCTGCAAATAGATTCTCCTCGAGCTCGGTCACATCCATGATCAACCCTCACCTGGTAACTCTGAGCTACAAAATTCCCCAGAAACATGAATCAGTACCAAGAAACACATATCGTGAATTATCTAAGACAATCCTTTGTCTTTCTTCTGAATTCTTCTGAATTTAAAAGGAACAAAGTATTCTTGGAATAACAAACAACGAAATTATAAAAAAAATTGATACCTTGCTCTAAGAAAGGATCTTAACCCAGAAAAGAAGAATTTTTTTTTTTACTCAGACATCGATCCTGAAAATTGCAATAACGGTTGAACAACGAAAAAAACCTGGCTTTAGACAGAACAGTTAGCTCCACAAAAACCGGGAAAATCTACGATTAATAGAAACGCGATTTTGCAGATATAAACCCAAAAAAGAAAAAGACCACTAAAAATAAAGCTGCGAAGAACACGTGTGGAACCAGCAACAAAAAAGAAAAGGAAAAACCGAAGAACAGAACAGAACATACCGGAGAAATTGAGACCAGCCACGGAGGCTTCATAAAAGATGAAAAATCGAGATGAATCAAAGTGAGGAATTAGGGTTTTTGTTCTTGGCATCGATCCATGGCTTCAATGAAAATAGAGAGATGAAAGAGAGAGGGAGATTAGGGATATTCGAGTGGTAGAACTCAAAACCCTGTGTAATTTTTAAAAAATTCAGAACGGCATTACCGTGATTTTATTAATTTTTTAATTGACTAATGAACGGTTCTTTCTATAAACATTATTAAAATCTTTTACTTTTATTTGTTTTTTATTTATTTCTAGTTTTGGGAAGTTTTCCAAGACATACTGTAACCATCACCAACTCGTGACTTGTAAATTATAAGTTATAACTGGGTTGACGTGAGTTTTCATATTGTTTAGTAAATTTATTCTGATTTACTTTTGCTTTTGCTTAAAAGCTTATTTTGATTATTCATTTCTGTTAGTGGGATTATTAGCCCTTTTAAAAGAGTTTGGAATTTATGGTTAATCTTTTTGAAAAGTTTAGTGTTTATGGTTGCAATTTGCAAATAGTGCGGACGTTTTGGCGTTTTTCATCAAAAAGTTAGTGGGAAAAATAACAAATTCTCAGTTAATAATGTTATCCCATTTTAGCATTATTTTTTTTCAAACATTCCTCCAAATCATCAATTTTATTATCACAAACATTCATTCATTCAAAGCTTCTTTCATGACACCAACGGATATGCATTTTTTCGTTTTGTTTTCCTTATAAAAAATATTCATTTCTGTTTTCTAAATTTGAAAAACATATCTTATATAAAATTCAGATCATCTATAAAATATAAAAAAATAACTTTGAATCACGATTCTGTTCAGTTAAGACAGAAGTGTTGTATTTTGCATTCTAATTCTCACTATTGATCATATAAGTAAAATCATACAACTTTATAAAATAACGATAAACCATACTTTTTATAATAAACTAGAAGTGAAGAATATAAGGTTATTAACAAAAATAATAAAAATAAAATAAAATATTGGTACAATCGATCAAACAATTTGAACCATGAATCACAAATCTAGTCGGTTTAGTCTCTGGTTTGAATCTGATTACATTTTATCGAAAACAAAACCGACTACCTTTGATAAAATCCTAAAACCCTAATAATAGCTTTCAATCAAACTTTCACTTTGGAGCAGAGAAACAGAGAGAAACAGAGAGAAATTAGAACAATGAGCATAATCGCAGGATCTTACGAGAGATTCATATGGGGTTTCAAGCTTAAACCCACAAAACACGACGCCGACAATCAAACCCTAACCCTCTCCCCTCTCTTCTCTTACCCTTCCCACATCTCCGCAATCACCACCGTCGCTTGCTCCGGTCCCGCCGCTGCTTCCGGAGGCTCCGACGATACAATCCATCTCTACGATCTACCTTCCGCCTCTTCCCTCGGCTCTCTCCTCGACCACAACCACACCGCTTCGATCACTGCTCTCTCCTTTTTCACTCCTTCCCTCTCCTTCCCTCGTAACCTCATCTCCGCCGCTGCTGATGGCTCCGTCGCTATCTTCGACACCGATCCTTTCGTTCTCCTCAAATCATTTCGTCCTCATAAGAAGGCAGTCAACGATCTTTCGATTCATCCTTCTGGGAAGCTCGCTTTGGCCGTGTACCGTGACGAGTGCTTTGCGATGTTGAATCTTGTGAGAGGAAAGAGGAGTTTCTGTTGCAGGTTAGGGCACGAGGCGAGTCTTGTGAAATTCGATCCGAGTGGGGACAAGTTTTTCATGGTGGTGAATAGTAAAGTTGGTGTTCATCAATCCGAGGATGCTAAGCTTCTTCTCGAGCTCGACAATACTAGCCACAAGCGTATACTCTGTGCTTCTCCTGGAGAGGTGAGGTTCTCTTTTACTTGTCTCTCTAAATAAACTGGTCCTTTTCATTTGTGTTCACTTGTGCTCAATTTCTCTATTACCCTCCTGGATCCCTAAGAATTTGTACATGTCTAAAGTAAGTAACTTTGAATCCTAGTAGAAAAAACCTCCATCATTTGTGTGTTTTAGCTTTGAATCCTGGTAGAAAAACTCCATCGTTTGTGTGTTTTAGTGCTACATCAGGATGGCTTTAGAGCTGTGTTTTCTCTTCTGGTCTCTTTTGATGCTTACTCCTATGTTGCCAAAGTGTGAATTGCAGAAGAGCCCACCTTCTTGAAGCCATGAAAAGAGGGTAAGTTTTAGAATGTCATAGTATTCAGTCATAGACTCTGATATGTTTGCGTCTTCTGCTCAATTTGCTTCAGAATGGAACTCTTTTGTTTTAGTTTACGTAGGTGTGATTTAAAATATAGGAAGAGCCCACCTTTCTGAAGCTTTCAAAAAACGACTTCTTTAGCTAAATAGAGTTGTCCCAGCTCCTTATTGATTTTGTGTTAACGTTCTATCCCTGGAAACGGTGAGGGTTTTGATTCAGAGAAATATTTTATTCCCTTGGCTAAAATGTTTGCTTAATTTGCAAACAGAGTGGAACTCTGTATACAGCTGGTGAGGATCGGGCCATAACAGCTTGGGACACAAATAGCGGGAAGCTTGCTTATTCCATACAAGATGCTCACCCAGCTCGCATCAAAGGTGTTGTCGTGCTTACTAGGAATGATAGTGAAGGTGCATCAGAAGATCCATACTTGGTTGCTTCTGCATCTTCTGATGGTGTCATACGTGTTTGGGACATGCGAATGGCGGGTAAAGAGAATGCAAAACCATTAGCCGAGACAAATACCAAATCGAGGCTTACATGTCTTGCCGGGTCAGCTCTGAAATGTGAGTTTATTCTTTTTTAGAATACGCGTTTCTTATAAAACATACAAAAAGTCTCCTTCAAGTTGTGACATATTCTTCATCTTTCTCTGCTTATTCAGCTATGAGACGGCCACAGATTGGAAATAAAGCTCAGAAGCTAGAAGAAGAGCCCAACTCAGGATGAGAGCTGTTTATTGACTAGTAAACGTTATTGTCCTGATCCAAGTTTTGGTAGTATTCTTAAAAATATGATCTAGTAAGGTTCTTGTCGAATTACAGTTATAAAAATTTGTGTTAAACCGTCGTATTTGTGAAAGAAACCCAATCTACTATTATCATTTACATGAGTTCTTTGTCTATCTTCTTTACTTCTAACTGGCTTCAGAAATCACTAATTTGTTAAAACCTTCATTGAACCAAAATGATTGGCGGTAAAGCTGATTCAATATTTAAGGTTCCAATAATTGAAAAGAGCATCACACCCATTCCCACCCAACATATGTAGTGATGAATGTGTTGAAAATTTTAGTGCCTTGGAAACAAACATTGGCTCTTAATACTCTGAGTAGTGTTGTTTGGGATTTTGCCTTGTTTCAACTGAGAAAGAGCATATTTACCAGTCCGGATGAGATCGGCAACGTTGTGTTTCGAAATCTCCTCGGAGCCAAACAAGAAGATGGTCTTAACCTCAGCTTTCTTTGCGAGTCTTGAAGCGTAGCTAAGCTGCAGCTTTGGTGAGTTAAGGCTCCTCAGTAGTTGACGGTACAAGGAAAGAACTTTTCCTCAGCCAGCTCATCGACCTCGCCAGTAGTGGAGACTAAAGTGAAGTATATCAAAGGCAACCGAAATATTGGTTCAATCGATTAAATCAGTTTGAACCATGAACCACCAAATTTTCCGGTTTAGTCTCTGGCTTGATTCCAATTTGTACATTTTATCGAAAACAAAAGGTTTAATGGCTGAGAAGCCATAAATGAAAAAAAATTGATCTACCCTGCCATAAATAAGTTTGAGTGCCATAAAGCACATGATATTCCGAAAATACCCTTAATGAAAAAGGGATATGGCATTGCTGATTTTTTGTTTGTTTTTTTATATCGAAAATCAAAAAAAAATTGAGAAATGAAAATTCTAAAATTCTAATACCAAAACCGAATCTGGTTTCTCTGAATTTCTGGGTTAACATCTTAAACCGAAATCCGAAATCGAAAATCTTTTCCCAGAAATCGTCCGATCGAATCTCCGATCCGTCTTCGTTTATTATCGCTCGGCGCGGTGCGCCGGCCTTCTCTGAACCCATGGTGTTCGCCAAATCTCGTTGTAGAGCCGTCATTTGGTAATAAGGTAACTTCTTCTACAGTTTGGGGATTAGGGTTTAGTAATCGATTTGTCAATTCTGTTCGTTTTAGGTTGCACATTGGATAGTAGAGTGGCGTATATATGTCGATTTAGTCTTCTGAGTGTTAAAATTGAACTTGTTGCCATTCAGTGAGATATGGGACAACTGGTACAATTAGGTTAACTGAATGGAAAGGGACAACTGGTACAATTGGGTTAACTGAATGGAAAGGGACAACTGGTACAATTGGGGTAACTGAATGTAATGGGAAAACCTGTACAATTCGGGTAACTAAATGAAATGGGACAACTGGTACAACAGGGTTAACTGAATAGAATTGGACAACTGGTACAATTAGGATAACTGAGTTGAATTGGGTTAACTGAAAGGAATGGGACAACTGGGACAATTGGGACAATTGGGACCCGGAATGTATTGGGACAACTGGTACAAATGGGATAACTGAGTTGAATTGGGTTAACTGAAAGGAATGGGACAACTGGGACAATTGGGACAATTGGGACCCGGAATGTATTGGGACAACTGGTACAATTGGGATAACTGATTGAGATAAGTGGGACAACTGGTACAATTGGTACAGTTGTGAGAAAATAGGAAATATTGTTATTCGTTAATGACTTAGTTTTTTTGGTTTTGTGAACAGAAGAGGATGAGCGGCCACACAAACATACATTTTGAGTATGGAGGATGTTATTATAAGGAAAGAGAGGAGTTTAAATGGATATCAAGAAGCTCCATCTATGCTATATCATTTAAAACCTCTTTGGATGAGGTAACATATCCGATGGTGTAGATGGTATATGCAAGAAGATTGGGGTAAACGATAGTAAGAGAAGCTCAAGTTAAGCTACATTCCG
>NW_006256342.1:6554590-6556267 GCF_000478725.1 Eutrema salsugineum
TATGATCGACCTCGCCAGTAGTGGAGACTAAAGTGAAGTATATCAAAGGCAACCGAAATATTGGTTCAATCGATTAAATCAGTTTGAACCATGAACCACCAAATTTTCCGGTTTAGTCTCTGGCTTGATTCCAATTTGTACATTTTATCGAAAACAAAAGGTTTAATGGCTGAGAAGCCATAAATGAAAAAAAATTGATCTACCCTGCCATAAATAAGTTTGAGTGCCATAAAGCACATGATATTCCGAAAATACCCTTAATGAAAAAGGGATATGGCATTGCTGATTTTTTGTTTGTTTTTTTATATCGAAAATCAAAAAAAAATTGAGAAATGAAAATTCTAAAATTCTAATACCAAAACCGAATCTGGTTTCTCTGAATTTCTGGGTTAACATCTTAAACCGAAATCCGAAATCGAAAATCTTTTCCCAGAAATCGTCCGATCGAATCTCCGATCCGTCTTCGTTTATTATCGCTCGGCGCGGTGCGCCGGCCTTCTCTGAACCCATGGTGTTCGCCAAATCTCGTTGTAGAGCCGTCATTTGGTAATAAGGTAACTTCTTCTACAGTTTGGGGATTAGGGTTTAGTAATCGATTTGTCAATTCTGTTCGTTTTAGGTTGCACATTGGATAGTAGAGTGGCGTATATATGTCGATTTAGTCTTCTGAGTGTTAAAATTGAACTTGTTGCCATTGAATCGAGCTGAATCATAGGTTTGTATAGTGAATCAGTGAGATATGGGACAACTGGTACAATTAGGTTAACTGAATGGAAAGGGACAACTGGTACAATTGGGTTAACTGAATGGAAAGGGACAACTGGTACAATTGGGGTAACTGAATGTAATGGGAAAACCTGTACAATTCGGGTAACTAAATGAAATGGGACAACTGGTACAACAGGGTTAACTGAATAGAATTGGACAACTGGTACAATTAGGATAACTGAGTTGAATTGGGTTAACTGAAAGGAATGGGACAACTGGGACAATTGGGACAATTGGGACCCGGAATGTATTGGGACAACTGGTACAAATGGGATAACTGAGTTGAATTGGGTTAACTGAAAGGAATGGGACAACTGGGACAATTGGGACAATTGGGACCCGGAATGTATTGGGACAACTGGTACAATTGGGATAACTGATTGAGATAAGTGGGACAACTGGTACAATTGGTACAGTTGTGAGAAAATAGGAAATATTGTTATTCGTTAATGACTTAGTTTTTTTGGTTTTGTGAACAGAAGAGGATGAGCGGCCACACAAACATACATTTTGAGTATGGAGGATGTTATTATAAGGAAAGAGAGGAGTTTAAATGGATATCAAGAAGCTCCATCTATGCTATATCATTTAAAACCTCTTTGGATGAGGTAACATATCCGATGGTTGTAGATGGTATATGCAAGAAGATTGGGGTAAACGATAGTAAGAAGAAGCTCAAGTTAAGCTACATTCCGTTGGTAGCTAAGCCACTCAATGAGTCATGTATTGTTGATGATTGTGATGTGTATGTCTATCTAACAATTGTGGATAAAGAGGGACTTAGATCTGTATTGCATGTGGAGATAATGGAAGATTTGGAAAGAGATAAGATTCAAGAGTAATGGAATATTTTCATTATCTTGGATTTCTTGCAATATTATGTATTTTGGAGTAATTTGTAACCTAAAA
>NW_006256342.1:6556367-6648895 GCF_000478725.1 Eutrema salsugineum
AACATACATTTTGAGTATGGAGGATGTTATTATAAGGAAAGAGAGGAGTTTAAATGGATATCAAGAAGCTCCATCTATGCTATATCATTTAAAACCTCTTTGGATGAGGTAACATATCCGATGGTTGTAGATGGTATATGCAAGAAGATTGGGGTAAACGATAGTAAGAAGAAGCTCAAGTTAAGCTACATTCCGTTGGTAGCTAAGCCACTCAATGAGTCATGTATTGTTGATGATTGTGATGTGTATGTCTATCTAACAATTGTGGATAAAGAGGGACTTAGATCTGTATTGCATGTGGAGATAATGGAAGATTTGGAAAGAGATAAGATTCAAGAGTAATGGAATATTTTCATTATCTTGGATTTCTTGCAATATTATGTATTTTGGAGTAATTTGTAACCTAAAAATTAGGTGCAACCTAAAAATTTACGTCCAAACCCAGGCAAACTACGAACAACTAGGACAACTATTTGCAACTAGGACAAAAGAAGGCACACTAGTATAAAGTGGACAATTGGTACAATTGGGACAACTGTGAGAAACTAGGACAACAAGAACAACTACGACAACTATGACAATTTGGACAACTAGGACAACTAGGACAACTATGATAACCAGGACAAACTAATTTCTTTAAATTACTAAACATTAAACAAATACAGCCCTAAACCCTTAAATACTGTATACTCAACGACTACCACTAAACACTAAAATAAACCCATTATTTTCTGAAAATAAGATATACCATTTGTGTTTCTAATAAAATAACCCTTATGGTATAAGGCATTCTTTGACAATGGTTTCCATCTTATAAGAGGTTAAACGTAAAAATATGGGAAATACAAAAGTATGGGCGCGAAACCCTTGGGGCAAGTATAAAATGTTCAAGGGTTAAGGGGACAACTAAAAAAAGAATGTTCTTCTTAAAGGACAACTGAAAAAACTTAAAAATCGTCCAAAGGACAACTATGACAATTTTGGGACAACCGGACAACTAGGTACAACTATGATGTCAACAGAAAATGCACGTGTGAGAATGGCGGCTGAGGATAATATTATAAGTTATTTTCCTCTGTATTTGTCTTTTTTGGTTGTCGTTTACCGTTTTCTCTTTCATAGAAAAGGGTCAAAGGGTTCTTCTCCTCTTATTCTTTTTCCTAATTGTTGCCCCCAAATAGGTTTTTTAGGGTTTCCACCGCATAATGGATAAATATCAGATAGCCCTCGCGAAATTGGCTGAAAAGAAGAATGATGGCTCTTCTTCTGTCTTGCCTAAGAAGGATTACGGGATGACCACTAGATGGGGACCCAAAGTCAATGGAGTCAAGACCATTCTGCCATGCCCTGTACAAAAGGGAATTCCAAAGGTTTGTTATTGCGGCTTAGCTCCAATTGGGTGTTTAACTGACAACTCCGGGCTTGACAGGGGCCGGAAATATTACGGTTACTTCTACGGCTGTTGTGGCCCAAAAAATTTCCCAGAAGTAAGTCAATTGGGTTTTCAATTTTGATTTATAATTTGAGTCTCATCTGAATTTCTGAGTTTTGGGATTTCAGGTTCCCAGTTGTGGCTTCAAGAAATGGTGGGATCTCGCAATACTCGAAGAAATTGAAATGTTGAATGATACTCAAGAAGCCATGCGGGCTTTGTTTGACACCGTTTTCTCCAAGTTAAATCAGTTAGAGTCAAAGGTGGCATCCATTGAAGAAGCTATAAAAAAGCGTTAAGGATGAAGAAGATGAGCTTTTCAGTTTCTTATTGACCTTTTTTCCCCTTGTTATGTTGCTACTCTCCTTTGATTTATTTTGAACTATTTCTCCTAAATAAAACAACGCAGTTGTACCAGTTGTCCTAATATATCGTATTAAGTTATACGAGTTGTCCTAAATAAAACAAGGAAGTTGTACGAGTTGTCCTAAATAAAACAAGGAAATTGTACCAGTTGTCCTAAACCCTAAACAGAAAACATAAGATTGTACCACAAAGAAAAACACATAATCTTAAACATAAACAAGACATTTTACTTCTTGGCTTCATGTGGTTGGGCTCCTTGAACATGTGAAAAACCCTGGCTGTACTCGGTTGGACCGAAGTAAAGCTTCTCAAGCACCATCAGTTGACTACCATCATCGGCATCCTGAGATAAAAACAAGAAACACAATCATATGAGATTTAGTTGTCCCAGTTATCCCAGTTGTCCCAGTTGTCCAAATGCCAAACGTAATTTTGTGCAAATAGTTGTCCTAGTTGTCCCAGTTGTCCGTACCGGCTGGTTTTGCTTCCTTCAATGGTTCTTCTTCACCCCGAATTTCTTCGTGGGTTGTTTCTTCATCATTCGCCAGAGGGTTTGGTGTTATTCCGGGTTCTTTATCTTTCATATCTGCTTCTTCGCTGCGCTTGGGTACAGATTCGTTCGAATCATATACCACGCCCTTAAGTCGAATTTTAGCTATCTAGTTAGGCTGGATTTAGGGTTTGTCTTGATGAAGTTAGAAGGCTAAATTATGTAATATATAGTACGGGAATTGAAGAAAGGGAAGTTGAAGAAGAAGCAGTTACAAAATCAAGTGTCGTTTCAAGTTAAAGGGGAAATTGCAGAATTTTCGAAAGAAAGAAGGAAGTGGAGATAGCCGTTCGGGGAAGATGAAGAGAGAAAGAGGAGATCGTATTTGATTTTTGGTAAGTTTATCGAATGTGTTTGGTTTTGGAAATTAAATCCATTCGGTTCGGTTTTGTTTACCTAATTTTCGGTTTAATAATTTCAATTTTTTATTTCTGATTTCAAATTGATAAAGTTTTTTTTTTTTGACAGAAATTCCATTTTTTCT
Source organism: Eutrema salsugineum (assembly GCF_000478725.1). Lineage (NCBI taxonomy): Eukaryota > Viridiplantae > Streptophyta > Magnoliopsida > Brassicales > Brassicaceae > Eutrema > Eutrema salsugineum. Next base: position 6,559,200 of record NW_006256342.1, read on the forward strand.
GGATATTCGAATCGGACATAAATCGGATGGGTTTTACCTTAATATTTTTATAATAAAAGAGACACATAGGGAGAAGAGTATAATTTACCTAGTTTTTGTTAATAAAATTAATTCATAAAAAAATTAATTTTTAAAGATATGGTTTATCAGCCAACTTTTTGGTTTCAGCCGCGCGCTCAAAACAAAAGCGAGTAACCTTTTGATTTCCCCTCCCCTCTCTTCTCTTACCCTTCGCTCGCTATCCACCAGCACCGTCGCTTGCTCCGGTCCCGCCGCTGCTTCCGGCGGCTACGAATACCATCCATCTCTACGATATACCTTCCGCCTCTAACCTCGACCACAACCACACCGCTTCGATCACTGCCCTCTCCGTATTCAATCCGAGGATGCTAAGCTCCTTCTCGAGCTCGACAATACTAGCCACAAGCGTATACTCTGTGCTACTCCTGGAGAGGTCAGGTTTTCTCTTACTTGTCTCTCTAAATAAACTTGTATTTTCATTTGTGTTAACTTGTGCTCAATTTCTCTATTACCGTCCTGGATCCCTAAGAATTTGTACATGTGTAAAGTAAGTAACTTTGAGTTTCCTACTAGAAAAATCTCCTCACCAAACATCTTGTTGGGTTTTTGGTTACTTTTTAATGTTACATCAAGATGGTTTTAGAGCTGTGTTTTCTCTTCTTGTTTCTTTTCATGCTTACTCCTATGTTGCCAAAGTGTGAATTGCAAGAAAGCCCACCTTCTTGAAGCTATGAAAAGAGACTAATTTAAGACTTTCATAAAAGTACTCAGTCATAGACTGTGATATGTTTGCGCAATCTGTTTAAGAGTGGAACTCTTGATTTGTTTTAGTTTATGCTTCTGTAATTTTAAAATTTAGGAAGAGCTTCACCTTTCTGAAGTCTAAAAAAACGATTTCTTTGGCTGAACAGAGTTCTTCCGGTTCCTTGTTGATCTTGTGTTAACGTTCTATTCCTGGAAATGGTGATGGTTTTGATTCAGAGAAATATTTTATTCCTTGGCTGTTTGCTTAGTTTGCAAACAGAGTGGAACTCTGTATACAACAGATGGTGAGGATCGGGCCATAACAGCTTGGGACACATATAGCGGGAAGCTTGCTTATTCCATACAAGACGATCCATAATTGTATCAGAAGATCCATACTTGGTTGCCTCTGCATCTTCTGATGGTGTCATACGTGTTTGGGACATGCGAATGGCTGCTAAAGAGAATGCAAAACCATTAGCCGAGACAAATACCAAATCGAGGCTTACATGTCTTGCCGGGTCAGCTCTGAAATGTGAGTTTATTCTTTTTCAGAATACGCGTTTCTTATAAAACATACAAAAAAAGTCTCCTACAAGTTGTGACATATTCTTCATCTTTCTCTTCTTTCTTATTCAGCTATGAGACGGCCACAGATTGGAAATAAAGCTCAGAAGCTAGAAGAAGAGCCCAACTCAGGATGAGAGTTGTTTATTGACTAGTAAACGTTATTGTCCTGATCCAGGTTTTGGTAGTATTCTTAAAAATATGATCTAGTAAGGTTCTTGTCGAATTACAGTTATAAAAAATTGTGTTAAACCGTCGTATTTGTGAAAGAAACGCAATCTACTATTATCATTTACATGAGTTCTTTGTTTATCTTACTCCTAACGGCTTCAGTAATCACTAATTTGGTCAAAACTTCATTGAAATATTGTATAGTAAATCTGATTCAATTATTCAAGGTTTCCAATAAATGAAAAAGAGCATCACGCCATATGTATTGATGAAAGACTTGAAAATTGTAATCACCAAGGATGGAGAAATGCCATGGAAACAACATTTTGGCTCTCAATACTGAGTAGTGTTGTTTGGGATTTTGCCTTGTTTCAACTGAGAAAGAGCATATTCACCAGTACGGATGAGATCGGCAACGTTGTGTTTCGAGATCTCCTCGGAGCCAAACAAGAAGATGGTCTTAACCTCAGCTTTCTTTGCGAGTCTTGAAGCGTAGCTAAGCTGCAGCTTTGGTGAGTTAAGGCTCCTCAGTAATTGACGGTACAAGGAAAGAACTTTTCCTCTGTTCTTTGCAGCTTCTTGTGCTGTTAACCATATCAAGCTCGTCATGACGAAAATGGAACACGAGAAGAGAATGTCCCTGTAACCAAAAAAAAAAAAAAAAGGGGAAATGTTTCACTGGGTAATTTCGTCGAGCAACTGATGCGCAAATAACAAAAACACCAAACGAATACTAACTTAATAGTGATGATACATTGCTAAAAGAAAAGGAATTAAAGGAAATGCTTGAAATTTATCACACCTTCAGATCGGAAATTTCAGTTGTGGGGAAGTCAAATCCGATATATATCCAATCCACCAGCGGCAAACAAAATAATGAAGAGAAAACAAAAATTTCCCTTTTGCCTATTTGTCACGACAAAAAAAAACAATGCTTGAATTTGTCCAAACCGAACCAAAAGTAAGCCCGACCCAAACCAGATTTTGGTTTTATAAAACACTTTCGTCCTGAATCCTAGGGTTATTTATAGGAGTTTATTATTGCTGCTCTCTAACTCGAATTCGCGGCAAAAATATAACTCGTCGCTGTTTTCATCATCCTCTCCATGTCCGAAGCTAATCTATCGCGTAAGCGAAATAAGCCGGAAGATGAGTTGGAGACTAAACCGAGTCTGAAGAAAAAAAATCAGAGGAGAAGGAGACAACTAAAGGAAGTGTCGAGTTGTTGGAGACAAAGTCTGATCAGGCTAATTTATTTGGCAAGCGAAAGCTGGGAGATGATTTGGGGACCAAACCGGCTCTGAGGGAACATAAGGATAATTCAGAGGAGAAGGAGACAACGAAAGGATTTGGTGATACTCTCCAGGAAATCAAAGGAAGGGTCGAGTTTTTGGAGACAAAGTCTGATCAGACTAATTTATGTCTGATCAGAAATTTACATATTCTACTGTTTGTTTGTTAGATATTTTGGACAAGTTTATGTTCAGTTTAAGCATCTTGTTCTTATCATCTCTCCGATTTTGTTGAGGTACCTCTTCTTCTTATTATCTTCATAACATGTCAAGGCTCTAGCGTTTAATAACACAACTGTTGCCACTAAGTCGAAAGATGACCTTACAGATGACTTATATCAACTGTTGCTACTTTTTGCTGTTATGTTAATTCCTCCCTCCTTAAAACGTGCTAACACACTTGGCTATTAAATTCAGGAATCTGTCTTACCAAAAAAGACTCTCCTTGTTAAGAATCTCGTTCACTACACTTTAATATCAGATATGTAAGTAGCATCTTAAATTTCCACTTCCGTTCTCGGAGCAAAAGCTTTTCATGGCTCATGTTTTATCCTTCCATTTTGACAGCATCGATTTCTTCAAAGATGTTGGGCAAGTTGTTCGTGTTCGACTTGTTGTAGACCCCAAGAAGCTCAGGAGTAATTAAGTTTAAGTTGGGCTATGGCTTTGTTGAGTTTGCTTCTGCTAACGAAGCAAAGAAGGTGAGAGTAGTTTATAGTAATGATCAAAAAAGTATTTATCAGAAAAGTAGTGTATACTTGTGATGAACAATATACAAGTAGTTATCTGAAAGTAGGATTGTTGATTAAACCTTTCATACTGTAGGCGCTGCAAGAGAAGAACGGTGAATACTTGCACGAGCGTAGGATTCTTCTTACTGATGTGGCTGATAAGGGAGCTACATCACCCAAGTAAATTTATTCATGCTACGGAGATTTGTTTGTGTAACTTATCGCTAGAGTTTTGATTCCATTACAGACGATTAACACATTGATTTTTGTTATTTAGGTATTGCATAGATCACAAGGTTTGTTCAACTATTTGCATCTTGAGTTTGTTATCAAAGGCACATTGTGTGATGTTTTTGGTATACATGGAGAGATGACACGGCTTTTTGAGACCAAACCGGATTTGAAGCTTTGGTAAGGAACTTAAACTGTTTGCCTTTTGACTGTTTTGTTATCAAGAGCACATTGGGTGATGTTTTTGGTATATTCCAGGTACGAAGACAAACAATCTCTCCTTGATTTGGAGATTGAGACCAAACGGGATCTGAGGAAACGTACCTACGAACCGTTTCTGAAGAATCAGGAAGTAAAATCTCGTTGGTGCGGTAAGAAGACTGCTTTCACTGAGGACGACTGATCCGAGAAGATGAAGCTCTTTGGTGTTTTTAACTTGTGATACAATGCAAACTTAGGAATCGAAAACTTATTTTGGATAATCTGAACCCGATGAAACGTATGCAAAGCTTATAAAACTTTTTATTACCAATAACATAATTTTCTGTAATGTATGATATCTTGGGCGTGAACCATCACCTTGCTCAATGCAATGCTCTGGAAATGAAGCTCAAACAAATTGCAAAATTACAAACAAAATAGTCCTTTACACATAGAAATCAGCAAATATCATAATTGCATTTGAAACAAAAAGTCTTTATAAAATTTTCCCAGACATAGATATAGGTATTCTATAGAGATATATAGAGATAATGAAAATTATCCGAATTTGGTGGTCGTGGTGATGGAGCATTTTCGATTTTGTGGTTGAAGCTATGTACATGAACAATATACTTGATACGAAGGTTAGATCTGATGCATCAAAACTAATGACTGAATAATATTTTCTTTCTAAAAATAGACATTCTATACACAAAAGTTAGCAAATAGAAAATTTTCATTTAATAAGAGAAAATGACAAACGTTTGTGTATTTTGCTCATTCATATATAGATCTTCTATATGAAGAAAATATAGTATATAAATTTTCTTACACTTTACTCATCTATATTGAATTATCATATACACTTCTGCTAATTCCTCTTTTGCTCTCAACTCGAATTACCGGCAAAACCGCAAAATAACACTATAGTAGTGATGAAAAGTATATTTTAATCATTTGAAAATATACTAAGTAGTTATATGAAAGTAGGTTTGCTGAGTATATTTTTTTTATACTGTAGGCGCTGCGAGAGTAGAATAAGCGTTCGTTTATTCTTGAGGCGGCTGAGATAGCTCCATACCTTTTCCGACCCAAGTAAATTGATTTTCCATTATGGAGATTCGATTCTCTAACTTATTGCTATAGTTTTGATGTCATGACATAAGATTAACGCTATTATTTCTCTTTGATTAGATACATCCTTGCAGAGAAGCTTTGGTAAGGGACTTAACTGTTTGCCTTTTTTACATTTTTGTTATCAAGAGCACATTTGGTGATGTTTTTGGTATATTCCAGGTACGAAAACAACCTTCGAGACCAAACCGGATCTTAAGCTTTTGCAAGGGACTTAACTAGTTACATTTTGAGTTTTGTTATCAAGAGCACTCTGGGTGATGTCTTTGGTATATTCCAGTTACGAAGAAAACCTTCAGCTATTTGGCCTTGATTTGGAGAACCAAGAGGAAAAACCTCTTTGGTGCGGTAAGAAGAAAATCTTCTCTGACGATGATTGATAAGAGAAGATGAAGCTCTTTTGTGTGTTTTGAACTTGTGATACAAGCTCTTCTATCTCTGACTGTTCTATACTCTAGTCTTGTGTGAGAAGAACAAACTTTTGCTTCTACAAACGCCAGATATGGGATAGTAGTTTTTGTTTTAGTGGTTTTATAGTTTGATCCTGGTAATTTAGAAGCATATATATTATGAACTAATTAGTAACCATTTTCTATCAAACGAAATCCGAGAGTATTCATTACTACCATACGTTAAAAGTTGATTTTCTTATCTTGATTAGTATAGGTAAGGTATGTGTTTTAGCCTCTAAGTATAAGACTAGAGCATAAAATGGTATGTTGCGTTTTAGGTAACGAGATCTAACGTTTTCAAACTACAACATTGATAAGTCTTTGATATGGTATTAGTAATCTATCAGGAGAAGAAAAAGGTATGGGATATGTTTTTTAGTTGGTTTTCTTCTTCTCATATAAAACCAGCTAAAAAACATTACTATCAGTATTTAGTGGAAACAAAACAAAAAATTAAAATACTGATTAATTTATCACTAACACCTAAAAATGTTATCCGTCATCGTATGCCAGATACAATGGAAGTGATTGTATTTCTGTTATCTATACATATGCTTGCCCGTGGCCGAGATATATGAAATTTAAAAAAAAAAAAAATCTGTGAAAATGACATGATTAAATATTATTATTACACCTTTCCTTAGGAAACATCTGCAAATTCAAGAATTTAACAAGACTAGTTCCGGCTGAAGATTGGACAAAAGGAGATTGTATTAAAATGATACAGAAAAGAGCATTAAAATTGGACTTACAAAACCATCTTTTAGAGCCTTGACATCCGAATATTCGTCCGTATGTTCTTGTTCTTTATAAGTTACATACAAACTGCAGTTGCACACAAACATAGTCAGAATCTCCAACACAATGCTACACACTAAATATCCAAAGGGTTTTCTTATCTACCTCTAGGCAGAAGTATTTCTTAACACGGCTATATCAGTTTTTACCAGCAACACCAACCGATTCAATCTCAACAATACTTTTTTTTTGTCGTCTCAATTATTATCTATTTATTTTCCTTATAAATCGGGTCTACAACTCCTCCTCAAAAGACAATATGGGAGGAAAAATAAAACAACATAGACCTAACGATAGAGATAATAATAAAAAAAAAAGATGAGAAAATAATATGACTTGGGTGCAAAGCAAAAGGATTACGGTTTCTTGAGAGAAACTCATCCAAATGGTGGGATCAATGAGTGCATCATAAAAAATATATATGTATAGATAAAAATGAGTGCATCACCTTCTTCCAATATGCTGATCTCATCATTACTAATCTTGGTGTAATATATCATTCAGAATTCCAAATCATCACTATATTCTTTATAGGGAATGATTTTCCCGATGTTCACACCGTAGTGAGAGATCCGAGACGATATATGCATGGTTCTAGCATAGCACGTGGATGCGTGGTTTGTTGGTCCATATTTTCTTCTTCATCTTCTTCCTTTCTCATGATACCAGCCAAAACCAAGTAAGTCTGGAAGGATGGCGAATAATAATACAAAAAGTAAAGCCACTTTCGATATTAGCAACAATGGCGATGACATAAATTAAACGTCATACATTATTTTTCTCGAGTAGACAGTATATGTATATTTTGAATTTTAAGATATAAAAACTCGAATAAGATCCAAGAGGCAACAATATCTCGGCACCCGCAGTTGGTCTAGATTAAAAGGAATTAATACCTTATTTTATTAAAAAAATTATTTAATCTCATTTTGTAAGCTGTCTCTCATCATTAATCGATCTTAAATAAGATAATATCATATATAATTCATGCTTTCATTTGCTACTAAGCTCATGCTTTCTTTTGCTTCTAAGCATGTTTCAATGATTGGAGGGTGACATTAAAATTTTATTTTGTTAATTAATGATCAAGATTCCTTTTAATCTATTGATTACAAAAAGAATTGATTGTATAAAATTGCATTTAGTTGGTTCGCAAAGTTGCAATAATAAGAAAAAAGTTTCTAATACTCAAGGAGTATAATTTTACCAACAAAATATCCTATGATATTTTGAGACTTCGAAGGACTACAAGCACGTGTCAAAGGCATGGTTTTTGGTTCGGCGGCTAAGTGGGGGACAGTAACAGTTCCCAAGGAGTTACTGATACGATTATGCTCAGTTGTTATTAATCCCTCGTCCACTTAATCCATCTGTTTATGACACTAATCTTTGTGAGGACCACTACAGCATTTTCTTCACTTTTTTAATTAAGTAAAATTGCTGGCAGTTAATTCCACATGTCATGCTATTTACCTTTTTTTCAGAGTCTAAAAGTCACAACTCACAACTATACTCACAGTCAGTAAAAAGTGATGAAATCGATTTATCGTAAAAAATAAAACCGTAAAGTGATTTAGTAGAAATTGGGTTTGGTTGGTAACGAATAAAAAGTGTATGGATTTGATCATGAGTTAAAAAAATGTTCAGGATTAGCGATATCATCAATTTTTTAAATTATTTTGACATACTTTTTGCTGAACAAATATAAATAAATTAAAACGGATTGGAAATTCAAACTGGAACTATAAAATTTATATAAGTAATATCATATATGTAAGACCGCGAAAATTCGATTGAAATCACGAATAGAAAATAACAATATTATAAACGATATGTTAAGGTAAGAGATTAAAACGAGAGTTTGAAAACCGATTGAAAACAGACGAAAACACGGAGTCGAGATATGATCTTTTTCCTTAACTCAATAAATCGCCTGTAATATGTGACGGTTTGTTGCGATTTTTGAATCCCAGGATACAACCATGATGAGACTATTACGCAACACCCGTAATAGAATCTGCGAACTAAAATACTACGCTATAACTCTCGAGACACTTACGATATTAAGACGAGAGGGATTTGCTGTGTGTTTGGAGTATTCGAAAATTCAATTCTTAATTCGATGATATAGAATGAGAGAAGAGGGCGTCTATTTATACTGGAAGGTTCAGCTTGATCCGCAAGGAATAAGCTTTTGCGAAAAGGAATATTAGAAATATTCTCCTATTTCCGCGAGTAAAAGGATTCGGAAATCTTCCGTTATTATCTGGACGCAATCTTTTCTTTCCTAAGATTTATCCTTTCAATATGCAAAAAATATTTCGCAGGAACTAAGAAGCCCACGACCCACACCCAGCTATATAGAGCCCAAGAGCCCAAGAGCCCAAGAGTCCTAAGAGCCAATTAAAAAATGCAACGAGCAACGAGTCCGAGCCCGAGCCCGGCACCGGCACCGGCACCGGCGACGGCGGCGGCGGCGGCGCGCGTAGGTGTTTTTGCATAATGCCCTTTTACTTCCACAATGCTGTTGACCCTTATTGTGAGAAGGTCATATTTATACAAGAGATTTTTCTCCTTTGTGAGCAATGTGGGACAAATACACTTCCACTAAACTTCCACTTTTAGTTATAGCCAATAGGAACATTTCATTTCCATAGGCTCAAACCCAAATCTCAAATGAATTTATAAGGCCCATTTGCTTATTAAACTTCATTTCTTATTCACACACAAACTCAATATTACAAGTCCAAATGCTTATTAATATTGGGTTCCAACAATCCCCCACATGAATAGAAATGATTCTATACATATGCAGACTCGATAGACTATGCAGACTAGACTCAAACTAGACTACTGACTCGACAGACGGACTTTTCGAGAGTATAAGCGAAAACTAACTGTGTCTGAGGAAGTAGCGTTTTTCAGCCTTGAACTACTCATTGTTAATATCTGTCGGATTTACTCTCCAGGAAGTGAACATGATGTCTTGAACCACCCGGATTTTGGTGTAAACCAAATCAACAGATACAACCCAGCTTTGTCTTCTCGTAGCATTCAGTTCTCTATTGTGTTCATTGTGGCCTTGAACGTGCCTGGTTTATCATGAGTGAACTTGGAGAGTATAGCCTTGTCTTCGTTCTCCTAGAAACGGCCTCATTTCACGCTCACTAGGTGATTGCCAAGTACCTGTCACATACACAGAAAGTATCCTGTTATACTCTATATACATGTATATGAAGGCTATGGTCTTATCATTAAAAGCCATAAAGCTTAACCTTACATAATTACAGGAAGCACTGTTTATCATCATGGAAATTGAGCATTTTTCAGTGCTTTTCTCAGATTCTGCTTGATTTAGTTGTCCCTTTGAACCAACCTCTTGGGATCTCCAATTGCGTAGGTGGGGTTTCCATCAAATATCCTCTTTCATGATAGGCAATAAGCCTATTCCCTTAGATGATTTAATGATTTGATCTCGCGGCAAGCTTTTGGTGAACGGATCCGCTAAATTTTCCGCTGACTTGATGTAATCAACCGTGAGTACACCACTTGAGATCAGATGCCTAATGGTCTTATGTCGTCTTCGTATGTGACGAGACTTGCCATTATACAGATTATTTAGTGCCTGAGAAATAGCCGACTGACTATCACAGTGTACACGTAATGCTGGCACTGGTTTTTCCCACATCGAGATATCTTCCAGGAAGTTCCGAAGCCACTCTGCTTCTTCGGCTACTTTGTCTAAAGCTATGAACTCTGACTCCATGGTTGATCGGGCTAGGAGTGTCTGTTTGGAAGATTTCCAGTATACTGCTGCTCCAGCGAGTGTGAAGACATATCCACTTGTGGATTTGGAATTTCTAGAATCTGAAATCCAATTGGCATCACTATACCCTTCTAACACTGCTGGTTCTTTACCAAAATTGTAGCCCATAACTCTTAGTGTATCGCAAATAGTTCAACACTCTAGTTATTGTTTTCCAATGAGTATGACCTGGATTACTTGTGTAGCGACTTAACATGTTTACCGCATGCGCTAGATCGGGTCTTGTACAATTGGTCAAGTACATCAGACTTCCAATTACCCGTGCATACTCCACCTGTGATACTGGTTCACCTGTGTTCTTGGTTAGGTGAACTTGCATATCCATTGGAGTTTTTGCGGTTCCATTCGAGTAGGTCTTAAACCTCTCTAGGATCTTTTCAGCATAGTGATCTTGAGACAGAGTAATTCCATCTGAAGTACGAATGATCTTAATCCCAAGAATGACATCTGCAAGTCCCATGTCTTTCATGTCAAATTTCCCATTGAGCATGTTCTTGGTTTGTTGAATGATATCTTTGTTACTGCCAATAATCAGCATGTCATCTACATACAGACATAGTAAGATGTATCCGTTTGGAGTACATTTGTAGTAGATGCATTTATCACATTCGTTAATGCTGAAACCATTTGACATCATCACATTGTCAAACTTTTCGTGCCATTGTTTTGGAGCTTGTTTCAGTCCATACAATGATTTCACGAGTCTACACACTTTGTGCTCTTGACCCTTAACCTCGAAACCTTCGGGTTGTTTCATGTATATTTCTTCTTCTAAATCACCATTTAGAAAGGCAGTTTTAACATCCATCTGATGGATTTCCAAGCCTCGCAAGGCTGCTACGCCAATCAATATTCTGATCGAAGTTATTCTCGTAACTGGAGAATAGGTGTCAAAGAAATCTAGACCTTCTTTTTGTCTGAATCCTTGCACCACAAGGCGTGCCTTGTACTTATCTATCGAACCATCAGCTTTCAGCTTGGTCTTGAAGATCCATTTACACCCTAGTGCTTTGAACCCTTGAGGTAAGTCAATTATCTCATAGGTATGATTCTGCATTATATAACTCATCTCACTATTGACAGTGTCCTTCCAATAAGGAGCTTCTGGTGTAGACATGGCTTCTGTGTAAGATCTTGGTTCATTCTCGACAAGAAAGACCATCATGAAATCTTCACCAAAAGATTTTTCCTTACGAGCTCTTTTGCTTCATCGAGGTTCATCTTCAACCTATTCTACTTCCATCTCATTTACAGAAGTAGTCACATCTCTTTCTTCACGAGTGCGTTTAGTAGTTTGCTTATCTTTATATGGAAACATGTGTTCAAAGAAAGAAGCATTCCTTGATTCCATGATAGTATTCACTTGGACATCTGATACATCTGACTTTTGTACCAGAAATCGATAAGCACTACTATTGTGAGCATATCCGTTAAAGATACAGTCCACAGTCTTAGGTCCAATTGTGACCTTCTTTGGAGGTGGCACTGCGACTTTTGCTAAGCACCCCCACACTTTCAGGTATTTCTACGAAGGTACATTACCTTTCCAAAGTTCATACGGTGTTCTGCCAGTTACCTTATGAGGTATTTTGTTGAGGATATAATTTGTGGTGAGCAGTGCTTCCCCCCACAGATTCTGGGGTGTCCCGGATTCCTACAACATTGCATTCATCATCTCCTTCAGAGTTTGGTTCTTTCTTTCCGCAACTCCATTGGATTCAGGTGAATAAGGGGCTGTAGTTTGATGGATGATTCCGTTTATCTGGCAAAACTCCTTGAAAGATCCATCATATTCTCCACCCCTATCACTTCTGACCATTTTGATGGTCTTTGCCAGTTGCTTTTCAACTTCGAGTTTGTACTCTTTAAATTTGTCCAAGACTTCATCTTTACTACGCAGCAAATACACGTAACAGTACCTTGTACAATCATCAATGAAAGTCACAAAATACTTTTTACCACCTCTTGATGGTAGATATTTTAAATCGCACAGACCCAAGAGGTTCGGTAGTTCGTTCAACATGAGGTGATGGTGTTTTCGTGAGCTTGGACACAAATTTCACATTTGTCTTTGCTAATTTTGCACTTTGGAATCACGTTCAAATTCATCAGTCTTTGAATAGACTTGTAATTAACATGTCTCAAACGTTCATGCCAAATATTAGAAGACTCAACCACATAAGCAACTGGATTCTTATTAATTAAATCTTTGGAATCAGGTACAACTTTGTTTTTCTTCAGGATTGTCATTACAGACATTTCGATCAATCCTGACTTAACATAACCTTTTCCTATGAAAACACCATTCTTCCTAAGTATCAGCTGGTCAGACTCAAAGTTGATTGCAAAACCATGCTTGCTCATTAGAGTACCAGAGATCAGGTTCTTCCTCATGTCTGGAACATGCTTCACGTTGTTGAGAGTAACCTCCATGCCTGAAGTCATCTTCAATACAAATTTTCCAGTACCTTCAATCTTGGACTGGAAGACGTTTCCCATCTTCAATTGATCATCAGTCTTGCACTTCTGATAGGTACTGAACATTTCTCTGTCAATACAGATGTGTGTGGTTGCACCTGTGTCATACCACCACGCCTTGGGGTTCTCTTCCACCAAGTTAGCCTCTATAACCATTACACACAAGTCTGTTTCAGTCAAGTGAGCTTGGTTGTTCTCAGACTTAGCCTTTCGGCGACACTCTGAAGACTTATGTCCAAGCTTGTCGCAGTAGTTGCACTTCCCATTGAACTTGTTTTTCATGGGTGCTTGACCTTGCTTCTTGAAGCTAGTGTTGTTTCGTGGAGGAAACTTGTTAGGCACAGCCTTGTTGGATGGTTTGCCTTTGCCCTTTTTCCTGTACTCAGCCACGTTTGCATCATGGGTCATGATCTGACCATCTTCTTTTCCAACTTTGTCACGTTTTAGTGACTCATTCTGCAATCTGGAGATCAGATTTGCCAGAGACAGAGCCTTTAGCTTGTAAGCAAGATAGTTCTGGAAGTCTGCCCAACTTGGAGGTATCTTCTCATTGAAGCAGTTCACCGTGAATGTCTCACATAGCTTCATTCCTTCAGTCCTAATCTCTTGAAAGATTAATTCCAGCTCGTGCACTTGTGGCATGATGGGACGAGAATCCACCATCTCAAACTTGAGGAGTTTCGCTGTAGCGAATTTCCCAGAGCCGACATTGTACGACTTGTACTTCTTTTCCAAAGCATCCCAAAGTTCTTTGGAAGTTTTGACCTCACTGTACACATCGAAAAGCTGGTCCACCAGGCGATTTTTGATGTGCCCTTTGCATAGAAAGTCTGAGTGCTTCCATGCTTCAACGGTAGCCAGAATCGTAACATTTTTGTTTCTGTCTGGCACTGTTGGGGGATCCTCTGTGAGGTACTTGCTCAGCTGCATTGACGACAGAAAGAAGTGCATCCTTTCTTGCCATTGCTTGAAGTTCGAACCATCGAACTTGTCGGGCTGAAGTCCTGCGGTTACCGACGCTGGCATCCTGACTTCACCCGAGCTTCCATTGGTAGTCATGTTGACATCACCATCAGTCATAGTTGAATCTGTTCACAGAAGATAACCGAAGTTAGTATTGAGAACCAAGATTCAAAATCAGCAATTAAAACGTTTAAGTCGCTATGAACAACGTTTTTCCGAAAAGGATTCGCTTTGAGTTTCCACAGATATTACCAATAGGTATTCTTAGAACTCGAAAATAGGTGTTCCCAGAATCGTCTTTTGATGACGTTCTTAAACCCTAACACGTTTTTCGGGCCTGTCTAAGACTACCGCATAAACCGTTTCAGAAGATTCGTCTTTAACAGATCAAAAGTTCTACGAAATAGCTAAGAAACTTTCGCAGACACTTTGTAGATCGATTTTAAAAACTCATTTTCTCAAAAACCGTTTATAAGAACTGTTTCGCTAAATTCAATCCGATTCAAGCGATAAGCAGGAAGCGGATTTATTGAGTTAAGATTGTAAGACCGCGAAAATCCGATTGAAATCACGAATAGAAAATAGCAATATTATAAACGATATGTTAAGGTAAGAGATTAAAACGAGAGTTTGAAAACCGATTGAAAACAGACGAAAACACGGAGTCGAGATATGATCTCTTTCCTTAACTCAATAAATCGCCCGTAATGTGTGGCGGTTTGTTGCGATTTTTGAATCCCAGGATACAACCGTGATGAGACTATTACGCAACACCCGTAATAGAATCTGCGAACTAAAATACTACGCTATAACTCTCGAGACACTTACGATATTAAGACGAGAGGGATTTGCTGTGTGTTTGGAGTATTCGAAAATTCGATTCTTAATTCGATGATATAGAATGAGAGAAGAGGGCGTCTATTTATACTGGAAGGTTCAGCTTGATCCGCAAGGAATAAGCTTTTGCGAAAAGGAATATTAGAAATATTCTCCTATTTCCGCGAGTAAAAGGATTCGGAAATCTTCCGTTATTATCTGGACGCAATCTTTTATTTCCTAAGATTTATCCTTTCAATATGCAAAAAATATTTCGCAGGAACTAAGAAGCCCACGACCCACACCCAGCTATATAGAGCCCAAGAGCCCAAGAGCCCAAGAGCCCTAAGAGCCAATTAAAAAATGCAACGAGCAACGAGCCCGATCCCGAGCCCGAGCCCGAGCCCGGCACCGGCACCGGCACCGGCGACGGCGGCGGCGCGCGTATGTGTTTTTACATAATGCTCTTTTACTTCCACAATGCTGTTGATCCTTATTGTGAGAAGGTCATATTTATATAAGAGATTTTTCTCCTTTATGAGCAATGTGGGGCAAATACACTTCCACTAAACTTCCACTTTTAGTTATAGCCAATAAAAACATTTCATTTCCATAGGCTCAAACCCAAATCTCTAATGAATTTATAAGACCTATTTGCTTATTAAACTTCATATTTTATTCATACACAAACTCAATATTACAGGTCCAAATGCTTATTAATATTGGATTTCAACAATATAAATATAAATTATTTTGATATCTTATAGTTCAAAATTTTTTTATTCATATCATGATTCCAATAATTTTAAAAAATAATTATTATTGATAATATGCGAAATAGTGAAATTGTATTTTAAGGTGATCCATGAAATGTTTTAGTAATCATTTTTTGCCCTAAATAAATGCATTTTGGCGTTGACTTCAAAAATTAAAAGTTTATTAAACAAATAAGTGAAATATATACATGAGCTTTTATTACAAGAGCCAAAGTAGATAACCAAAAAATAAGTGGGATCATAGTAGTAATAGACTATAGCGAGCTAGTAGTAAGATACAAGTTTTCCTACTGACAAAAATATTTGTTTTAAGGTATAGTTCAACTATTAAACAACTGATATAATGTTGTTGAAATTATGATTAATTGATTACAAAAATGATAAAAAAGTATAACTAACATAAATAAATACCCTTCCACGACCAAACCAATCCTCCCATTCTTTCGTCACCTTCCTTCGACCCATCGTCTTAATTCCACAAACCTCACTCTCTCTTAATTAAACTCTGAGAGTGAGAGTAAGAAACAAAACAGAAGAAGAAACCTCCAAAAAACAAAAACAAAAATCCAGAGAAATGATCATTCTCTCTCTTCTTCTCCACCTTCTTCTTCATCTCATCAATTCTTCTCCTTCTCTTTCTCTCTCCCCCGACGGCATCTCCCTACTCTCTCTCAAATCCGCCGTCGATCAATCTTCTACCGCCTCCTCCTCCGCTTTCTCCGATTGGAACGACAACAATTCCGATCCTTGCCGTTGGTCCGGCATCTCCTGTATGAACATCTCCGACTCCTCCGGCTCTCGCGTCGTCGGAATCTCACTCGCCGGAAAGCGTCTCCGCGGCTACATCCCGTCGGAGCTCGGCTCGCTCAACTACCTCCGCCGTCTCAACCTCCACAACAACGAGCTTTCCGGCTCGATCCCGGCTCAGCTCTTCAATGCGACGGCGCTTCATAGTCTCTTCCTCTACGGAAACAATCTCTCTGGTTCTCTGCCTCCTTCGATCTGTACCCTTCCTAGGCTTCAGAATCTCGATTTATCTGGAAATTCGCTCTCCGGAGCTCTCTCTCCGGATCTCAAGAAGTGTAAACAGCTTCAACGGTTGATTCTCGCCGCGAACAACTTCTCCGGTGAGATTCCAGGAGAAATTTGGCCGGAGCTGAAGAATCTCGCGCAGCTCGATCTCTCTTCGAACGAATTTACCGGCTCGATTCCCAAAGATCTCGGGGAACTCAAATCGCTCTCCGGTACTCTCAATCTCTCCTTTAACCATTTATCCGGCGAAATCCCCAATTCCCTAGGAAACCTACCTGTCACTGTCTCTCTCGATCTCCGGAGCAACAATTTGACCGGAGAAATTCCTCAAACGGGCTCATTCTCCAACCAAGGACCAACCGCATTCCTCAACAACCCGAAACTATGCGGATTCCCTCTCCAGAAATCGTGCAAAAACACCGACGAAAACTCACCGGAAACTCGAAAATCGCCGGGGAACAATGCGGATTCCAGAAAAGGGCTAAGCACGGGACTAATCGTGCTGATCTCGGTGGCGGACGCCGCGAGTGTAGCCCTAATTGGATTGGTGATAGTTTACTTGTACTGGAAGAAAAAAGACACAGACGGTGGATGCAGCTGCACAGGGAACGAGAAACTCGGCGGTGGTTCGGAGAAAGGAAAACCTTGCTGCTGCATCTCTGGGTTCCCTAAAGAAGACGATTCAGAAGCGGAAGATAACGAGAGAGGAGAGGGTAAAGGAGAAGGAGAGCTTGTAGCGATCGATAAAGGTTTCTCGTTCGAGCTAGACGAGTTGCTAAGAGCTTCTGCGTATGTTCTTGGGAAGAGTGGGTTGGGGATAGTGTACAAGGTGGTGCTCGGGAACGGAGTTCCGGTGGCTGTACGGCGACTTGGAGAAGGAGGAGAACAGAGGTATAAGGAGTTTGTAACGGAGGTTCAAGCGATGGGGAAGGTGAAGCATCCTAATGTGGTGAAGCTAAGAGCTTATTATTGGGCTCCTGATGAGAAACTCTTGATCAGTGACTTTGTCAATAATGGCAGTTTAGCTGATGCTCTTAGAGGTAAGACCTTTACTTTACCCACTACGTGATTGAATTTAATTTACTGAACCAGTGATAGGATTATATGCAATTGAATTGACCATGAAATAAATTATGGGTTGACTTTGTCAACGCCTCTGTATGTTGACGTCAGATTGAGGTTAGATGTGACATACTTTGTTTGTAGGGTCAAGATCTTGTTTTTGCTTTGAAGTGGTGAAAAGATCCCATCTACTAATCCTTCAAGCTTTTTAGTTTTGTTTTATCTACACACACTCCAATTTTTTGTCTTAAACATGTTTTTTTTTGTTAAAAGTGGACTAAGATTTCTTTAATTTTCTTTTATTGTAGTTAAGTAACATGTAAAGTAAAACATGCTCCAGGATTTAGTATATGGTAGAGTCGTAGAGTAGAAGTAATTACTAATTAGTAAAGGAAAGAGACTCAGAGAAACAATGATGAGAGATATGTATTGGAGTAGGAGAGAGAGATGACTTGTGGGCTACGAGTAATGATTCTACTACATACCCACCTCACTGGATCCTTTAGTTGACCCGTCTTTTTCTCATCGTAATTACATTATTGCTTCTTTTTTTATTTTTATTAAAATAGGGAGGAATGGTCAACCATCACCAAGCCTAACATGGTCAACGAGACTAAAGATCGCAAAAGGAGCGGCACGTGGACTAGCGTATCTACACGAGTGCAGCCCAAGAAAGTTAGTACACGGCGACGTCAAGCCTTCAAACATCCTCTTAGACTCATCTTTCACTCCTCACATCTCCGACTTCGGTCTCACACGTCTCATCACCATCACCGCCGCTTCCTCTTCCTCCAACGACCCCTCGACCTCCTCCGCTACCGGCGGTTTCTTAGGCGGAGCTCTCCCTTATACTTCCATCAAACCCTCAGACAGATCTAACGGATACAAAGCACCCGAGGCTCGTCTCCCTGGAAGCAGGCCCACACAGAAATGGGACGTTTACTCCTTTGGTGTCGTGCTCATGGAGCTTCTTACCGGGAAATCGCCGGATTCGTCTCCCATAAGCTCTTCCTCGTCGTCGTCGACGGTGGTTGTTGAGGTGCCGGATTTGGTGAAGTGGGTGAGGAAAGGGTTTGAAGAGGAGACTCCGTTGTCTGATATGGTTGATCCAATGTTGCTACAAGAAGTTCACGCCAAGCAACAAGTCTTGTCCGTTTTCCATCTCGCTCTTGCTTGTACCGAAGGTGACCCTGAAGTTCGTCCACGTATGAAGAATGTCTCCGAGAACATCGACAAAATTTGAATCCATTTTTACTATATTCTTTTTTTTTTCTATTCAATATATCTCGATAGTTCTTACACAAGATGCCCATTAATCACACAATTTCACTCCGGAGTCTAGAGATCAGTCGTCGATCTGTTTTTGTTCAATAATTATTTGTAATGAAAAATTCAATCATATATGGTATAACACTTCTAAAAATGTCCCAAAGTTTGTAAACAAAAAAAATTGTCATGTTACATGAGGATCATAGCACTCTGAAATCTGAACTTTGAGACATTTGCATATTAGGTACAAACTTGCAAAGAAGCTTTGGTAAGGGACTTAAACTGTTTGCCTTTTGACTGTTTTGCTATCAAGAGCACATTGGGTGATGTTTTTGGTATATTCCAGGTACGAAGGCAACCTTCGACAATTTATCCTTGATTTGGAGATGGAGACCAAACAGGATCTGAAGAATCATATCTACAAACCGTTTCTGAAGAAACAAGAGGTAAAATCTCTTTGGTGCGGTAAGAAAACTGCCTTCGCTGAGGACGACTGATCAGAGAAGATCAGAGGACGACTGAGGAGCTTCATCTTCTCTGATCAAGGAGTTGACTAACAGAGAATTAGTCAAGGCATGAATTAGCCAAACGAATGTCGGTACAGGCATGAAAATTCAAATTTTTAAGAGTTGCGGTATGTGTAGGCACAACTCAAGAATACAGGCAGCAAATCGTACCAGGGAAGTCAGTTGAGGCACGAATATGCCGCTTTCCCATAGAAGCCATAACTCACTTTGGATAATCTGATGATCTTAGATGAAATGTCTGCAAATTTAATTGCATATATGTCACATGGTCTGTTGTATCCAGTATTCTAGTACTTAATACGAAAATTTCTTTAAGCTATTAAGTACCCGACAAAAGCCAAATACTAAGTGGATCTTTTGCTGTTTGGACTTCAGACAACTTTGTTTGCCAGAATGAGGTCCACTTAGACCACCTCCAATGCAGGTTCAATAGAGGTTCATCAGTGGGGTCCAAAGGGTTTTTGAGATTTTTTTTTAAAAATCAAAAAGCTTAACTTTCAATGAAACCGTGTCTTCCCATCGAACCCAATGAACCTGTATCATAAGAGTTTCATCCCTAGCTGTCAGCGTCTCATTCGTCTTCAGGTAAGTATGTGTAGGACATCGCTAGCTGTCAATGTTTTATTCGTCGCCAAGTAAATGTGTGTGGAAAAAAATTTATCAGCCATTTCTCTTTCCTGATTCATTACTGTTCAAAAAAAGAAAATATTTTAAAAAATTCCAAAGAACCCCAATATGGAATTCAGAGTTGGACATGATCTTAGTGTTTAGTATTTTGGATTAAAGAATTTAGATAAAAAAATAATAATAATGTAGTTAGTTTTACTTTATTTTAGAAATCTATATATTTAAAGAATATATGTATAGTGGTCCGTCGAAACCAAAACACAAAACCTTACCAAGAGAAGTCTCTTATATTGGGTGTGATTTATGTATGTCAATCGGGCTGGTCTGAGCCAATTACGTCTAAAACCTACAAAATCCATATATATTTGAGCTCATCCCAAAAAAAAATGACGCCTATATTCTAAGACTCGACTGATCCGGACAGGGTTATAAGGCTTTTCTTTAGTTTTTAGGGCTTTTCTTTAACATATTTAAATCATCTAGAAATACTACAGTGTATAGATAACAATTTTAAAAATATGAATGAATGCTAATGTTATTTGGATCACGACAATGTAAACTCATCCAACTAAATGCATGTACAAATCAATGTTTAAATGTTTTTGGTAGAAAATGGAAATGTGAGAGAATTATGATGATTCTGACCAAAGATGACCGAAAATCGAGTATTTGGTTGGATCCAAAATCTCAGAGTGGGTTAATGTTTAGATAGAAAAAACTTGTGTTTTGTGAACCGTCGAGAGAATTAGGTCAAATGATAATATGTGTGAATGTGATTGTGACTGTCCATTGCTCCGAGAGAGTTCGTAAGACTTTTATAGAGTATATCTACTCTGGATCGTATAGCGGATCATATTTTTATTGTTCGGATAGAGTGAATCATTAATTTGAACTGACTCTTTTTATGTTGCATTAAAGTGCTTTTTCCACGCATACTCTTGTTTGTTAGCAATGTTATTTGTACCCAGTTATTCTTGTTTTATATATGTCTCACAGGCTTAGTGCTGTGTGGTTTGTTTGTTCCATAATATAGGCCCCTAAAGGTTCTATGTTCACGTCACTTTCATCTGATCCTGATCTTAATACTGCATAGAGTTAATCTTTCGTCAAATATTTTTTTGGAGTATTTTGAATTATAAGAGATTATTTATTGGAAAAAATAAAAAAGACTTTACTGGACTAATAGAAGATGATGAAGTGTTTTGGTGTTTTTAACTTGTAATATTATACAATTTAAATTTATAATTTTTGCTATTATTAAAATATTAATTTTTTTTTGGAAGTTTTGTATATTGAATTTGTAATTCTATCTATATACTTATTTGTGTAGTGATTTGTTTACGTGTCGCGCTCAGAGCGATTTTCAAAAGTCTTTCGTTTACGTGTCAGTTCTAAAATGAGTTTCAGCTACAAAAAGATATTTTTACCCAATTTACCGATTATGTGTCATTTTTTGATTGGTTATTGTCTGCTGATATGTCAAAAATAACTTAAAACAAACCGGTATAAATTATTATGGTTTAATGCTTAATTTCGCTGTAAAATTAAACCGTTTTTGAAATTATATATAACCAAAATTTATAAAATAATTAAGCAAAAACGTTTTTATATTAAAAAATTCATAAAACGTTTTTTTTAAATGTTTACCATTTTTTATGTTAACAAATTTTAGATAAAATCTAACAAAAATATCAATATTTTATAATTTAGTATAAATATCAAACACTTTTCTCTAATTCTCTCATAACTTTCAAAATTTTCTAATCTCTTCCTTCTTCTTCATTCTAACTAAAAACTCATGAAGTCATCAGGTAAACATATACTAATATATTTCTAAAAAAGTATTAAGATATACATTATAGCCTTACAAAACTCATATACATATCGTTCTATTTTTGTAGCTGTAAACAACCCTTCAAACCCTACAGTAACTACGTTTGACGAAAACCAATTTTCAAGCTGGCTCCAATGTAATTCTAATCACCCAAAAGTTTACTCAAAGTTTGCTTCTCACTGGATCTGGGATTAAAGAAAAAGCCAATGGAAATCATGTTTCATTGATGATGATACTGAGTACTTTGAAGTTTTTTAAGAGGCAAGCCACTAGAGTACTCCGTTATGTCTTCTGAAGACTTACTTAACTCTGTTAAATTGTGATACTATGGTGAATCCTTTACATGTTTGGAGATTTATCTGTCGTTTTTTTTAATTAAGATGCATGATGCCTCATGATTTCTCTTTCTATCATATTTAATTTTTAAAAAGTTACATGTTTTTGTTCTTAAGGATTATTAATTTTGGGAATTTTCTTATTAAACATATCTATTCTACGTATTCTTTTGTATTGCTCAATATTTATTTCATTTGTGATGATGATGAGGAGGAATATGTTGAAGGTGATAATGAAGAAGAGGAATATTGTTGAAGGTGATGATTCTTCTTGTGATGATGGAAGTACTGATAGTGAGGATGATTGTGATGGTGATGGTGACGATGAAACAAATGATTCTGATGGTGATGAAGAGGATGTTGATTATGCTCCTTCTAACAGTGAAGAAGATGTTCATATATCCAACACAGGTTTATCTTCATCAGAAAAAACTGTTACTGTTGATCTTCCTTTACTTAGGACACAAGTCTCAGATTGTGTACAAGAAAAAAACAATGAGGGTTATTTGGAACCTACTATGAAGCCTATTGGATATGATCCAATTGTTTTTGGTGTTTCCTGTTTAACACCTCGGTGGTATGAGACATCTGTTTTCGTGAAGATACTTCGTGTTTGGACCCAGTCTATGCCCAACTCTGAAAAAAGATTGGCTTCCATTTTTTGTGATGAACATGTTTGATATGTAAATTAAAATTTACCACATTCTTTGTCTTTGATTTATTTACTACTTGAATCCTCATACTTCATTTCTATTATTCGTGCAGGGTTCTAAAATTGAAGGTTTGGTCTATGCTCAAATTATGACTTCTTTTCAAAGAGGTTATTTGAAGAAAATTGGATTACAATTCAAAATTTTGAGGTTATTCCTGTTACTGGGTGCTTTCGAGCTACTAAACATCTATCAAAGATTCTTTTCCAAAGGAATACCATCATACAAAAGGAAGATTTGCAATGCAATCAGAACTTCTTTTCTTTCGTCGATTTCCAAATGATTAAAAATGGCGTTTATTCAAATGATTACTTACCAGGTTAGTGTATAGAAAAATAAATATTATTTACTAATATTATTCTACTGTTTCAGAAAACCATATAACTCATTATTTTTTCACAATACAAGATTTAACTGGAGAAGTGATTAATGTTGGGAAATTCAACGCATGGGAAGGATATGCTTCATACAATATAAAACATACCAGTGGTTACAGCGAAGATGAGACTATCACATTTTATCTTAGAGATTCAAGGTAGGTGATAAAGCTAAAGAACAAAACAAAAATTTAATATACATTCTATTTGTTACTGATTGTTGCTTATTTGTTTTCATATTTTATTTCTTCGTTTCAAACAGTTGACTTTCCCGTGCCTTGCGTGGACTAATATAAATTTCCATTTGATTGTTTGAAAATCTAATAATAGTTTAGATTCATTTTTTTTATTCTTTATTGATGAGTATATTTGTTTGTTAAATTTCTTGCATTTTAATGTTTGAAAACATGATCGTGAAAATAATACAAAATAATATTTGTTTTGGCTGTGTTGATCAAATGGAAGCATTGGTTTGCATGAATGTGAGCATTGGTTTAGAAACATTGGTTTGCTTCATTAAATTATAAATCAAACTATCTTTCAAATTTAATAAAACCGATATTTAGTAAAACCTAACAAACCCTAATAACATTCGTTATTTACTAAATGCAGAAATAGAATGCTTAAACTCTATCATATGGAACAGATTGAACACTAAATATAATACCAAATTACTCCACGAAACTCAGAGGTTAATATTTTGGAAGTGAAGCGATTCAATGCATTAAGAATGGTGTGGGGATTATCACAAGTCCTTTCACTCGAAACATTCAATGACCCTAAAAATGGATATATCTTCGAGGGAGAACAATGTGAGTTTGGTGTTGATGTGATGGTTGCTTCACCTTTTTCCAATTGGGAAGTCATTTCTTTCGATGAAAAACTCCATTTCCCTAAGTTCTCCTAGGGTGTTAAAGATTTCTTGGTGCTTAAAGAGAATCATTATGTATCAGATAGCTTTTTAATGGGAGGAAGAAAATATGAATCTAAAGTATTTTCTACATATCATGCATATATGTATTTGTTCAGCAGTGCTAACAAATACACTGTAATATTCTCTACGGCAATAAAGTTGTATCCCAAGGGATATTCGAGAGCAGTGCTAACAAGTACATCATATGAATCTATACACACCAATCTCTATAAACCTATACACCTTCCGATCTCAAATTCACTCGCCGAAGTCAAGTATCCTCACATTATTTTTTGTTCTCTATGGCCAAGTATCCTCAATTCTGGATTAAATCGGTGATGATTCATCACTATATTTTCATTTTGTTTATTCTTTATAGTATTAAATGGATTTGGTTCATGTTGTTTATAAAAATATTTATGTTATCAGTTTTTTTTGATCGTACCTCTTGGGTTACAAATTTTGGTTTGGTCGTTGTAAAGATATTAAGACCAATTTCCAAACTGAAACAGAAAAAGATGCTTTTTGTGTGATTATTATTTGATCTTTTTTACAATAATTTTGCTTGTGCTTTACAAAATATCCTCTATTACACTTGCAATAGTTTTTTTTCTCTTTTCTACTTGTGCGGTAAGTTTGGCTTTACTTGAGCCACTTAGGCATCTAGCCGAGAATCCAGCTTTAACTCTAGAGATACAAATAATTTACTGTTTCCATAGTCGTGATTTTCTTTTAGTACTGTCTACTTACTTCTATAAACTATTAATCGATATGTTTAGATCTTATGGCCTAAAAGTTACTGACTGACTGATCATTTTGTGTATATAAGATGGTTCAATTTCATCTGACAAAAAAACTTAGTGGAGGCAATAAGATATCACACGATGGGAAATTAAGATGTGATGGCCTTAATCTCAAGGATAGTTTCCTTCGCAAACTCAGAAGCCGTATCAGTTCTTTAAAGTTATATTTTTTAAAGAAAAAAAAAGAAAAGAAAGCTACAGAGAGAAGATTTACTCTGCTGGTGGAATGTTCATTACAAATTTACAAGTGCCCTTATCCTACTAAAAGGCCAAAACATACTATGTTCATCGAGCCAACCATAATTACAATAATAAGAGTTAATCGTTGACGTCGTCGTCTCTGCCAACTGACGTTCTCATTGAATCCTCCGCTACGAACACCACCTCCACTTCAAACATCTCGGTTCCTTTCACTTTTAACTAAGGAGTGGTCCTCTGCTTTCTCTTCTTCATTTTTCCTGCAGTTTCTGAAAAAACAGAGTATTGATCAATGTTTGTTCATCGTATGTGTTTTTCTATCTAAATGTCTCTAAAGATAAGTTTTTTGTGTTTAAAAGTGGTTTAGTTTAGTGACTTTTTATGACTCCAGAGTATATACTTCAAGAGAGAAAAAGTAGGAGACGACACTTATGCAGAAGATAGTGCAATCAAAGAGTATTGTAATAACAGAGAATAAATTTAAGACATGAGGACATCAAAAGATGAAGAAGCCTCTCGAAGGAAAACAATTTAATCGTTTTACCTTTTGGTTCAAGTCACATATTTTGTTTCTTAATACATTTGGTGGCTCGTGGTTTTTTTTTTTGGATTCAGCATGATGATGAAATCAAACTGAGAAAGAAATTACTTCGTCTAAAGCAGTTCAGTGTTGATGTTGCTGCTGCTCATTGCAAACTTGATTCTTTGTTTCTAAAATTTATTAAAGCACACATAAGGAACCAATCACAACTTTCTTATGGATTTCTCTATGAATTGATTCATGAAGATTGTACTGAATATAATCCTTTCATTTGTTGGTTTTTTTTAAAATATAGAAAAAATATTATATGTTCGTATTCGATGGCTTTGATAAGGCTGTCAACCATATAAAAAGAATATATTATATGTTAATAAATATTTCAAAAATACACAAAATTAATATTTAATATTATTTTTACACAGATTTATAATAAAAGTAAATGTTAATTTATTGATCTATTGTGACGATAACATATATATAAAACATCTAAATTTTACATAAATTTCTAAATTTCAGTTACATTTTGTATGTGCTATGGAACTCATACTTTCTAACTATGAAAATTTAGTGATTCTAATAATTTTTATTTATTGCATGATCCACAAGATAACAAAAAATAATCGACAAATCACAGAGAACAAAGAAATTCTTTTGTTGCTACTATATAAGGAGCAACTGTGGATAAAATTATGAATTGAGTTTCATACGAAAACAAAATAAAAATTTATACATAGAAAACATTGATAATATATTTAAACAAAATAATTGGCTTATGATGCTGATATTTGTTTGAGAAAATTTCCAATACTATGAATCTTTGATCCTATCAATCTCCAACTCAACGGGGCCAATGAAAATGTTGAAACACCAACCTTAAAATAACGTCATGGTTTCTAGCTCTCTTTTCTTCTACATAGTTTTTTAAAAATAATTACCAACATAACCTCTAGAACTATAAAGAATCACAATCGATCTGCAAAATATGTGTGTGGAGTTTGTAGGTTATGATAGAGGAAATTTTAAAAAGATCATATCAATTCGTTTTTATTTGAAAGTGTCAATGAAATTGTATGTAATGGATATGGTGAAAAATTGTATTATTAAATAGTATACTTGAATTAATTATCATTTGTAAATAATTATCGATTTTAATTTTTCTTTTTTAAAAAAATTCATTCAGATTTCTAATTTAGTATAAATAAATAAAAAATAATAGAAATATAATAACATATAATTATTAAATTATTTTTTTAATTCTAATGTTTGATTTATGCATTTGTAGCCCGCATACGGATGAAATTGTTTGTCGTAAACATAATATCATTATTTGGACAAGTTTGGACCGGCCCATTAACTGATTCGGCCCAATAATTGATGTTTTACCCCGTGGTTTGATTATAAATGGAAAAAAACCAAAGTGAAACCGAACTAAAACCGTTTTGGTTTAAAAATTTTAAAAACTGAATGGTCAGTTTGTGTCGGTTTGATTAGTCGGTTTCGGATTTTGTCCAGCCCTGTGGAGAATCCACCGGCGGGAATAACAATTTCGGGGTTCCGGTTCCGGTCAAAGTCTTAGAGGCAGCCATGGCTGATTCTCTGTCGGGTTCCAATGTTTTTAGCCTACGGATTGTTTCGATCGATTACTACATGGCTTCTCCGATCCCTGGATTTGATATCTGCTACAGTAGCTTCCAAGGTAAAGTCTTCGGCTTGTTGAATCAAACGGTTCACTAGAGTTTGTAGGTTTGAGAAATTTTTGACTTTTATAGTTGGGAAGACCATGGAAATGAAAAATAGTGCTCCATTGTCGTTGTATAGTCTTCTTACTAGATAAATGTCAAATTTTTGACTTTGTTCTATCTGATTTGTTTTTGGCAATATAAGGTGGCCAAGTAAACGAAGTCCCTGTTATAAGGATCTATGGCTCAACACCTGCTGGTCAGAAGACTTGCTTGCACATTCATCGTGTAAGATAAATAATTTTTACTTTCTTGTTAAGAAATTTTGTTGTTTGCTAGTTCCTTATTTGTGTTTTCTCTTGCAGGCTATTCCATATCTCTACATTCCATGCTCTGAAATTCCTCTTGATCATCATAAAGGAGGTACGAAGCAATTCCTTGGTAACATGTACCGCAATTAGCTAGTCAAGCACCAATGACATTTTTCGTGTTTTTTCTTCTCTGCTTCAGTTGATGGAAATATACCTGCTGTATCACTTGAGTTGGAGAAGGCTTTAAAGGTGTGTATTTTACATACATACATACATACATACATTGTGAGCCGTGATTTCTTGGTCTTTTGACTCTTGACTATGAGCTGCGTTTTATGGTTTTTTTTTTTCTTTTGTTTCCGACTTTGTTTGTTCTCACTAATGTGTCTTAAATCAGTATTCCTCCCTGATTGTACTTGATATGGACTTGTAGCTTAAGGGTAGCGCTGCTTCAAAAAGGCAACATGTCCATGATTGTGAGATTGTTAGAGC
This sequence comes from Eutrema salsugineum, assembly GCF_000478725.1. Classification (NCBI taxonomy): domain Eukaryota; kingdom Viridiplantae; phylum Streptophyta; class Magnoliopsida; order Brassicales; family Brassicaceae; genus Eutrema; species Eutrema salsugineum. The sequence goes on from NW_006256342.1 coordinate 6,587,111, forward strand.
AAAGAAGTTTTATGGATACCATTCAACGGAGGAGGCATTTGTGAAGATTTATCTGTATCCTGTATATTTGCTTTTCGAGCAGTACCCTTTCTTATTATTTGTTCACCTTAATAGTATAATAGTTACCATCCACACGATGTGGCTCGTGCTGCCAGTCTTCTTCTGGTATGATATCTTCTTATGATTCCACTCCACCACTGTTCTCAGTGAAAATAGTATCCTGATTACCATTTTCATCTGCCTTTTGTAATGAGCGTTTGTTTTGTTTTCTCTCTCTCTCTAGGCAGGTGCTGTTCTTGGTAAAAGCTTGCAGCCTTACGAGTCTCATATTCCTTTTATTCTCCAGTTTCTGGTAATTTGTCGTTGCTATGTATTTAAAAGAAATCTTTAGCGACTAGGTACTCTTATCTAGTTTTAGCAATTTCACATATGACGTAACTTCCAGATTGATATAATACACTAAGTACTTTCGAGAGGTTAAAACTGGTGCCTGAAAGTCCACTACTGAAGTTTCTTTAATTTGATTTGATAGGTTGACTATAATTTGTATGGAATGGGTCATGTACATATATCAAAGATGAAGTTCCGTAGCCCTGTGCCTCACCATTTCCGTCCAAGGAGATTTGACTTGGATGAATGTGTGGGACAAGGGATTGACGAAATGGCTAGTTCAATGGTAGATACTTGCAGCTTGGAAACATATTGTCTGATAGTTTCTACTTTTATTTCACAATACTGAAATAATGTAGCAGGCAGATTCAAGTCCGGCTGCAACCGTCAATTTCCCTGTTTGGAGTTTGTCAACAATCCCTGGTCAATGGATGTGGAATATTTCTGAAGAATCTGATACACCGTTTAGCCAGAGCCAACATAGCCACCATTGCAGACGTCAAAGTCTCTGTGAACTTGAGGGAGATACTACTATTAGTGGTAATTTTCCTGAAACTAAATATAATTGTTTTTGTTTCAGAATATATGAACGGACCTTTGAACTAGTTTCTTCTCTTGCAGATATTCTCAATCAACAATTTAAAATGTACAACTCCCTCTCACAAGCCCAGTCTGATACTAAGATGGTTCAGTCGCTGGTGGCAATTTGGGAGGTTTATCCTAACTTTCTTGGCTTTATACGTTGATGTAATTTAGTTGGTCTTCCCTTACCCAACCTCGTCAACTTTGTGTCAGGAGGAGTATGAAAGGACTGGTGTGGATGATGCACCTATACCTCCTGATCCCGGAAAGCCCTCTGCAGCTGATGTGCTGAAGACTATGTCACATTATGCTGGGTTTGAGAATATGCTAAAGGAAATGCATCGCGAAGTTGGATTGTCTCCTTATGATATGAAGCCTACTGCAGTTTCTTCAGCCGGTTCAGATGTGCACGTCAAACCTGAGACTACGGATCTGCAGGTTTTGAATCAGATGGTTGATACAGGGAGTGAGTTCCCTGCATCAGAAAAGCTTTCTCCCCTTGATGAGAGGAGTGGAGAAGCATCAATGGAAACGCCCACTGACAGAGATACACCTGCTGAAATACAAGATGCTGAAGCCTTGGGTCTCTTTAAGTGGTTTGCCTCATCCCAGGCGGCAGAGGACATAAACTCTGATGATGAAATTCTCCGAGAAACCATCCTTAGTCCTCTATTGCCTTTAGCGTCCATTAACAAGGTTCTTGAAATGGCTAGTACAGATTATGTGAGCCAATCCCAAAAGGAATGTCAAGACATTCTTGATTCCCAGGATGATCAACCAGACTTCGGGAGCTCGACAAAAGGAGCTTTGCATACTAATCTTGATAGCCAGAATCCTATAACTTCATCAGGGAAACATTCCCTTGACACAGAAGTCTCTAGTGATGTTCCAAATATGTCAACTTCAACTGCATCAAGCGAAAATTCATTCCAGAGATACAGAAAAAGTGATTTTCGTACGAGTGAAGTGATGGAGAATAAGAATAGGAGCTTCTCTAGGAGCAACAAGCCTACCAAATCTGTATGGGGGCCTTTACCTTTTTCGTTGACAAAAAATCTTCAAGAGGACTTCGACAGTACAAATGCTAGTGATAAACTTGGTCTGACAAAGATTGATTCCGACCCCATGAAAGAGATGAAAGACAGCCTTGATGTTCCAGTCAAAGAACATCAAGCAGATGTTTGTAACACCATTGACGGGAACGTTTTGGCTCGATGTTCGCTGCGGGACTTAATGAGAAAAAAGCGGTCATGCTCGCCTGCTTCACAAAATATAAAGGTTAGGAAGGTTTTGCCACAGACTAGAGACTCTCGGGACGGGAAGGAGTGCATTGCTACCTTGAGATATGAGGCCAAGAAACAAGATCCTGCCCTTTCTGCAGAAGTTACTGGATGTTCATTTGGCGATGCTCCTCAAACTTTATCTCCTATAGATGCAGGAAATTATGAGTCATCCGAACTTCATTCTGTTGATAGATGTTCGGCTAAAGAGACAGCAGGTCAAAACAATGCTGAAGTTTCGAGGAATTTTTTATCTGCCACTGTTCCACTTGGTAAGGAATCAAAAACTGTGGAATCAGGAATATTGGTGTCTAGCAACAAACATGTTGGGATTGATGATATAAACAATGTCCAAAAATCTGGGGATGAGCAAGAGTCAACTGCCAATGTAATTGTTGATACAGGAAGGTTAATATGCCTAACCTTAAGCAAGAAGCCTCCTTCTCTCGATTGCCTTAGTGCTGGACTGCAGGGTTCTTCACATTCTCATGAAAGTCCCGTCCAATTTCATCAGGCCAGGGACAAACAGTTGGAGGACACCGAAGTCAACGAGGACGAAAAGAAACACTTTTTCCAAGGAGCTTCTCTCGGTATTCCCTTGCATCATCTCAATGACGGCTCCAACCTTTACCTACTGACCCCTGCCTTTTCACCCCCTTCTGTGGATTCTGTTTCACAATGGATATCGAATCACAAAGGTATTGTGTAGAGTTAGCCGGAAGGCACTGACTTATCAAAAGTTCAATATACATTGCTTAAAGCCTTGTTACTGTCCCTGATTAATAGTCATTACAGTGTTGGATGCTGTAAAAGCAACTGGAATTAATGGTAACGTTTGAATTTTTCCAGGTCCAGGAGAATTAACTATTGATGCAGAAAAACAACCACTAGGAGATGATCATGCGTCTGCATCTAATGTCATGTCTGTATTTGAGAAAGTGGAGCAGCATAATAACGTTTTTGTGAATTCAGAATCAAATGCTCATACGGAGTCTGAGATAGATCATGAAAGCAAAAGAAAGTTTCTTAACCTTAATTTGCAGACCAGTGTTTCACAAGAGATGTCTCAGATTTCAGCTCCTGAGGGGAAATCAGGGTCCACTCCCTTAAGTCAAATTGGATTCCGAGATCCTGCAAGCATGGGAGCTGGGCAACAGCTTACTGTGCTGAGTATAGAGGTGCTTTAACTTAACCCCTTTTTTTGTGAAGCTACACACATAACTAATAAGATCCATCAAATGGCTTGCACACATAGGTTAGTCATGGAGACTGTGAAATCCTCATTTCATGTAATAAAGCTCACCGCAACTATAAAAGAATGAATGTCCCATGCCACAGTTTACCTTCCTCGAGCCTCACAGCGAACAAGATAATGTTTGTTGATTTTGCAATTACTTAAGTAAGCATTTGTTCAATGCTTGAGGATATTTGGAGTTAGAAAGTCAAATGTGCAGGTCATTTAGGGTTTCAAATTCTAAAGCTTGTCTTAGGAAATAATTAATTAAGTAATATATGTTGCTCATCTTTTAGAGATGAATGAACATGCCTATTATATTTTGTTAATGCTGTTACTAAAATGCCTTCTGTAGTAAAAATGAATGCCCTTAATATAATAAGATGATGTTCTCTGGGAAAAGTTTCGTTGATACATGTCAATATCTATAAACGTACAGGTTCATGCAGAGTCTAGAGGAGACCTGCGACCTGATCCACGATTTGATTCGGTCAATGTCATAGCTCTCGTCGTGCAGAATGACAATAGTTTTGCAGCTGAAGTATTCGTGCTAGTATTTAGTCCAGATAGGATTTATCAGAGGTAAAATACCCTGGGTTCTTAGAAATTTTGCAGCTGATGTATTCGTGCTTTTATTATGCGTGTAATGCTATCATGAACTTCAATCATTTTCTTACTCTAATATTCTTTTTTCGATATTGTTATCTTACTACAGAAATGTTGATGGCCTATCTGGATGCAAGTTGTCTGTCTTCCTTGAAGAGAAGCAACTATTCAGTTGTTTTATTGAGACTTTATGTAAATGGGATCCAGATATTCTTGTGGGCTGGGATATACAGGGTGGATCTCTTGGTTTTCTAGCTGAAAGGGCTACACATCTTGGTATTGGATTTCTCAAAAATATATCTAGGACGCCATCTCCGACCACAAAAAACGATTCAGACAAGAGAAATCTTGGTAATAATCTGCTGCCAGATCCGTTGCTAAGTGATCATGCTCAAGTAGAAGAAGTGGTAATTGAGGACGAGTGGGGACGCACACATGCTAGTGGTGTTCATGTTGGAGGTAGAATTGTTCTCAATGCATGGCGTTTGATTCGCGGGGAAGTGAAACTCAACATGTACACGATTGAAGCTGTGTCGGAGGCTGTTTTGAGGCAGAAGATTCCATCAATCCCTTATAAAGTATTGACGCAATGGTTTTCAAGTGGTCCTGCGGGTGCACGATATCGATGCATAGAATATGTGATTCGCCGAGCAAATCTGAACCTTGAGATAATGAGCCAACTTGACATGGTATGTAGCATTTTCAACTTGATTTGTAAAGTGAATTGTGTGCAAGTTGTTTATCTTACTAAATCATTGTTTGCAGATAAATCGTACGTCAGAACTTGCTCGTGTTTTTGGCATCGACTTCTTCTCAGTTCTCTCCCGAGGTTCCCAATACAGAGTAGAATCCATGCTTCTGAGATTAGCACATACACAAAATTATCTTGCTATCTCTCCAGGAAACCAACAGGTTTGCTTTTTCCGCTACCTCGTTTTAATACCTTTATCGCCATAGATTGTTTTTTCCTTATGATAGCATTCATGACATGTCTTGCAGTTAATCTCCATAATGTTTTCACGCCCTTCTTACTCGTTAGCTTTGTTCTAACTAAATCAAGTGATCCTGTAGGTTGCTTCTCAGCCAGCTATGGAATGTGTACCTCTTGTGATGGAACCAGAATCTGCCTTCTATGATGATCCTGTTATTGTGTTGGACTTTCAATCTCTTTACCCTTCAATGATTATAGCATATAATCTGTGCTTTTGCACATGCCTCGGAAAACTTGCACATTTGAAGATGAACACCCTTGGGGTCAGCTCATACTCACTGGACCTTAATGTTCTTCACGATTTTAATCAGATCCTGCAGACCCCAAACAGTGTGATGTACGTGCCATCAGAGGTAATATGCATCTTGAATCTAAATTCAGGATATTCAATACAAAAAAAAAAAAATGATCTCAGTTCCCAGTAGTATCATTCTTTTCTGCGTTGACTCATCTTTTTCTTGATTAACTTAAGTGTAACAGTCACCTCCTCTTCTTACATGTAGGCGCGCAGAGGAATTTTACCAAGGCTGCTAGAGGAAATTCTATCTACAAGAATAATGGTGAAAAAAGCAATGAAGAAGTTGACTCCGTCAGAAGCAGTTCTTCACCGGGTATGGTTATCTTGATCAGAGTCCATGATTGGCTGAGTAACACAAGATTTTTGGTTCCAATATTTTTGGTGTACGGTGTTTTCTTTCAGATATTTAATGCGAGGCAGCTTGCTTTAAAGCTGATAGCAAATGTGACTTATGGCTATACTGCTGCTGGCTTCAGTGGTCGAATGCCTTGTGCAGAGCTGGCAGATAGTATTGTCCAGTGTGGTCGTAGCACACTTGAAAAGGCTATTTCGTTCGTCAATGCCAATGAAAATTGGAACGCTAGAGTTGTATATGGCGACACCGATAGGTAATTTCCATATCTACTCATCTTGATGAAGTGAATTGTGCATCACAGTTTCTTTATTTGCTTCTTCCGTCCGTATTGCCTCATGCTTTTTTAATAACTTGTGTAGTATGTTTGTCCTTCTCAAAGGACGAACTGTAAAAGAAGCTTTTGTAGTCGGACAAGAGGTTGCATCTGCAATAACTGAAATGAACCCACACCCAGTCACTCTAAAGATGGAGAAAGTCTATCAACCTTGTTTCCTTCTTACGAAAAAGCGGTATGTTGGGTACAGTTATGAAAGTCCCGATCAGAATGAACCTATATTCGATGCAAAAGGTATTGAAACTGTTCGAAGAGACACTTGTGCAGCTGTTGCAAAAACTATGGAGCAGTCATTGAGACTCTTTTTTGAAAAAAAGAACATCTCTAAGGTAAAAGTTTGTTCTCTTTTGCTCTTTCAAAATTGTCAGCTGAAAACTGCAGTGGCTTATATACCTGCTCTTCTCTTTTCATTGTGAAGGTTAAGTCATACTTGTATAGACAGTGGAAGCGGATACTACAAGGGAGAGTGTCACTTCAAGATTTTATCTTTGCAAAAGAAGTTCGGTTGGGGACTTATAGCACAAGAGACTCTTCACTCCTCCCTCCAGCAGCTATTGTGGCAACCAAATCAATGAGAGCAGACCCTCGGACAGAACCACGCTATGCTGAACGAGTGCCTTATGTTGTGATCCATGGGGAGCCAGGAGCTCGACTTGTTGATATGGTGGTGGACCCACTGGTTCTTTTGGACATTGATTCGCCTTACCGGTTGAATGACTTATACTACATCAACAAACAAATTATACCAGCTCTGCAAAGGGTATTTGGACTTGTGGGTGCAGACTTAAACCAGTGGTTTTTGGAGATGCCCCGTCCCACAAGAAGCTCCCTTGGTCAACGTCCCATAAACTCTAGAAACTCGCACAAAGCTAGAATTGATTACTTTTATCCCTCGAAACATTGCTTCTTGTGTGGGGAAGTTGTTCAGGCATCTGCTCAGCTATGCAATCGGTGCCTCAAAAATGAAAGTGCTGCTGCTGCAACCATTGTTTGGAAGACTACGAAATTGGAGAGAGAGATGCAACATCTAGCCACAGTAAGTACTCCAAAATCTAACACTTATATGAATTGTTTACAGATCGTGAATCATGCTTCATGAAAAACCTTTACACTTTCTGACGTGAGCATTTGCATTTAATCTTGCACACAGTTTGAGTTGGAACGCACTGTTTCATCTCATGGTAACTGCAAAATATATTGTGCTGAAGAGTGGAGACTTGTTTAAGAAATGCCCGGCTATTTGTTGAACAAGAACTTGGTGAATTTGTGTAGATGCATTTCCAACTTTCTTGGTCCATAACTTAATTTTATTATCTGTAGATATGCAGACACTGTGGTGGGGGAGACTGGGTGGTGGAATGCGGAGTGAAATGCACTTCTCTTGCGTGCTCAGTCTTTTACGAGAGACGGAAAGTTCAGAAAGAGCTTCGTGGCCTCTCCTCCATTGCTACTGAGAGTGAGCTTTACCCTAAATGCATGGCTGAGTGGTTCTAACCTGTTCGCACTACGTGGTGGTAAGTTATGAGATGAGGTAGTACGGTCGATCATCACCTCCAAGTTGATTGCTTCTGTTTTATTTTTGTGTGAATATGACTAGTGTATATAAACATCCCTTACCATTTTGTTCAGTGTGAAATGTAGATCTCTTTGTTGTTGTGTTGTATAGTCTCTGAATGTATAAGCAATCATGAAAAGAAAGAAAGACAATTATTTCTTGATATTTACAAATGTCCACTGCAACAAGAAGATACATGTTCTCGAGGAGACTAATTCCACAATTCTAAATCTTTGCTTTCACGCTTCTTCATAGTTACCAATGGTGAATTCAAAAATACACATATGATCGAGCCTGGCCTAGTTCGTTTCCTTTGTAGTTGGTTTTCAGTGATTGAACATGTGTTTTCCGTAGTTGCTGGCGACAACAATACGTTAAATTTATTGAACTCGAAAAAAATTAAGCTACTTAACCTTTTTTATCTTTTTATCGATAATCGTAGACGTTTGAAAGCCAAAACTAAAACTAACTACTACGAAGCAAAAGATATTTAATTGCTAATTACGAAACAAACGATATTTAATTGCTAATTACGAAACAAACAACAAAACATGTCAACATGTATTAATTTTGTACTAGGGATTAACCCGCGCTATAGCGCGGAGATATATTTTTAATCTTTAATTAATTTAAATAATTTGATGAAAACAGTTATTTTGTAAAAACAGTTATTGTTATAAAGTTTACAGTAATATAGTGCATATTTTTGTGAATTTTAAATAATGAGTTGATCTATATATATATATATATTTTTTTTGAATTATAAAAAATAAGTTAATCCGTATATGAAGTTATTTTATAAGCGTGTAAAGCAAAATAAGTTGTTTTAAACCCGTTGGCACTAAACTAAAATATTATCTAGACTATTATATAAAAATTATAATATTATAATCATTAACTCTAATTTACATAGTTTAATAATTGACATTTATAATCTGTTCACTAAATATAAAAATTTAATTTTATCTTTTTAACTATATATGAAAATAATATAATATTCTTTACACTTAGGTTTGATATATAATAAATAAATATACAACAAATTATATTTAATTTAAAAATATATATAATTTAGTAGATTGAATATATTACCTATTTTAAAAAATTAATATTTTGAATTTTAAAATTTTTTTGTGGGTATTAAAAAATTAAAATTATAATCTGTTCATATCGAACTAACCCGTTTACTTAACATATTTGTATTGGACTAAAATTTAATAATTAATTATAATATTCACCGTTTAATAACTCTTATTTCACTACAAACTTTTTTTATTTAAAAATCAAATTTTCATATCAAATTTTTAGTAAAATAACTAAAAAAATATTTTTGTATATAATCAATCAAATATAACAAATTATTGAAAAAAACACTTCACCACTTTTTTAATATCATAACTTTTAATTTTGACTTTTATAATATTTCTAAATTCAAAAATTTATTTTCACGTTTTTTAATTAAATATACTTTATAATATCATTTGAAAATAGAAATAATAAAAACTATAAGATTTTTGAATTTAGAAATTAAATAATAAATATACTCTATTAAATGAGAAATAAAGACTTTCCATATTTTTAGCAATAGAGTTGAAAGACAATTATATCCTTTCCTATTTTAATTATTTTTTGTTATTTGTAATGACATATCATGTAATATTTTACAAAATTAAGGTTATATTTTAAAATGTCTACTCAAATAATAATATAGAGATTGGTATAAATAAAGGGAGAGTTTCAGATTTAACCCATATTTCAAAGTCAAACACAAAACTAACCTCTTTTTTTCTCTCTCCAACTTTTGCCATTTTCTCACAATTTTATCCTTCCCACTTAAACTATTAACGAAAATGCCATTATACATCTAATAATTCGATTTTTCTTTAATTGGCTAAAGTCTTCTTGGACCTTCTAAAGACTTTTTAATTACGAGAATACCATCATCTTCAATACCTTCAACCACCATGAACAACCATGAAAATGGAATAAATGCTTATCAACCAGTTTTAAAGCTGTAATAAAACAAATATCTAAGCTTATTCACTCATAACCTTGCTCATTCTATCATAATTTCATCTCCAAAACATCTGGGAGAAGATGTCGACGATGCAGCTTACTCTGACGGAGAAGATTACAGTATCTACGGTAAAGTGAAAGATGAAGATGATGATGAAGATGAAGTCTGTATTGAAAAGGTCAGAAACCGATATGGTGAAACAGGGAGCACGCCCATGTCATGGTCTGATAGTATATATGTTAGGGCAAGTTTCCCTACAAAAGAGAAGCTGTTATCAGAGGTTAGACTGACTGCCATAATGTTAAAATTTGCTTTTAAAACACAGAAGTCTACCAAGACCCTGTTTGTGGCTAAATGTCGAGTGGAAGGATGTGCATGGATGGTTAGAGCGAGCGTGAAGAATGATGCATCCACTTTTTGGGTGACAAAATATGTGAAAGACCACACATGTTCAATAGCCCATCGAATGGCTCACCGTGGGAAGTCTACTCCTAAGTATATTGGCAAGCTGTTTATAAGCCATTTCGGCATCATTGATGGACTTACACCAGAACATGTCAGGGTTTCAATGAAGCATATGTTTGGCATCAAGATGGATTACACTACCTCTTACAGATCTTTGATATATGCCCAACAATTGGTCAGGGGAACAGCTGAAGATGGATATGCGAGTCTCCCAGCTTACCTACATTCAGTGAACAAAGCCAATCCGGGAACTGTATCAGCTCTTCATGTAGATTCGAATAACAAATTCAAATATCTATTTCTCGCATTTGGAGCATCGCTTGCTGGTTTTCAGTACATGAGAAGAGTTACTGTGGTTGATGGATGTCATCTAATAGGGAAATACGAGGGTGCTTTGTTGGTTGCCACCGCACAAGATGGAAACTTTCAGATTTTTCCATTGGCCTTTGGAATTGTTGATGGTGAAGATGATGCTTCATGGGAATGGTTTTTTTCTAAACTGCGTGAATGTGTCTCAGATGGTTATCCTTTGGTGATAGTTTCTGACAGACATATTTCTATTAAGAAAGCTTGTGAAACTATTTTCCCATGGGCAAAACGAGGGATCTGCTACTACCATCTACAACATAACATAGTAACAAAGTTTAGGGGGAAGCAGTTGCTGTACTTGGTTAAACGTGTGGTTTATGCTTACAACCTTTATGACTACAACCGGTACATGGCGGAGCTGAGACAGATCAAGCCTGACCTTGCTGACTATTTGGAAGAAGCCGATGTCTCTCTTTGGTCCCGAGTTCATTTTGTTGGAGACAGATACAATATTAAGACTAGCAATGTTGCAGAGTCTATAAATGCTGCACTTAAGAAGGCCCGTGGCTATCTCATTTCATTCCTCTTGGATTTCATACGAGAGAAGCTCGGTCAGTGGTTTTTAAAACGCAGAGAGGATGCTTTGAGTCTCACAACACATAATACTCGGGGAGTGGAGTATTTGCTGGCGATTCGTGGACATTATGCAGATGCAATGGAGGTGGACCGAATTGACACTTGAGATACTATGTGAAAGGAGGAACCAGGAATTGTATTGTTGATTTGGAACATGGAATGTGTGAATGTGGTGTGTTTTATATCGAGAAGATCCCATGTTCACATGCTATTGCAGCTGCATTAGCCGGTGGGATAGCTGTGGATTCCCTTGTATGTCCGACTTACTCAAAAAACTACTTGTTTACCGCATACTCTGCCAATATATATCCCCAAATTTCAGAGGTCCAGGGAGGCCCAACATCAATATGTCTGCCACCAGACATTCGCCGTGCACCAGGCAGACGGAAGAAGTCTCGGTGGAAATCATGGCTAGAAATTGCTAGGAGGAAAAGCAAGAAGCCAAGGAAGCTGCACAAAGTATACATCTGCTCCCAATGCAAGCAACCTGGTCATACCCTTCCGAATTGTGTAAGTTGAGCTAAACTCATCTAACAATGTTGCAATTTTTATTTAATATACTTAGCCGTCAAAGATTCACCAAGATAATAACAAAAAGGCTCCGGAATAGGAAGACAAAGCATCTATTGTTCTCAAAGAAGTCTGCTTTGGAAGTCAACTTTAGAAGTCTATTGGGGAAGTCTACTATGTATGTGATATTTAGGTACAACGGTTATGTTTGAAACGACTTCATATATGTAACTGTTTTAACGACTTTAACGGTGCGTATAACTGTTGTACCTGTTAGTGTTCTGTATTTCTGCTTATAAATTCTCGGGTTTAGACGAATTATAGGCTCATTCCAGACCCTTTGAAGATGTCGAACCCGATAAACTTTAACTCTCTCCCTTCCGACATTCTGTGGGATATCCTCTTAAAAATAACTTCTCGTTCCTACGGTGGGCTCTGTAGAAAAAGGGTTTCCTCCAAACATCTAAATGAGATTTCTAATGAAGAGGATTTTTTAAGAGCCGTTGATCTAATAACTTTGACGATTCCATGGGTCTGGGATCAACATGGGAGGGTTGACGCTTTCTTTCGGCGCTGTTTGGAGTGTTGAAATCCTACAGCGCAATACCTACGAGCCGTTTCTCTAATCTTCTATGAAGATAGCATCCAAGAAGGATTTGACTTAATAAAGGTGTCATCAAATGGAGGATGCCTCATGGCTACTTACTCCATGGTTATGTTCTCTTTAACCATGGATGGTAGCCATGATGTATTTAACCACATTCGTGGTATAGTTCCGGCAGAGGCAACGAAGATGAGGAAGACTATGCAGCACATAAACAGGTGTCCGACCACTTATAAGAAGCCTGACGCGTTTCACGAACCGGTCTTCCATGTTTTTGATAAGGCACAATCAAGGAGTTGTGCTTGTATGAATCTGCCAAACCAGCACTGGATGGATGATGAACGCCTCGTGGACTCATATGGTGACAAACTCTGCAGTTCGTGCTTCTGGAAGTTGGAATGTGCCTTATTCTGAAAAACAATTCCTGGATTTGCAAATGAATGACCGCGGTGAAATTAGAGAAACTCCATGTTTTATGTTTTTTGGGTTTACTTATATGTTTACATGACTATGGTAGACTTCGTTTGTAAACTTATAATTCTTATTTTAATAAAACTTTTTCCGTGTACACTATCGGTGTACACTTTTTCCGTATACACTTTTTCCGTATACACTTTTTGGTATACTCAAAAATTACAGAACTTAATCAGTTGTAAGGGTGAAATCGAAAATTAGAAATACTAACATGTTAATAGACTTAGTAGACTTCAGTACAGATACAATTACAACTTAGTAGACTTCAGTCAAAGACTTCAGTCGTAGACTTCAGTTTGAGTACAATATCCTAAACGAAAATACAACATATTTGGCAAGTTAATTATGAGATAGGTGGCAAAAAAACTTCCACACCTATCATCTACCAATTGCTAAAATGACCTCCAATCACATTGAAGGTCATTTATGCAAGTAGCCCAAAAGTTGCCATAAAAATCAAAGTTAGTTTTAAGAATTGAAACACTAAGCTTGCCTATCATAGACATCCAGCCCGGTTGCATCTAGCTTATCATGGCCCTTACATCCTGTTTCGTCATAGAGCTCTGCAGCCATTTTCTCCCTGATTTTTCGCATGTTTTTATCGCAAAGTTCCAGAGGAAATGGTAAATCCAATGCATGACACTCGATGTACTTCAGGCAGTACACTCCGCAATCACCACTCTGAATGTTTTGAGGTATCTCCGTACCTGGTACTCGCGAATGGGTGAGCGGTGTGTAGGGGAATCTCCACTTGTCATCGTCAGGTGCACAAGTCTGAAGAAGGTAGGGTATCATAACCGCAAGAGGCTCCACAGCTTCAACAATTTGTTCGTCAGATGCATGTTTGGTTGCCTTATGGCTATCCCATACCGTGATATGCTTCGTCACAAATGAGACCCATATTGCTACCCAATGGTCCTCCCTAATGTGCAACATGGAGTACAAATAGTCGACATCATATGTCCACGTTTTCTTAGTCTGGCAGTAGATAGGTAATTGGCCAGTGTAGTACGAATATGCTCCAGGCGGTAGAAGTTTGCCAGACCCATCTGCATTCGGCTCGGATTGTTTGAAGGCTTCGTAGTCACGCCTCCAAACAGTAGCAAACATGGAGTTGAGGAAGCAAATCCGGTCGGATACAAACCACTCCGGATGCTTGGATAATCGCAGCCTGAGTAGGTTGATGTAAGCTTCCATGTGCTGCACATTGAGGAAAATAAGAAATGAGTGAAGTCTGCAAACGAAGTCTATTATAGAAGTCTACGGAAGAAGTCTAAACACGAAGTCTACTATGAGAAAGTAAAACACTAACCGTATCAGCTAGCCATTTCGTCGGTGTCCGGAGAATGTATACCAATCAATCGAAGAGTGTCTTGGGCGTTTTGGCCAGGCACTGTACAAGTGAAAGAGTTAGATAGGAAATAATACTATGAGGAAGTCTACTTACATACGTATAGAAGTCTACTTACGGGTTTGATTTGATAAAGTTCATTAGAGTGATATGCTTCGCCCTGACACCGGTTTGATCAAAAGAATCATATCCATGGGCACGGCCGGAGTGAGATGCCGACGATGGAATGATGGCCTTTGCGGTGCTGTTTCCTAAGAAGGGACTCTTCTGTGTCGCAGCCAGCTGGCGGTATCTGGCACTCGTTGCTCGGGCAACTAGCTGAGCCGCTTCTCTGGCTTTGGCATTTTTGGCAAGTGCAACCGCGTCGAAGTCAACATCACACGTCTTCGGGTCAATTTCACAAATACTAGGCTTTGGGGCCTCTTCTTCCTTCACGGCAGCCTTCTTTCCTTTTGCATCCCCGGGGGCGTTAACACTCTCACACGCACCAACGTTGACATTAGCTTTCATCGGAGCATCATCTTTCTCTGAATTACTTTGCAGTTTGTTGTCAGAAACATGCATGAACATACAAATGAGTACACCAATGCTATAATTTAGTAACATGTTTTATCATAGTCTGAAAATTGTAAACATCAAGTTTTGAAAACATAAGTAAATAATCACACATGGTACATAACAGTAGTAAACATGTTCGAATTCAAATGACATTAGTATTAAGTGTTCCTAACTTTGTGTGATCTTGTTCGCATGTAATGTTTTCGTATAGGCGGAGGGTTTTTGGAACTAACCCCTTCATGCTTCTTGGATCCAGTGCCCTGCTGCTGGGTTGGCTCTTCCTCAGTGTGACTCGGTGAGAAGTTTGATCTGCTTTTCACAGCTACCAAGACCATTCAGCATCTTGGTTGAAAAGCTTTTGAAGCATTGGTCGAAGTGCGCTTTCATAGTAGCGACAACTCCGACCCCTTCATCACCAACGAATGATGCGGCAGATGCAGAGGCTGTGCAGGGTCTCTTGCGACTTGATTCATCTGAGGAAAGGCTCCTCTTTCCGGCTTCTGATTTGACGATGTGTGCACTCAAAACACCTTCCAAAGGCCAATGGTTTTTTGAGAACTTGAAATTGGGGTCATGGAGTGCATTGACAATCTTGACAATATCTGGATCCTGTTCGTCATCATCCCACACGGGAAACATATCCGCCAAGTCCTTAGCCACACAGGACTGTATGCGAGCCTGGAAAAACACAATTAATAAATGGATTTAGAGCCATATGAAGCCTCGGAAAACTACGTATGAAGTCTACTCCTGAAGTCTAACAATGAAGTCTACTCTTGAAGTCTAACACAGAAGTCTACTCTTGAATGTCAAACACTATTAATTATACATATAGAAGTCTACACATGAAGTCTACTTCTGAAGTCTACATTGAAAACTCATTACTACATAGAAGTCTACTACACTAATACAGTACCTGTTTTAGCATGTTGGCTTTGACGTTTTTTCGTCCTCTGGATCCTTTGTAAGCCAGCAAAAGAGGTTCTTCAGTAACATTTGGCAATGGTTCGCCAAATTCAGCAGCAAAATCCGGTAGAGCATACACTACAAGAAAGATCGGCTTTTACGTCGGCAGATATCAACGTAAAATCGACGTAAAAGAGCATTTACGTCGGATTAACGACGAATTAAAAATCGTCGTAAAACGATCGTCGTAAAACCGAAATCGTCGTAAAATCGTCGTAAAATTACCAACTCCGGAAAATCGTCGTAAAATCGTCGTAAATGCGTCATAAAATTTCCAACGGATGTACAACGAAAGAACTCCATCATAAAAATGACGTAAAATCGATGTAAAATTAAGGGAAACTAAATTTTTAATTGTCGATGTTAAATCGTCGTAAAGTTTCGACGTAAAGCCGACGTAAACTTATTCGTCGTAAATTCGTCGTTAAATATTCGACGGTAAATCGACGTAAATTTACGACGAATTTACGTCGATTTATAAATTAATTATTTAATTCGATTTTAATTTAATTAATGAAATTTTAAAATAATCAAAAAATTAAAAATAGAAAAAATTTGAATTTAAATTCAAAAATAATTTATAAATAAAAAAAAAATTAATACAAATTGTTTTTTACAAAAAACCTAATCTATACAATGATGTCGTAATCGTCGAGGTTGAGATCGACGTCACGAGGAGGCTCTCCGTCTTGGTCGCCCGTCGCTGCTAGGCCGACGTTTCCCGTCTGCACTACCGGAGCCGAAGTCTGACCGCCCGTCGCTGCTGAGACCGGAGCCGAAGACTGACCGCCCTGCGTCTGGTGGTCCGATGGTCTCAATTACCACCGGTCTCAAAAACCCTCCGTGCTCACTGTTGCCTCGCTCGGATTGCGGTGGCCAACTGCGGAACCGCTTCCGCAATGATGTCGAAGAGATCATGTATCTCGGTGAGCTCCTGCTTCTGGGCCACTTGCTCATGCCTGAGACTGGTGATCTCAGCATTGGACGTAGCAAGCTCCTGGCGAAGCTGCGGATCCTGCGTGCGGAATCCGGAAGCCGTGGCGGCAGGACAGTCTCTAATAGAGCCCATCCCTAAGGTTCGGCCCTTCTTCTTCGGAGCAACCTACAAATGGAAAATAAAAACGTTAATTATTTATTAAGTAATTATAAATATAATAAATTTTTAAAAAATTGAAATAGATATCATACCTCTTCGAAAATCTGGTCTTGCTCAGCGACGGTCAACGGTACTTGGATAGTACCGTCAGGTGTGGCATGGGTCTCCCGCTCGGCGATCCGCTGCATAGCGGCATTGTAGATCTCCTCGGACCGAGTGTCGACAAAGCTCCCGTCCTTCTTCCGGTGAGTGGTCTCGAAGAGCTTCGTCATTGGAGGTAGTTCTCCTCCGTTCTCCTCGGCCTACCAATTAATAAACATTATTAGTCAAAAATATTTAATTAATTCTAGCAATAAATAAAATTAAAATAATAATAAAATAATTTATATTTAATTACTTACCATCATGAGACGTCTTCCCGCAAAAGATATTTGGCCAGAAGTGTGCGGGGTCACTAACTTCTCACCAGTCACCGGATCGACCCGGTTTCGGACGGCCGAACACTTAGCAGCGGTGGTTTGGGCATGCGGGTCCACCCAATACGCCTTCAACCCGTTCCAACACTAAGTGGACATGGAGCTCGGCTTTGCGTCGTCACCGTCGGTCTCCCATTTCCGCTTCCAATCGGAAACGGTGTTGACTAGGCGTTTCTTCGCCTTTTCCTCGAAAGCTTCGCGGACCGTGTCGTTGATCCCGATGTCCCAGTTCCACCGTTGCTGCAAAAAAAAACAAAAAATTAGATAAACAATATAAAAGTAAGATTAATTAAATTTAAAACAATTTAAAATGATAGAAATAAGATTTTTAAAATATTACCGCGAAGCACTTGTACCAGGTGTCGCACGTCTCTTGCGACACCTTGCTCCATTGACGTGCGGCTCCACGAAATGACTCTTAATTGTGTCGGAAACGCTCCGCCCGACACAATTATCCAAAGTAAACCTATGAAACCAAAAAAAAAATTATTACATTAATATTTAAGTAAATTAAAGCGTTAATTTAAAAACTATAAAAAACAAAAAGGTTTACTTACCAATAAGAGCCTGGTTCCGCTTTTCCGGGAACCAGACGTCGTAAAGCCCCCCGTCCCGGTAAGGCTAGTAAATCCTCAACCGTAAACTGGGCATACGGATGAGGAGGGGCGGGTACCGGTTCGACAGCCGGGCGGGTACCGGTTCGATAGCCGGCGGTGGAGGTGGTGGTGGAGGCGGTGGTGGAGACGGCTCCGCGGTATTCGGAACCTGGGAGGCTCCGGAAGATGAAGGGACATTGGTCCCGGTGTTTCCCGAGGCAGACGCCCGGGAAGAATGTCCGTCCGCCATGAAATTGATGTAATGCGTCCTCCGTCGAGTCATCGTCTGCAAAACCGAAAAAAAATTATTTTTCAAATTAATTACAATTAATTTTTAATTACGATCCTAAATCTAACAAATTCCGATCCTAAATCTAACAAATTCCGATCCTAAATCTAACAAATTCCGAGCCTAAACTAATTCCCGACCTAAACCGTTTGAATTTGTAAACTATTTAAAATTTGTAAACTATTTAAAATTATTATAATTTTAAGTAATTAAAAAAAATTGTTTACCTTTTTTTTTGCGTCAAAAGGAGGAGGTGGGAAGGAGGAAGCAGAGAGAGAGGAAGGAGAGATAAGCGACGAAATGAGGAAGGGGTGAGGTCCTATATATAGAATTTATATTCGTCGTAAATTCGACGTAAACATTACGACGAATTTACGACGAATCCGTCGTAAATTCGTCGCAAAGGTCCCACCGTACAACAAAGCGAGTAAGACAAACACACGTGGCTGTATCTGGGCTTTGCGACGAGTTTACGATGATCCGTGCTATTCGTCGTAAAATCGTCGTAATGTTACGACGATTTTACGACGAGTCGTATAATATGTATGTGCGCTGTGGTAGTCTTGTTCGTTTGACCAACAAGTTTCTTTTAGTTTCCCACTTAGACGTCCAATTGGTGAGAATATATCAGGCACACCTTCTACTGCGTAACTTTGTCCTACACCCCCATCGTCGTAACGTCTTGGAGCCCGTTTGCGTGTACAAACCTTTGGAGCAAAGTAATAAGACGTGAAATGAGAAGTCTCTTCTGTCAGAATTCCCGCCACGATAGACCCTTCAACTTTTGCTAAGTTTTTGGCCTTACCCTTCAAATGCTTCATAAATCGTTCAAACGGATACATCCACCTAAACTGAACAGGTCCTCCCAACTCTGCTTCATGAAGGAGGTGTATAGGTAAATGTTCCATAACATCGAAGAAAGCAGGTGGGAATATTTTCTCCAAATTGCACAACAATATTGGAATATTTGTAGACAGTTGTGCAACTACATCTTCTGATAATGTCCTTGTACTTAGATCACGGAAGAAAGCTCCAATGCCTCCTAGTGCCTCATGGACATGTCCCGGTAGGAGTTCAGCAAACGCAAAAGGAAGTAACTGTTGCATAAACACATGACAATCATGACTTTTCATCCCTGAAAACTTTTGTCCTTTATCCACAGATTTAGCCAGATTAGATACATATCCATCAGGAAATTTCACGGCTGATGATACCCAATTAAACAATGCTGTTTTTTGTTCAGCACCCAACCGAAATACAGGAACATGTGCTTTCCCATTACTCACCATATGCAACTCAATTCTGTTACATATATCGGGTAAGTCCATCCGTGATTTAACGCTGTCTTTGGTTCTTCCTTGGACGTTCAAAACAGTATGCATGATGTTATCGAAAAAATTCTTCTCAATGTGCATAACATCAAGATTATGTCTAAGCAAATGATCTTTCCAGTAAGGCAGATCCCAAAATATACTTTTCTTGTGCCAATTATGATGAACCCCATATCCGTCAGGCATATTCGCAGGAGTGTGCCAATTTCCTCCAAGGGGGACCGTTTTAAGTCCACCCCAATGATCTATTTGCGCTTCAAGCTCTACTCCAGTTAGGTACACTGGTGGAGGGAGACGAACCAATTTGTTCTTTATAAACAAATGCCTATTTCTTCTATATTGATGGTTTGGTGGTAAAAACCGACGGTGGCAATCAAACCAACAGGTTTTCCTACCATGTTTAAGCTGAAATGCATCAGTCCTATGAAGACAATAAGGACATGATAACCTCCCATGCGTTGTCCAACCTGATAGCATTCCGTATGCCGGGAAATCGCTTATTGTCCACATAAGCACCGCTCGCATCGTAAAATTTTTACCACTCGAACAGTCATATGTTCGTACTCCAACATGCCACAACTGGTTTAACTCATGTATGAGTGGTTGCAAAAAAACATCAAGGGCCCGCTTCGGGTGATTTGGACCAGGGACTAATATACTTAGAAACAAAAACTCTCTTTCCATGCACATATCTGGAGGAAAGTTATATGGCGTAAGAATCACAGGCCATAATGAATATTGCCTACCAGACATACCAAATGGACTAAACCCGTCAGTGCAAAGACCAAGATAAACATTTCTCTTAGACCTAGCAAAGTCTGGATGTACGGTGTTAAAATGTTTCCAAGATTTCCCGTCAGACGGGTGAGTCATTTTGCCATCTGTTTGTGAATGTTCCGCATGCCATCTCATCGACGCAGCTGTCCGTTCGGATTGATATAGTCTTTTTAACCTATCAGTGATAGGAAGATACCACATTCGTTGGTAAGGAATCTTCTTACGCCCAGCAATTTGCGGTCTATATCTTGGCTTTTGGCAGAAACGACATTCTTCAAGCTTCTCATCATCTCTCCAAAAAAGCATACAATTATCAACACAAACATCAATCATCTCAGAAGGCAATCCAAGACTAAAAACCAGCTTCTGAATTTCATAATACGTTTCAGCAGCCAAATTATCATCTGGCAAATACTCTTTAACAAGATCTGCCCAATCGTTCATGCAAACTTCAGATAGATTGTGATCTGTTTTTATTGTCATCATCCGAGCTGCCAATGATAATTTTGATAAACCTTCCCTACATCCCTCGTACAGAGGCTGTTTTGCTGCGTTTAACATATCATAAAAGCGTTTCGCATCTGCATTGGGCTCCTCAACAGTATCAGCATGTGTTTCATGAAATGCATCAGTAATCATTTCATGCATCCTATCATGATCTTCACCCTGAACTTGACTACTTTGATAATCATTGGACGCTTCAAAATCCACATGTTCTTGATGATTACTACTACTCCGTGCAGCCATCTGACCACTACTTTGACCATATCCCTCTCCATGCTGATACCAAATAAAGTATTGGGGCATGAACCCTCTATTCAATAAATGCTGCCAGACAGTGTCAATAAGAATATGTTTCCTATTTTTGCATTTCACACAAGGACAATACATTTTGCCGCTTTCAATTACAGTTTCCAGAAGGCCGGCTTGGTACATGAATATTTCCAATCCGTTTTTGAAGTCTTCAGTCAACGACCCATCACCATTTTTGGGCGTATACATCCACTTTCGTAGATCGTATATAGACATTTCAAAAACAAATATTTGACTTTTTGTTTCTGAAATTTGATAGAAATTTCAACTACTAAAAATTTTACTTAAACATTCAAAGACTCAAAAAATTTGTGTCTTTATATGTTTTTTTGGGATGATGGAATAATGAGAGAAGAAAGGGTATATATAGAATTTTTTGTTTGGTTACCAACATATTACCATTGCATATTTATATCAAATTTACGTCGAAATAAAATTTACATCACATTTACATTGATTTTACGTCAACTACAAGATAGAGGACAATTCGTCGTATTATCGATGTAAATATTACGACAAGATTACGACGAAATAAAATTCGTTCTTTATTCGTCGTAATATCGTCGTAACATTACGACTATTTTACGAGGGTTATTTTTTACGTCGAATTTACGACGAAATTTTTGATCGTCGTAAATACGACGTAATGTCGTCGTAAATTTACGACGACTACAAATCGTCGTAAATAATTCGACGGAAAAGCCCCTCTTTCTTGTAGTGATAGTACACCCACACTTGAAGAGCTTGCACAAATCCTTCTATATGAATGTTTTTGCTGAGATCTTTCTCCTTAACAGAATTGATCAAATGCTGAAAAGCAATTCTTCCCCATGGAAACTCCTTAAAACCTTCGAGATCAATCACTAGTCTGGCATGGTTGACATTTGTGGATGAGCCGGGTCTCGTTGCCACTATGAAACCAGCGTAGATCCCAAGATAACCCAACCGCAGCCTATCATCACGAGACCATGATGAGCAGTTGGAACAAGCTTCAATAATTTCGATAGTGCTTGGGCCCGACTCGGCATCAACCCCCATTAGCTCCCAAAATGCATGCGTGTCATCGGAAAACGCAAGATCAGTTAAAGCCAAGTCATCCACGTACCCGCAGTTGAGTCCGGTGATCTCCTCAAACTCATGCAATGAAAACCGAACTAGAGTGGTACCAATCAGGCTCCATATCTCGTACCTCTGCTTGCAAACTATCTGAAAGGTCAGCATGTGGTGCACCAGCCTAGAAGCCCAACCAAAATCTAACTCATGGAACTTTAAAAAGAAACCCAACGGTGACTCGTAAATCTCTTCCCATTCATCCTCTTCTAGAGCTGACTTTAGTGCAGGGACCAGCCTATAATCATCAGCGTAATAGTCGATGCTTTTATCCGGGGCTGGCTCAAACCCTTTGGTGTAAAGTCTTCTGGGGAATTCAGAGGCCACCATTATCTAACAAAGATTCCTGCATCAACGGTAAAAAGCTCTAATGAGAAAAACTAGTAACGGTTTTAAACTATACACGAATGAAGTTTACATTTTCAAAATGAAGTCTACTTTATCAAAATGAAGTCTACTTTATCAAAATGAAGTCTACTTTCCCAAAATGAAGTCCCTAAACCCAAAATGAAGTCTACTTTCAAAAAAAGAAGTCTACTTTCCCAAAATGAAGTATACTTTCACAAATTGAAGTCTACTTTCACATTCTAAGTACAATCTGAGTCGCGAAGTCTACTGAAGCCAACCGAAGCAATCTTAACATAAAAAAACAGTATATAAAGCAATCAAAACATCATAAATACTACATATGAAGTCTACAGAACCCAACCGAAGCAATCAATACATGATAAATACTGTATATGAAGTCTACTAATACAAATCATCGAAATGGAATCTACAAAGTTTATAGTGTTACCGCCTTTATTAGATGAAGCTGGCGTCGAGAAAAAAAAAACCTAAGTCAAACATAGGATAGAAGAAATTTAAGAATTGCTAAGTATATAACTTCGGAACAACATCTACTAACCGTTTTGAGGCAGGAAATGACGTTAACCTCCAACGGCGAAAGCAGATCTGCAAAAAAAAAAAACCCTAATTTCAGATCTGGAAACTGGGGGTTACGAAAACGGAACGGTGATGAATACGGAGGAGTAGGGAAGCATGGGGGTGTGGTTGGAGAAAGCAAACTTGCCTGAACGAGTTTATCGGCGGCGGTTCTGTATATCGGCGGCGCCAGAGCAGAGAAACAGAAATCGCCTTCGACTTTTTTTTTTTACACGAGCTTTCGACGGTTTTTTTTAACGGGATCTGTAAAATTCGTATATATAGTCTGGTAATTCCGTACGGTTCGGGTAAGTTTTTTTCGGTTAAGGTTACTAATTTTCTGGGGTCTAGGTAAATTTACCCGGTTAAAGGCAGTTTCTCTTGGTTAAGGGAAGTTATTCCCGGTTTAATCTCCGTTTAAATTTTGGTTAGGTTAATTTATTCGGTTTAGTAGACTTCAATATCGAAGTCTACAACTTTTAAAAAACCTAAATAATAAATTTACTTCTACTTAATTTAAAAACATATATTTCCATTTACCAATGTGAAAAAATAATTTCTGTGCAATTGGGTTACGATTACGGAATTTATGATGGTAAATTTCATACCAAAATAATTTTTTATAAATTTTTAAATTAAATTTACAGATTTAAATACTTAGTAGACTTCATTTAGACTTTAGTAGACTTCGTCAGGGAGTAAACGGTAATTAGGACATCCGTTTTTTGTTTACTCATACAGAATTAAATGGTCTTTTCACTACCCCTTTAGGTTATTTCTGTCAAATGTTTTTTCAGGGGTCTATTTTTGTATTCAAAGTCAAGTTTTGGGTTATTTTTAACAAAAATCCCATAAATAAAATTACATATCATTATTTAGCATGTGTTACCACCTTATGTTTCATCTGGCAATCATTCTTCTAGAAAAACCTGATCTTACAAAAAAAACTTTGTATCTCCTGTTTTCTTGCCTTCCAAGCTTGCCAAGGCTTTCAATTTTTTTTCTTTCCTAAAATGGTTTTCCATAGACTTTACACTGGTTTTATTTATATAAGGGGCCATTACACAAAAGAAAAGGTACAAAATAATGATTATCACTTTCCACATATAAAAAGAATTGTGAGGACATTTTAGCAAAACGAAAAAAAACATCTTAATATACTAGAGCCATGCAAAATTGATTGATTTTTCTTTGATTTAAGGGATTGATTTAATTATCTTGGTTAAAAAGCAAAACTGATTTATTTAAATATTTTTAATAATAATAATGGTCTAGATTCGAATAAAAAAATTCAAGCAATGATGACTAATGAAAATTATTAAATAAATAATTGTTTTTAGGATGGATATATCATGGATATACTTTCCTTATTTATTTATTTATAACTTATAAGAGAAAGGCATTATTCACATATTATATTTATATGATAAATATTATAGAAATAGAATTTGCCTCTATGTTATAAATCGACATTGTACAAGTTGTATTTAAATAAAATAAGTCGGATAAATATGGAACTCAAAAGAGTATTTACAAAATGCATGGATTGTGATGCCTGTTTATTTTTTTTTATATATATAACTGACAAAATCTGATATTTTTATTTTTATTTTTGGAGAATTAATTAGATAGTATAAAGTATGAAAAAAAAGGAAACAGCCATGCGGACAATGAATTTTTTAGATAAATATCTCGGATCTGTGAATTTATCTACAAAACTTCTTAAAAGAAATTAAAAGAAATAAAATTTCATAGCTTTCTTTCATAGCTTTATCAGTATATGTTGGTAAAAATGGAAAATCCTATACAACGGTCAGTAAAATGGAAAATCTTATTTTTTTTTGTCAAATGTAAAATGGAAAATCCTATATATAACGGTTAGATTAAAAAAAGGAAAGAAGAAAAGTTCTAAGAGGCTTGAGGTTACCTATCACACTACTTGAGTTTTACGTCTCTCTCTCTATATATATATATATATAAACACTTCAGAATCAGATCACGTCACATTCTCTAACAATTCCCAATTTTCTTTCGTTGAGAAACCCTAGTTTGTTGAGTCGATAAAGAGAGAGAGAAAACTTACAAGAGAACGATGCAGAAGCAAGAGTTCTTGGAACTGTTTGAGGCAGCAACTCGAGCGGCTAAAGCTGCGAGAGGCGGCGAGAATTCTACAGCTGTCTCGAGATGTCTTGACGCCATGAAGCGTTTGAAAAATGCTCCCGAGTCTCTTGTTTGTGACTTGATCACCAAAACCTCCTCCTCCATTGGAGAGAATCACAGTCTTTTCACGGAGCACAAAAACACCCAAATCCGATCAGAGGCAAAGCTTCTTTACACTCTTTGGCTGTCGTATCTCTACGCCACCGGAAAAAAACAAAACCGACCGGTGGTGAAGAAGAAGCGTGTGGAGATTTCGACGACAGGAGATTCTAAGCGAGACAAAGTGCGTGAGATTCTTCAAACTTCGTTGTCTAAAGTCGCCAACGAGGTTGTTGCTGAGACGGAGATGAAGAAACGAGTCGTTTCTTGCGATCCATGGACTGTGGCCGTGTCGGTGGAAACTGCCATGTTTGAGAAGTTAGGTTGTTTCGAGGGGTCTCAAAAAGCAAAATACAGATCGATTCTGTTCAACATGGGAGATAGTAACAATCCAGATCTGAGGAGGAAGGTGCTACTTGGTGAGATCAACGGAGAGAGGTTGGTGACGATGGAAAAAGAAGAGTTGGGGAGCGACAAGATTCAGAAGGAAGTTCAACAAATCAAAGAGAAAGCAAGACTTAGGGAAGAGAATCGTCTGAAGATGATGATGCTTCAATCAGATCATATGATCATGACCTAGGAGAGATTCTCAAATTTATTTTAACATGTATGCTTGACAGCTTGATTAAATTTCTCAGGGAGTTTGAATGTAACACACGTTTAGGGTTTTGTTTGCAAAGTTTTGTACTCATTATATTTCGTTGTTAAAACAAATAAAGTATTAAACCTTACCACTAACTCTCTTGTTAATTCTGACTCACATTTATCACGAACCACAATTATATAGTTTGATTCATTAATTATATTGCTTAGTGATGGATGGTTCAGGACCTTCAGGTAGCTTCATGCTTCTTTCTAAATACTGTATGGCAGTTTCAAAAGACTCTCTTCGCAAGAGAAGGTTTCCACAAAAAGTAGACTGACACTAATATCAAATTAACGTTTTCCGCCAGTGTTATAACAGCAACAGAAATAACCCCCAAAACAAAAAGAAAAAAGAAAAAATACTGAATCATAAATGTTCATAGTAATGAAATGTTATATTAACCTCTCAAACTCATATATAGTCATATTAGTCCCTCATGTTTAATCCTCCTCGCTCTTATTTTCAGCCATTGCCTTTTTTGATACCAAGTGGTTGATTAGTTGAAGGAAGTTTGGTATCAACACCAGTTTGAAGTATCAAACTTCAACAAAAAAACATAGAGGGATCAAAATGATAGATAATGGATATATATATATAGCTTAGTGCCACCCTATAATACAGGAATAAACCAGAGCATTGCATTGAGTGATCAAAATGATAGATAATGGATATATATAGCTTAGTGCCACCCTATAATACAGGAATAAACCAGAGCATTGGATTGAGTGATTGAAACAGGGGATCTAAGGATGGTGGTGGCTGTTGGTGGCGAACCATAGCAGAAGAAATCCTGCACAAGCACAGTCATGAGCTGACTTCAGTGCCACTGACCATTCTTCACGTTTTTGCTTACATTGATGGAGTGAAATTGATGTCCTACAGTGACCATGACATGTCAACTGCAGTGTTGAATTCCTTTGTCCTGTTTCTAGAGAACATACATTTTGGTAGTGTGAAGGGAGATGCGAAGTGGCACCCAGGAAAGAACAAGTGTCCATTCTCAGACAGGCATTCCTCGTTGGAGGCTATCAGGCTATGACGTATATGATAATGGAAATGAGTAAGGAGTTTACTCAGTATAATAATTTGCAGCAGAGCTTGACCGAGTATAGGCCAGCACACAAAAATTTTCAGTACGTAGTGGCCAAAAGTGTTACTTTGTGTGATATTATGTCATTGGTGGAGCTTATTGCTTGTTACATGGTATGTTTTGCAAGAGCACTTCAGAACTTTACGCAATCTGTTGCAAATTAAAGTTGTCTATTGAACCAATTTCTGATCGTTATATTTAAATGCAGGAATGGAATTGGACAAAGAGATAAGCCATTCAAACAGTCTCTGTTTGAGAATTTAATAGAAGGAATTCTCTCTTATTATTCCCAAGACCTAAAGGTCAATCTTATATACACTTACATAAGTCGGTAATAGCAAATCTAGGAGAATATACATCGAATATGTTAATATACAAACTAAATGGAAATACTTATGTATTGTTAAGATACACTGCTTGTCGTCCAACTATTCCCTAATACCTCTTCTCAAGTTGGAACATGCAAGTCCCGAATGCCCAACTTTGAAAAAAAAGCAGTGAATTCCTTTCTTCCTAAAGCTTTCGTGAGAATGTCCACAAGTTGGTCCTTAGTCGACACATGAGAAGTAGTCACCACATCACGAACAATATCATCACGAATATAATGACAATCTGTTTCAATATGCTTCGCACGTTCATAAAAACGGGATTAGCGCTGAGGTGAAGTGCAGACTGATTGTCACACCGAATAGTCATAGGAGCGTCATGAGAAATACTGAAAGCCTTGAGTAAAGACTTGAGCCATTTAAGCTCCCGTAAAACTTCAGTCAAGGCGCGGTATTCAGCTTCGGTGAATGAAACAACATCTTGTTTCTTTGTCTTCCACGAAATAGGAGAATCACCAAGTTGAACAATCCACCAGTCACTGATTGTCGAGACAATGGGCAGTCGGCCTAGTCTGAATCACACCATCCTGTCAAATGAAAGGGTGAACCAGCACGTAACAAAATACCTTGTCCACGAGTGCCTTTAAGATAGCGCACAACATGTAATGCCACATCCCAATGGTCTGTCCTCAGCACATGTACAAACTGAGACTATTGATGAATCGAAAATGCAAGATCCGACCGAGTCACAGAGAGATACACCTATCGGCCAACAAGAAGTCTATAAGGACCAGGATTATCAATAAGAGGACCTGATGCCAAATCAAGTCGATGCTTCTGATCAATCGGAAAGCCAGCTGGATTACAGTCCAAGTAACCCACCTCTGTCAAGATATCAGTACATTACTTGCGTTGGCACAAATAAAACCTCTCCTTACTTTGAGCCACTTCGATTCCTAAAAAAATACTTCAGAAAACCAAGATCTTTCATATGAAATCGAGTCGATAAGTATGTTTTGAATTTTTCAATAAACAATAGCGAGTTACCAGAGATAATCAAGTCATCGACGTACACAAGAACACGCAAGATCAATCCATCCTTACAGTAAACAAAGAGGGAATAATCCGTATGTGTTCTGACAAAACCAAAATCACGAAGTGCAGGAGTGAGTTTTGCAGACCAACATCGAGGGGCTTGTTTCAAGCCGTAAATCGATTTTCAAAGTAGACAGACCCGAGAACCAGAATCTGATCGAAAGGCTAGACGTAGTTTCATATAAACCTCCTCTTGCAAGTCACTATGAAGAAATGCATTACTGACATCCATTTGATCTACTTCATATTCCTTTTTTGATGCAATGTCGAGAAACATTCGTACCGTAGACATTTTGGCTACCGGTGAAAATGTCTCATCATAATCAATCCCTTCAACCTGCTTATTACCAAGAGCAACACGTCTGGCTTTGTACCGTTCAATAGTACCATCGTCGCGATGTTTAATTTTAAACATCCACATACAACCAATCGCCGCTTTGCCCACAGGAAAATCTACAACATCCCACGTATGATTTAGTTCGAGAGCATATACTTCACCACTAACCGCATTCCTCCATTATTCATCTGCCATGGCATCTTTAAATGATTTCGGTTCAACCGCCATCAATAATATCATTAAATATCTGTGATGGTTAGGGGAAAAATGATCACAATTGTGATAAGCAGAGAGAGGATGGACCGTACATGAGAAGGCTGATGGAGTGGTGAACGTGAAAGAGGCAGGAGAGAAAGAGACTGTATTCACTATGTCATCTTTTAGTCTGGTCGATCTATGTTTCTGTCAATGACCACGCGCCAATAGTTCCATAGATTCTGTGGTGGGATCTTGCGGAAGGTGCTCAAGAACAGAGTCTGGTGCAGAGTCTGTTGCTAACAACTGAGAGTCAGGGGTTGGTTGAACAACCTCAGAATTAATCGGAGCAGTAAGCGCTGCAGTGTGCGTAACAACCTCATCCGAGTCCTCAAAAAAAATCATTGTCGGAGGATCAAGAGAAGAAAAATTGGCTGTGTAACAACGCTCGAGGAAGAGTCAAAAATGAAAAGAAATTCTCTTAAAACACCACATCCCGAGAGATGAAAATACTTCTTTTTCAGGATCAAATAGTCGCCACCCTTTCTTCTCTGGTGGATAACCCATAAAAACATATTTCCAAGTCCGAGATGCAAATTTGTCACCATTTGTATTCAAGTTATGTGCGTAGCACAAACAGCCAAAAACACGGAGTCAATGAAAAGCAGGAGGTCATCCATGAAGCATTTCATGTGGTGTTTTGTTATCAAGAAGCCTAGATGGGGTTCGATTAATCAAATTACAAGCCGTAAGGGCACACTCTGCCCAATATTCGATTGGTAAACCAGATTGAAATCGTAAAGCTATATCCATATCCTCTCATCTCCATTTATAATTTCTACCACATCCACATCATTCTCCTCCCTTTTTCTACGGACAACTCGTTCGTCCCTCTTCTAGCTCCTCTCTTTTTCTACGGTGAAGCTACCATCTCTCGTTATTGCCGGTTCATCAGCTTCAAACCATAGTAAAAAAATCTGTAACACAGCCGAGTCTTTCTTCGACGGCGAGTTGTAAAAGGTACTTCTTCGATATCTGGTTCTTTTCTGCTGATTTTTACTTTCTACTACTTATGTATATTGTTCTCTGTATTTCTTCAGTATGGTGACCATCTTCACTGTTCTACATCTGGGTTTCTTGATTTTATAGATATAAGAATTAAAATTGTTTCTTTCGGTATATACATCGTCATTAGTAATCGTCTATTCATAACGTCTATAACCGATTCAATATAAAGCTACATATCCAATTAGTCTACATAACTACTAGACAGGAATAGTCAACTACTCATATGAATAACAATAGTTATTTACGTCACAATAGTAGTCCGTTTACAGTAGCTAACTATTTGAATTTTGTTTGTTTCAAGGGATATGTGTACTCTTCAACAATCCGAATCCACACCGTTTGCAAATAATGTGCTTTTCCAGATTTGTGATGCACTCGTTGATATTTTTGAAAGAGTTGGTCGGGAATCTACCGAAGATGCTTGTTCATGTAAGTTTCTGACAGTTCCGTCATATTCTTCGTTGTTATCGATATCTGGTTCTCTTGATTTTGTAGATCTAGAGTGGTTAATTATTTTTATATGCATACTGAATAAGCAGTAACTATATTGAATATGGTCATTAGTAATCGTCTACTCTTATCATCTATAACAGATACAATAAATAGGTACTCCATATTCAGTTAATTTACATAACTACTATGCACATATAACCAACTACTAATATAATTATCGGTAGTTAAATACATTACAACAGTAATCAGTTTACTATAGTTAACTTTTTTCCATTTTTCCTTTGTAGGGATATGTGTTCTCTTCGACAATGTGAACCCACACTATTCGCAAATAATGTGCTTCACCAGATTTGCGACATACTCGTTGATGTCTTTGTAAGGGTTACTAGAGAATCTGCAGAAGATTCTTGTTTATTTGCTTGTTCATGTAAGGTTTTAAACCAAACATTCAAGGAACCATCTCTCATCAAGGCGCTCAACCTATCTGCCTTCCTTAAACAGCTCAACTTAATGAGGCGCTATCCTGAATTCTTTGAGTCAGCGAAAATGGATAACTACCAATAATCGACTTTGAGTAGTAGCTATCTAATCGAAATAGAAAATTATTAATACTTACTTAAGTATTAGAATCAACTTTGAGTTGTATGGAGAAAATAGACATCTACTAATATTCGATTTGGAGTACTAGCTATCTAATCATAATATGTTACAAAGTAGTCAACGTCTCTGTGTCATTCAAACGAACCTTCATTTTAAACATAGTCACCTACTAGTAGTTTTCGACTAGAAATATATGAACACAACAAACAAAAGAATTATAATTAAAAGGGACGTTTATACTGAAGTGATAGATGACTAGTTGGTATATGTCTATTTACTTTTAACTTGGTGCAACTATAGAAAGTATCGTCCAAAATGTTTCACACTTTCGGAGTGAGAAAATGTTTGTCTGAGGGGGATGCAACTTTTTTACGAAAATAGTTGTCTACTACATATCCACATACTCTGAGCTAATGATTTTCTATGAATATAGTCAACTATGGCTATAGAGTTACCATTGTCACACCTCCCACGACACCTGCTGCAAAGTTTTCCTGCATTCCTCAAATTTTTCTGTGTCATTCAAACGAATTTGATCAACCACATTTGTACCACAAAGTAGTCAACTATGACTCATTATAAAAAGCTGACTATGTTACAAACACTAAATAGTTGACTAGGTTACCTTCATTTCCCCTTGGGATGGGATCTTTATTTTGTTTGCTCGACCATCTGGTCAGCGCATTAATGGAGGAAGTAGTTCTGAGACACCATAACATACATGAGTTGGTACTAGATGGAATGGTCTTTCATAAAGGGATCTCCAAAAACTAGTTGTATACACCTTTCGATAAGTTACTCGTTTCCAATATTGCTGTAAGAAGAAGTTGCCGATAACTTGTTATGTACACCTCTCCCCTTTTCTGTTGTAAACTTCATACTCATCGTGGCCGACAACAACCACCTACATTTTAAACATAGTCATCTATTAGTAGTCGTCTACTATAAATTTATGAACACAACAAACCAAAGAATTAGAATTGAAAAGAATGTCTATACTAAAGTGATAGGTGACTACTTGGTATATGTCTATTTACTTTTAACTTGGTGCAACCATAGAAAATATCGTCCA
Source organism: Eutrema salsugineum (assembly GCF_000478725.1). Classification (NCBI taxonomy): domain Eukaryota; kingdom Viridiplantae; phylum Streptophyta; class Magnoliopsida; order Brassicales; family Brassicaceae; genus Eutrema; species Eutrema salsugineum. The sequence continues at coordinate 6,619,179 of NW_006256342.1, forward strand.
TAATGTCTCATAATTTTAGAATGAGAAGATGTTCATCTGAGACTTATGCAACTTCTTTATGAAAATAGTCGTCTGCTACATAACCGCATATTCTGAGCAAATAATTAAATGATTTTCAGCAAAAGGCACCGTGTATAATTTCTTGAGAAAATACGAATCATAACGCTTAAAATCAGAAACTTGAATGTTTGGTTCATGGGTGTTGTGTTAGTGGCTATTTATCTGATCCACTAGGGTCTCCTCAAAATTAACCTATTCGTACACGTAATACTAGACGACAACAACGTTTGAAGTTTGCTAAACTAACAATAAAGTTTACGCTGTTATTATTCCAAAAAGCAGGGAACGTCTGTGTCTTGGTAAGTTGGAGTGGTCCCAACCTCAGTCATAAAAAGCGATGTCTAGATTTAGGGAGCAAAGGGTGTAATATCATTTCCACATACTTTTTTTCGTTGACTTGTGCTACACACTTAATTGACTGCTTTTCCATGTTAGTTATTTAATTCGTTCTCCCAGAAGTAATATTGATGCAAATCAACCTTATATTAATTCGGTTTTGACAAATTCCAATCATAAAGATAAATAATGGTTGGAGGAGAGCTTGAATTTACCAGAGGAAGATTGAGTGTCCCGAGATCTTCGGGAATCGAGCTCCGGCCAGATTTCTCCTGGAATATCACCGGCGAAGTTGTTGGCGGCGAAGATTGTGATAGGATAATCACATGGTTCTCATTTTATCTATACTAGGAGAGAACCGTGCTGTCTTATTTCATTTGTAAGTAAATATATTTTAGATTTTTATAATTTTAGTAACCTTTTTTTCATATGTTATCCTTTTAAGTTTTGTTCATCAAAATCAGACTAGCAACAGTTTTAACTTTCTCAATTTATCATTTTCATAGTTTCTTATTACATATATTTCATTCAATAAATTTTTCCAACCGATACCTTCAAAATTGTTGTCATGCATATTATTTTTTTTTCTTTTCTTCTTTTTCATTTTCTCACTATTTTTGATATCTTGATATTTTTTTAATTTTTTATTGATTTTTTGTGTTATAATTTTATTGTTCTTATTTTTTATTCTTCAGTTGTTTGGTTTTTTTTAAACATATTGTTTCAGTTTTAGCCTCATAACTTTTTTTTACCATTTTGCTTTTCTTTATCTCTTTTATCTATTTTTATCTCTTTTTTTGAATTTTTTCATTTAAATCCTCACAAAACAATTAATTTGAAAGTTCTCAGATTATGATTTTCATAACTGTTATTACATATATTTTATTTAATAAATATTCTAACCAATACTTTTAAAATTTTGTATATTTATTTGTTGCTGTATTCTTTTTTTTTTCTATCATTTTTCTTTGTAATTTTGATATTCTCTTATCTTCTTGATTATTTATTGAATTTTTTTGTGTGTGTTTAGTTCTGTTCTTGTTTTTTTTTCTTCAGTTGCTTGAAAATCTTTTTAATTATTTTTTTTAGTTTTGGTCTTACGATTGTTTATTTCTTCATTTTTTATTGATTGAATTATCTTTGTTAGTTCAAAGATGAGGATTAAATCACACAAAAAATAAAATCAAAAGATAATCACTATAATTTAATAAATTTAAATTTTATTTATTTAAATTTATGATTTAATATTTTAATTTAACATAGTTAATGTAAATTAATTAGTTTATATATATTTATGTTGTTTAATAAAATTTATTTATCATTTTTATTTGTTATTCTTTGGTTGTTTGTTTTTTTAAAACATATTGTTTTCAGTTTAGTCTGTAACTTGATTTTTACCATTTTGCATTTTTATGATCTTTATTTTATCCATTCGTTTTTAAAATTGTCTCATTCAAATCATCATATAATGATAATTTTAATCTTTTTCAATTTTCCATTTTCATATTTTGTTATTACACATATTTCATTGAATCTCTCTTTCCAACCTGTATAATTAAAACTTGGTAGTTTTATTTGTCACCATATTTTTTCTATTTTTTATGTTGTTTAATAAAAATTCTTTATTATTCTTATTTGTTATTCTTATTTTTTATTCTTCAGTTGTTTGTTTTTTTTAACATATTGTTTTCAGTTTAGTCTATAAACTTGATATTTACCATTTTGCATTTTTTATGATCTTAGTAAAAAACTTTATCCATTCGTGTTTCAATTTCTTTTTCATTTAAATATTCATATAACGATAATTTTGATTTTTTTTTAATTTATCATTTTCATATTTTGTTATTATACATATTCATTAAATTTCTCTTTCCAACCAGTATAATTAAAATTTTGTATATTTATTTGTTACCATATTTTTTTCTATTTTTTCTATCATATTTCTCTTTTGATATTCTTTTATCTTATCGATTTTTATTCTTTTGTCTGTAGTGATTTTATAGGTTATATTTTTTGTTCTTCAGGTGCTTGAAAATCTTTTAACTATTATTTTTATTTTTGGCCTCAAAACTTTTTTTCATTTTTTTAATTGATTGAATTATCTTTGTTAATTCAAAGATAATGATAAAATCATAAGAAAAATAAAATGAGAAGAAAATTACTATATTTTAGTAAATTTGAATTTCATTTACTCTAAGTTTATGTTTTAATGTTTTTAATTTACATAGTTAAATGTAAATTAAATAGTATATCTATATATATTTATGTTGTTTTATGGATTTTTTAATTTTAATAATTATTTTGTAGTAATTGCTAACCTGTAAAAATAAATCAAAATTGACCAATAAAAGGGAGGCTGATGTGTTAATCCCTTGAGAGTCTCCTCTAACTATTATACTCCCTCTGTTCAGAATTATTTGATGTTTAAGGTTTTTGCACACAGTTTAAAGATTCATTTAATTTTTATTTTTCTTATACTAAAAATATTATTTATAATTCATTTAAATATCATTCAGCCAATAAGAAAACAATCTGCAGAATATAAAAGGTCAAAAACTATAAAAATTCATTAAATTTTGCATTGAAAAGTGAGAACATCAAATAATTCTGAACAAAAAAAACCTTCTAAAACATCAAATAATTTTGAACAGAGTATTAGATTTTATATTCGGTTTGTATTCCGGTACGATATTGTACTCGGTTAATGGTTTGTACTTGGTTAGCAGTTTGTACGCAATAATATTTAAGGTTTGCAGCCATTTCAGAAACTCATCACAAAAGATATTTTCCTTTCTCACTCTCTCTGTCTCTCTTGTGAAATCTTGTTCATCATCGCCTTCTAGAACTGTGATTACCTATTCTTAGAGCTTAGATCGAGCTCCAAGTTTGGGATTCATACCGTATTTCATATTTCTTATCTCATTGGTGTCAGAGCTACCGATCACGGAGCTGAATCATGGTCGAGACACGTAAGCAGCAGGAGAAGCAGATGGCTCAAGCGTTGGCCGATCAGGTGGAAGAACTTCGTTTGGAGCATGAAACGAAGGTCGACGAGCATAAGAACCGAACCGATCTGCTCGAGGCACGGTTCACCAAACTGGAAACGATGTTGCTCTGTTACTTCTCATGCGACCCATCGAAGCAACCAGAGGCAATTTCGTCACCATCTCAAGGTGCGATCTCATCATCGTCGACTCAACCCCCAGATCCCCCAGATCCGATTGAATTAGAGGCGAATCCGATGAACAGGACCCACGGTTTGTCGTCGAGGCTGACCAGATTTGGGTTCCCGATGTTCGGTGGTACTAAGATGCGCGATTGGGTTTACAAGTGCAAGCAGTTTTTCGATCTGGATGGTATAGCTGCAGAAGCGAAGGTAAAGCTAGCTTCGATGCACATGGAAGGAAAGGCTCTTCAGTATCACCACAGTTACATGGAAAGTCAGTATGGAATCCCTCCAACTTGGACCGATTATGTGATCGCTATGACTGCAAGGTTTGGGGAGCTCTTTGATGACCTTTTGTCTGAGTTAGTGTCGTTGAAGCAGGACACTGATTCTATTGAGGAATACATAGACAAGTTTGAGAACAATAAGACGCGAGTCACTCTATCAGATGCTCATGCTCTTAGTAGGCGAATATGCAACCCCACCTAGTCTATCATGTACGCTAGTTTTCGGTTGCAAACATCATGACTGCGGCTCGGATTGCTACATGAGAAATCTCTTCTCCTCACCCCCACCAAATACTCTCGAGTTCCCTTCAGTCCTCACCACAAACTAAACACCTCCCCGAACTACAACAAATACCACAATACTCAACCATTATTACCCACCCTTGACTCTACCAAAACCAACCCTCAAAAACACTACTCCCCCTCCAAAACCACCACTAAAGAGAACCCCCCGGAAATACACTGTCCAGGAGATGAATGACAGACGAAGTAAGGGTTTATGCATGTTTTGTGATGAACCTTCCACTCCTGGTCACCAACTCAAACATCGAAAATCCCAAATATTTTACATGGCTGGTGAGGAGGAGGAGCCCATCTTTGCAGAGGATGATTTGGAGGAAGTGTCGGAGAACGATGTGGATTTGAGCCCCTCTGACAAGACTGGGATGCTCTCTATCCATGCTTTGAATGGTTCTTCATTCATTTGTATGCGAGTCATCGGTCAATATGGTAAATCCAAGTTACACATATTGATCGACCCAGGGAGTACCCACAACTTTCTCGATATTAAAGCTGCGAATATATTGGGCTGCAAGTTGGAGAAGATCAGACCAATGACTGTTGTTGCTCGACAAACTGATGCATCAGCAGCCACAGATTGCCATGCTTCAGATCCAAGAGGTGATGGATGGAGAAGATTACTCACTGTACTTAAAAATTTTATGTACATGAAATCTTTCTAACTCTTGCAAAGCCCAAGAATTAAAAACATGTTTCAGGAAATTAATAAAGGAAACCCAAAATTAGACTAGACAAGAATCAGCTATTAGAAGCAGAACATAAACTATAATAGATTCCCCATTCTGAGATAACTAAAGACTATTGTGTATACGAATCTTGTATGTCTTGGAACTCAAAACCTAAGAACCTAAAAATTGTCTTAGGAAATAAATCAAACACAAACCCATCAAGCTTTTCCACAATGAAACCACAAAATTTATATTTCAACAGAGTTCGAGGTCCAAGGCTTGCTATAGAGTATGTAAAATCTTGTAAATGATTGTTTTTAAATCCCCTTGTACATAAATAACACAAATACTCCTGAGAATTTCTTGACAAGCATACCGAATTTCAGAATACTTACGAGAAGAGGAGTGATGGTTTTGCTGGATAAGGTAACTGGAGGGAGAAGAAGAGAGAGCAAGGCTGTTCCAAATAGTTTCATGTCAGTCATCTGAAGTTATGTCCAAATCCTCCTACTGGAAAGCCCACTCTGCCTCAGTACTTGGTTGATATTGGCACTGCTAAAGAACCCGAGCTTGTTCTTGATAAGACGATGGTACAGCATCAAGGCAAGGCGGTTACAAAAGTCTTAGTGCAATGGAAGAACCTCCAGAAAAGGCTACATGGGAGTTCTATCAGGACTTCATCAACAAGCACCCTGAATTCCATCCTTGATGCCAAGGATCTTCTCAAGCAGGGGGTATTGTGATAGGATAATCACATGGTTCTCATTTTATCTATATTTTATATTCGGTTTGTATTCTAGTATGGTATTGTACTCGGTTAACGGTTTATACTTGGTTAGCGGTTTGTACGCAACAATATGTAAGGCTTGCAGCCATTTCAGATACTCATTAAAAAAGATATTGTCCTATCTCACTCTCTCTCTCTATTGTGAACTATTGTTCATCATCATCCTCAAGCTAGATCTCTTTGAGGTGATCCTTCTATTCTTTGATCGCCTTCTAGAACTGTGATTACCTATTCTTAGAGCTCCTAGTTTGGGATTTATACCGTATTTTATATTTCCTATCTCAAAGATCAACCCCTAGAGCTGTTTACACTCCTTGAAATAGTTCCAGAGAGCGAATTTCCCAACAAATCGAGGTTCTGAAGAGTACAGAGAGCCAAAAAGCTCGTTGTCGTGGAGGTTGAGACGGCGAAGGTAGATTACGGAGCCAAGTTCCGACGGGTTGTAGCTGCGGAGACGCTTTCCAGCGAGTGAGATTCCAACGACGCGAGAGCCGGAGGAATTGGAGATGTTCATACAGGAGATGCCGGATAGACGGCAATAATCAGAATCATTGTCGTTTCAATCGGAGAAAGCGGAGGAGGAGGAGGCGGTGGAAGATTGATCAACGGCGGATTTGAGAGAGAGTAAGGAGATGCCATCGGGGGAGAGAGAAAGAGAAGGAGAAGAGTTAATGAGATTGAAGAAGGTGGAGAAGAAGAGAGAGACTGTATTGGAGATATATAGTTCGTTTATACTGGTTTATTAGAATTTGATTGTTGGTTAAGCCTCCTTACACTTAACCACAGCTGTATATATATTGTAACCAGAACATCATTTGATTTATTAATGAGAATTCTTGTTACTCGAACTTCTTTCTTAATAGACTGATGAGTGATGAGTGATGATCTCCTCTAATTTTTTTGTTTGTTTTGGATGTTTCTTTTCTATTTGTTTGTTTGTTTCTTACTCTCATAGTTTAATAAATGGAGAAAGGGACAAAGAGAAAGATTGAAATAAAGAAACGCTACACAAAACAGCAACGACTTGAGTTGTGGCTTTCTCTAAACGTAAACGCTCTTTTCGCCGATCTCTGCCTTCTCTCCGGTGCAAACATCGCCGTCTTGGTAACCTCTCTAGCGGATAAATCCAACGCTATTTTCTCCTTCTCCGGCCTTTCTCTTGCCTCTGAAATTGCACATTGTTACCTCAACGGCAAGCTTCCTCTAATAACCTCCAGTCCAAGTTAGGGTGTTGGTGGGAAGAGAAGACCATCATCTTTAAAATTCTCGTGATGATATCTCTGAGTTGAATATCATCGAGGATCTTATTAAGAAGGATTTGATGGCTTGTCTTGAGACGAAGGTAAATCTACAACTTGTTTCTTCTAGTTTCGATCAAGAAGAAAACCCTAGCGATCATTCTATAGACGTAGGAACGTGGCGGATCTTCATCAGAATTTGTATATGGTTCCGATCAAAACGGGATAAACAGAGGATTATAACCAAATCAGTATACCACAAGAAACACAAACACAGGCGATGATCAATCTCCGACGATGTGTTCTGGTCTTAATAACGGCTTCGTTCTCGACGACAACAACAATCGCATTTGAGAATTTCTCAACCAAGAAGAGATGTAATTTAGTCAGTTGACCTGACCAGTTCAGTTCAGTTCAGTTCATGTACAGCTTAAAGCCTTGAATCTTTCCTCTTGTCTTGCGGTTAATTAGGTGTTAGTGACTAACGTGTTCGTCCTCTAATTAATTATGTGTTATTACCATCTATAACGAATGATTATGTTAACTCTGTTTTCATTTCGTAAATTGTATAAAACCAATTTTCGGTAAGATTTTGTATCGTTGAAAAATAGAATTTTTTGATCCATCACAAATAGGCCCGTTAAAAGCTCAATTTTAACTGTTAATTAGGCGCGCATTTAAGATGCACTATTCAAAAAGATAGAATAGTTTCTTAAGCTTTTGTGCGGTGCGATAATGCGATGTAATGGAACGAGAGAGCTGAGGTTTATTAGGAATCCAATTTTGTTTTTTCTGGTCACGCCTTTTTGCTAGTTGTGGTTTTATTTATTGACTAAAACAAAAGATTAGATATACTAACTTAAAGTTGCACTCTTTTTTTATAAAAAGAATATATTTTTAAGTCCATGTTTTCATATGAAAAAACCAAAAAGTACTTCATTCTGTTTTCACAAGTATCTTTCTCTTTTCTCGATTTCATATTTGAGATGATACCCTAACGAAGATTTACATAAATCTACTAGTCAGAACTTCAAAACACGTGTGTCAATAATTAATAGTTATGTATTTTTCTATTTCTAATTGAGATTGTCTAGTTTTTATTTTCACTAACATATATCCCATGCGCGAAGAATACAAAGTAGACAATCTAGCAAAATGCTCGAGTCTATTCTCACAATGTTGTTTATGTAAATTCGGTACCATCGATTTAATCTATCAATCGTTCTAAGTATTTAAGATGTCGACAAAGAAAAAATATTCTCTTTAGCTGAAAACTTATACCCTTCTACTTTTTTTTTGGTCTCCTGATACTCTGATCTTGTGTGCTCCAACGGCTTGCTTCGCGACCAGAAATTCAAACAGTAAAGAAAATGCGATTGAACGATACGTGATTTTGGCTCTTGTGATTGCTATGATAACTGAAGAGTGAAGGCACTAAAGCTGACTTTGACTGAACGTTAGTGATGTAAGAATTAAGGGGTTCTTACGGGAGACTAGGTGGTGGAGAGACAAAGCAGGTGGTCGCCTTCTCTTTGGCTCGGTGAATGATCGATAGATGGGGATCTGACACGCAGGCGGTCGCCCTCTCGTGTGGGATCAAGAGATGGTGTGTTGGCGGAGTGAATACACGACACAGAGGGGAGGTTACCCTCTGATACGGTGCAGGGGTTCACGCTTGCTTGAATCTCACAAGAAATCAATGAACAGGATGAGAAGCCGCTTCTCATAAACTTTGAAGAAAGTTCGTTCTTTTATTGATAATGGGAAAAAGGTTGGTGACTACAAAGCTGCGTGTGGGACTTTATAAATAGTCCGTCAGCTTGAACCTTTTAGGGTTCGACTCAAAACGACAGGACTTTGAAAGAAAATAACAAGAAACAAACCTAGTCTACGAAATCATAAACTCATCGTTTCATTTAATACAAAAATGGAAAGTTTGCTTAAGACTCTTTAAACTAAACTACTGACGTCGTTTTGATGTAGTACTTAGCCGTTGTGGAGGCTGAGATCACCTGCAAGGACAATATAATAATTGAAAAGCTTACCTTGGTGTGAAGGGTTCCGGTTGGCCGCTTGTGTGGTTGTGGTGGCCGAGCTTGAAGCTGTGGTGTCTCTGGCTTGGAACCTTCTTGTAAAGTCTTCTAAGTGCTTCTCCAATGTGTCTAAATCCTTGTCTTCAAGTCCCCAAGCTTTTTTTTGCTCCGTCCTACTTTCTTGGTCTTCTTGGCCTTTCTCGGGTCCGGGTGGTGTGTTGTGAAGCAGCTCCAAATCTGCTCGTTGGTGGGGCAAGATTCCACGTTCGTTAGCTTCAGAATATGGATTTGGACGAGAGATCTTACCTTAGTTGGAGGTTTCCAAGTCGTCTGGTGGTTCTAGTCCGGGTGTCTTTAAATCATCGGCTAAATCTTGCATGGTCTCGGCAATCTCGTTATCCGATCAGGCAAACTTGTTTCTGTCTCGAGGGGTTGGATTCAGCTGGTGATTTTGGTCGAGCGATGTCAGCTTCAGTACGACAAATTCTATCGCCAACTTGGTCTGGCCGAGGTGGTACTGATTTCTCGGCTAAAATCTCTCGTGTCTCGGCCAAAGTTTCTCGCGTATCGGCTATTTTTGAATCATCCCTTAGTTCTTCAAGTTTTAAGCCTGAAAATGAAATTATGCTCGGACTATTAGCATTTAAATCAAAAATTGGTCGAGAGATACCCATTTTGGCCTGAGAGACTTGATCGTCTGGTGGGTCATTCCTGGATCCCAAGTATTCAGCCCCGGTTTGGCCGCAAAGCTCGTTTAAGCCGTATATGACATTCAGGTCGGGCAACAACGGGTCGTATGGTTCTAGTGAGTTAATAAAGATGTGTAAAGCCCTCTTTTATATATATATATTTCTGAGTTGTTTAATCTTGGAGCATGTCATGGCCCCGTCTTGGACTGATGGCATTAGCTCTGGTAAGGTCTTTGGGTCGATGTCCACATCATTCCCTCCCTCTTCTAAAGGTTTTGACCCCAAAACTTCTTCACCTGCATCAAAATAAGATAAATCAGCCACATTGAAAGTGTGTGAAATGTTATACTCACCTGGAAGATCCAAACGGTAAGCATTATCGTTGATCTTGCTCAAGACTTTGAATGGGCCGTCGCCTCGTGGTGAGAGTTTGGATGCACGCCGACCAGGGAATCTTTCTGTCCTCATGTGTAACCAGACCTAATCTCCTGGCTCAAATGAGATGTCCTTTCGTCCCTTGTATGCGGCCTTCTTGTAGACCTCGGTCTTCTTTTCTATATTGGACTTCGCCGTCTCATATAACTTTTTAAACAGCTCTCCTCGTCTCAGTCCATCTAGATTGGCTTGGTCTACCTGTGCTATAGGTCTAAGATCCACTGGAGAAAGAGGGTTAGTACCATAAACTACCTCAAAAGGAGATAGCTTTGTAGCCGAGTGTCTTACGCGGTTATAAGCAAATTCTACAAAAGGAATGCAATCGAGCCATGTGCTTATGTTTTTACCAAGTGCAGCCCTAAGTAATGTGGACAAGGTTCGGTTTACCACTTCTGTTTGACCATCGGTTTGTGGGTGGCAGGTTGTGGAGAAAAGGAGCTTGGTGCCTAACTTTTTCCACAAAGTACGCCAAAAATGGCTGAGAAAATTGGTGTCTCGGTCCGAAATGATTGTTCTCGGGATCCCATGTAGACATACGACCTCCTTGAAGAACAAATTGGCTATCTGTGTGGCGTCGTTTGTCTTTTCACACGGTATAAAGTGGGCCATCTTAGAGAACCGGTCAACAGCAACAAAGATGGAGTCCTTGTGCCTGATCTTGGGAAAACCTAAGACAAAATCCATCGAGATATCTACCCAAGGGGTGTTAGGTATAGGCAGAGTCATATATAGACCGTGAGGGTGTGACCTGGATTTGGCTTTGTGGCACAGGATACATCTCTAATAGAATCGTTCCACATCCCTTTTCATGTGTGGCCAATAGAAATGGTCCATCATGACAGCCAGAGTTTTATCCACCCCAAAGTGTCCCATTAATCCTCCACCGTGGGCTTCACTAAGCACTATCTCCCTCACTGACCCCTGTGGGATACACAAACGTTTATCTTTAAAAAGAAACTCATCGTGTATATAGAAAGAACCTGTAGGGCCTTTGCAGCAATCGTTATATGTTTCACCAAGCTCAGGATCATCTTTGTATAGTGCTTTGATGTGCTCGAAGCCCAAAACTTTCGCCTCCATGGTCGATATAAGTGTGTGGCGCCTTGATAAAGTGTCAGCTACAACGTTTTCTTTGCCTTTTTTGGACTTGATTACATAGGGGAAAGTCTCTATGAACTCAAGCCACTTAGCATGCCTTCTTTTGAGTGAGGTTTGGTCACGCAAATGTTTAAGGGTCTCGTGATCAGTGTGAATGATGAACTCCTTGGACAACAAGTAATGTTGCCACGTTTCCAATGCTCTATCAGTGCGTACAGCTCCTTATCATAGGTAGGGTAATTGAGGGTGGCTCCATGGAGTTTCTCACTGAAATATGCCACCGGCCTCTTCTTCTGGTGCAATACAGCTCCGATCCCCAATCCGGAGGCATCGCATTCCACCTCAAACATCTCGCCAAAGTTGGGTAACACAAGAACAGGTGCTTGAGTGAGCTTTTCCTTCAAGGCTTGAAACGCCTCATCTTGAGCTTCTCCCCACTTAAATGGAACGTTTTTCTTGATGACAGCCGTAAGTGGTGACGGTGCTGAAATCTTTTACAAATCGTCGGTAGAAACTGGCTAACCCGTGAAAGCTTCGAACATGACCGATGTGGAAGGGGTAGGCCATTCTTGTATAGCTTTGATTTTCTCTTCATCCACCTCTAAGCCCTGTTCACTCACAACAAAGCCTAAAAACACGAGTTGATTAGTACAGAATGAGCACTTCTTGAGGTTAGCATAAAGGCCTTCCTTGCGAAGTGATTTGAGCACTAGTTCAAGGTGTGTGAGATGGTCATGTAGGTTCTTACTATATATAAGTATGTCGTCAAAATAAACTACCACAAATTTACTTATATATTCTTGAAGAACCTGGTTCATTAACCGCATGAAGGTGCTAGGAGCGTTAGTTAAGCCAAAAGGCATGACTAGCCACTTGAAGGCCGTTTTCCATTCATCTCCCTCACGCATTCTGACCTGATGATAACCACTTTTCAAATCCACTTTGGAGAAGATAGTGGAGCCACTAAGTTAATCCAACATGTCGTCTAAACGCGGAATGGGGTGCCTATACTTGATAGTAATGTTGTTTATGGTCCTGCAATCCACACACATACGCCATGCGCCATCCTTCTTGGGCACTAGAAGCACAGGCACGGCACAGGGGCTGAGACTCTCTCTAATATTGCCCTTGTCCATCAAGTCTCGCACTTGTCTCTCGAGCTCTTTGCTTTCTTCCGGATTCATTCGGTAAGCGGCCTTATTTGGTAACGACTGGCCTGGGACTAGATCTATCTGATGTTCTATTCCCCGTAGAGGTGGTAGCCCTGGTGGGATCTCTTCGGGAAACACATCTTCGAACCGCTTGATCAAGGCCTCTACCTTGGGTGGAAGCTCAAGTTCCTTTAAACCTGCACTAAGACATTCTTTGAAAAGTATTAATAACATAGTGCCATTGGCACTCCAAACTCGGTTTAATTCACCAGTAGATATATATAATGCTGATTTATAAGACTTAGCCTCTTGTTGCATTCGGCTCTGGAGCTCATGGACCTCGGTGGGGCTGAGTGGTGCTAGATTGTATTTGCAACCAAAGTGTGTAAAGCTGTAAAAGTTGGTGCGGCCATTTTGCATTGTGGCCTTGTCAAACTGCCACGGTCTGCCTAGTAAAAGATGTCCTGCTTGCATCGGCACAAAATCACAAAGATCCTCGTCTTTGTACTTGCCCACACTAAAAGGAACCGTGACTTGCTCGGTGACTTTAAGCTCGGTGGCATCGTCAAGCCACTGCAATTTGTATGGCCTCGGGTGCTTGATCCTTTCCAGCCCTAATCTGTTTACCATGAACTTGCTTGCCACGTTAGTGCATGAACCTTCATCAATAACAAGATTACATACTTTGTTGTTAAACGCTCAGGACACTACTAGTCACTAAGAGATATTCACCAGTATCAGGATATTCCACATCCTCTTCGTTGTCCTCTGGCTCTTCTTCGGGCTCGTCTTGAGATTCATATCCGCCACTCGGAGTGATGATCATTACCCTTTGATTTAGGCAGTCTCGTGCATAGTACCCTCGTCCCTGACACTTGAAACAGGTTATATCGCGTGTTCTAGCTTGACTAGTGTTTTGAAACTTACCTGGTTCCGGTCGGTTGGTCTTTGGTGCCTCGGTGGGTTTTGATTTGAGACGAGAATCAGCTTCAACGGCCTTGCCCTTGTCAATGGTTCTACTAGAGCTAGTTTGCCACGGCTGGTTCCCTCGGTTGCTGTTTGTTAGCGAGGCTTTGGGTTTGATTTGCTGTTCCACCTGAACTGAAAGATGTAATAATTCATGGAGGCCACTATACTTGACCCTCTCCACTTTACGGGTTATCCTCTCTTGTAGACCGTCAACAAACTGAGCCATTAAGGCCTCTTCGGTCTCTTCAAGCTCTAGGGAGTTCATCAGTTTTTCAAATTCCTCAAAGTACTCTTCCAAGCTCCTTGTTCCCTGAGTTAACTTACGAAAACGCTTATGTAAGTCACGGTGATAATGCTCAGGAACATACCTGAGTCGTAAGAGGTACTTCATGTCGTGCCAAGTTTGTATCGGTCCAAAAACTTGGCGTCTCCTCTCAGCTACGGTGCGATCCCACCATGCTAAAGCATTATCGGTGAGTTGAGCCGCGGTTAAGGCCACTTTCTTGTTCTCACTATAGCCATAGCAGTCAAAGATATATTCTAAGCGCCGCTCCCAGTCCAAATAGACTTCGGGATTAGATTTTCCTGCAAAAGTTGGTGGCGTTAGTTTTATGTCATGGTTAACTTCTCTCGGCTCTCGTTCTCGCGGCCTGTTGCATAGCAAAGGATCTTGTCTTCTCGGATGCCGTCTGTTGGGGTCGGTTTCCACCCCACACAGATAAAACCATCCCAATATAACTAAGTATAGAAAATGGGAGAGCCGTGGCCATCAAATGGGAGAGCCGTTCTCACCAAGGCAAGAAGGAGAGCCGTTTCCACCAAGAAAGGCGGGAGAGCCGCGATCGCCAAGTGGGAGAGCCGAGAAGAAGGAGATGGGCCGAGCCGTATAACATAAAATGGACCGAGCCCCTGTCTTTAACACTTGGGCCGAGCCGTGCCGCGGTGAGGTGGAGCGAATCATGTCAAGCGGGCCGAGCCATGGAGAAATTAGGCGGGCCGAGCCGTAACGAAGGCAATATGGGCTGAGCCGTAAAGAAGCATGATGGGCCGAACCGAAGCCTTGAGAGGTGAAGCCCACGGAAAACCCTAGGCGAGATGCAAAGGCGGTCAGCCGCACGAGGCGATAAGGAAATATTTCGAAAATCTCGCCCGAGATTTTCGGCTAGGCGGTTTAGAAAGTCAGTATAAATATATGATGTATGTAATTCATTCCGCCAACTTTTGCAACCCTAAGCAATAAGAGCTAAACACTTTTACAGTAAGAAAAGCTTTCTTTTGATCTTACTGTTTTTGGCGATAAACCCTAGAAGTTTCCAATCCCTTAGTTTTCCTTACAAATCTTTGGTTGTGCGAGTTTTGGCTCACACAATTTGGCGCCGTCTGTGGGGACATGGAAACTTTCTTACTCTAAATCGACGAGACTTTAAGATCTGAAGAACATGGCGAGCAACACCCCCGACGACAACAACAACAACACCGGTAACGGCGCGGAGAAGGACGCTCCAGCATCAGGCACAACGACGGCGGCGACTGAAACCCACGAGGAGATGCGATACATGATAGCTGCGTTGATGAAAAAAATTGATGACCAAGACAAAAGAAACGAGGCGATTACGGCGAGGCTCGACGCGATGGCGGCTGAGCGACAACACTCGACTTGGAGAACCGGAATTCCCGACCCGATGGATGAAATTCCGAGACGCTTCGATTTCTCGACACCCGCAGAAGCCTCGGGGAGTGGTGCAAGAAATTCCTCGTTTCTTCGTCCCCTTGACGAACGCACTCCCGCAGCAACCCAAATCAACATCACCGAGCCGCCTCCACTACGCCGGAACTCCAGGCAACGAGCCGGTGAGGAAGGGGACGATGCGATCTATGCAGACGCCCAGCAAGACGACGAGACCATAAATCCGCAACAAACTGGCTCGGCTCGCCGAATTAGTCAAGAAGAACTCGCCTCGGCACTAAACGGCATCCGGACTGATGAAGTCTCCGATCCGACCCGCGTCGATAACCCAACCGAGGTGGAAGAAAATCCCCAATGGAACGAGCAGGAAGAACGCGAAGACGAGCCGAGGCGAGGGGAGCGGGAGCGACCCCCAAAATCAAAAGGAATGACTCACGCACAAAATCTCGAGCTCAAAGAGCTGCGAGCCTCTATGGCTCGGACAATGGCTGAAATACGAGCCATGAAATCTCAAGTGCACAACGCGACAAGTGCCGCACCTGAAATCGACCAAATGCTTGAAGAAACTCAAAGAACCCCGTTCACTGCAAGAATCACGGAAGCCAGAATTCCCGAGCCGGGGAAGGTGCGAATCCCGTTCTACGAAGGAACAACCGACCCCAAAGCACACATCACAGCGTTTCGGATAGCAATGGGACCAGCCTTCACAAAGAACGCCGCTGAACTCACCGAGCGCGAAGTAGACGCCGGATACTGCCTGCTCTTCGTGGAGCATCTCAAGGGAGCCGCACTCGAGTGGTTCTCAAGGCAGGAACGAAATTCGATCGGCAATTTCCAACAGCTCTCCGCCTTGTTCCTCAAACAATACTCGATGTTTATGGACAGAGGAACATCTGATGCCGATCTGTGGACGCTATCTCAAGGACCGAACGAACCGCTTCGGGATTATATGGCACGATTCAAGGCAGTCGTATCCAAAATAGAAGGGATAAGCGACAAGGCTGCACTCGAGGCTCTGAAACGATCTTTGTGGTACAAATCCAAGTTCCGCAGGGAGATGGCTCTCAATACGCCGCAAACGATTCAAGACGCGTTGCACCGATCATCAGACTTCGTTGTAAACGAGGAGGAAATAAAAAACTTGGACGAGCAGTACGAAGCCACGAAAGCAGCGATTCGAAGCTCAATTCTGCCGCGCCCCGCGAAGAAGGGCAATCCATCGAGCAATGCAACAACGCAGAGTTCGGAAGAACCTAGGAGCGGAGGTGCCCATAACTACCAGGTCAGCTCCGGACGCGGAAGAGGAGAGCCGCGCAACAACACTTGGGTGAGAAAGTCCGCCAACTACGACGAGAAGGCTTTCTGCGAATATCACCAGACCTACGGACACTCAACGGCTCAATGCCGAACTCTGGGAGCAAAGCTCGCAGCAAAAATGGCAGCAGGAGAGCTCCAAAACGCGGTCAGCCTCAAAGACCTCGTCCCTAACGAACAACAAGAAAAAGCCGAGCCGAACGGCGCGGCGGAACCAGCGAATCCTCCCCGACGAGGCGATAACTCCAAGCGCGACAGGCGAGGCGAACCTGAAGAGCGACCCGAGCTGAGGCAAAGGATCAATATGATCATGGGTGGATCCCAGTACTACCAAGATACCGTCTCCTCCATCAAAGCCTATCAGCGTCGAGCCGAAGCAAAGGAGAATTGGATAGAGCCAACTGACATCCCAAACACAGTGATCTCTTTCGCCGAGGAGGAAACGGCAGGAATCGATCGACCTCACAATGATCCGTAGGTGATTGAGCTAACGATCAGGGATCATGACGTAGCGAGGGTGCTCATCGATACTGGAAGCTCGGTGAATGTCGTCTTCA
Source organism: Eutrema salsugineum (assembly GCF_000478725.1). Classification (NCBI taxonomy): domain Eukaryota; kingdom Viridiplantae; phylum Streptophyta; class Magnoliopsida; order Brassicales; family Brassicaceae; genus Eutrema; species Eutrema salsugineum. The sequence continues at coordinate 6,635,954 of NW_006256342.1, forward strand.
AGGAAACACTCAGGAGAATGGGAATCGACCTCTCCGAGGTGGAAGCAATCCCCAAACCTCTAACCGGATTTTCAGGAGAAACGATGATGACTATGGGAACGATCAGGCTTCCCGTGGTAGCTGGCGGAGTCACCAAGATCATCGAATTTTGCGTCACTGATCACCCAGCAATCTATAACGTAATCATGGGAACCCCATGGATCAACGGGATGAGGGCGGTACCCTCCACCTATCATCTCTGTCTCAAATTCCCAACTCCATCGGGTGTCAAAACGATATGGGGAAATCAGAAGGAATCGAGAAATTGCTGCCTAACCGAGCACAAACTGAGGAACCCCGTCACCGACGCACGAGCTGACTTAGACCGCAAAAAGATGAAGACAGACAGAGAGCCCGCGAACGAGCTTTCCAAACTCTTATAGCAATTACAGATCGCGGAGAGCCGCAAAACACGCACCGAGCCGATATGTGACGCAGTGGACTCGGTGTGCATAGACGAGGCGCATCAGGAACGGTGCGTCGAAATTGGAACACAACTAGGAGAGCCCCTGAGAAGCAAGCTCCTTTCCCTCCTCAAGGAAAACATCGATACCTTTGCCTGGACGGCGGAAGATATGCCAGGCATCAGCATCGATGTAACCTGTCACGAGCTGAACGTGGATCCCACCTTTAAACCAGTCAAGCAGAAGAGAAGAAAGCTTGGTCCAGAACGAGCTAAAGCAGTCAACGGCGAAGTCGAAAGATTACTCAAAGTAGGATCAATCGCCGAGGCCAAATATCCGGACTGGCTCGCAAACCCGGTGGTTGTAAAGAAGAAGAACGGCAAGTGGCGAGTCTGTGTGGACTTCACCGATCTCAACAAGGCGTGCCCAAAAGACAGCTTTCCCCTGCCACACATCGACCGGCTCGTCGAAGCCACTGCAGGGAATAGACTGTTAACATTTATGGACGCGTTCTCCGGCTACAATCAGATCCTGATGCATCCTGATGATCGGGAAAAAAACGGCATTCATAACCGACCGCAGGATATATTGCTACAAAGTCATGCCGTTCGGGCTCAAGAACGCAGGAACAACGTATCAACGGCTCGTCAACAAAATGTTTGCGGCTCAGCTCGGAAAAACTATGGAGGTATACATTGACGACATGTTAGTCAAGTCACTCGAGGAGGAAGACCACGTCGCGCACCTACAAGAATGTTTCGAACAGCTGAACAAGTACAACATGAAGCTAAATCCGGCAAAGTGCAGGTTCGCGGTCACCTCGGGAGAATTCCTCGGCTATCTGGTAACCCACCGAGGCATAGAAGCGAACCCCAAGCAGATTAAGGCGTTAATTGAAATGCCCTCTCCAAGGACGAAGCGCGAAGTGCAAAGGCTAACAGGAAGAGTCGCCGCGCTAAACAGGTTTATCTCCCGTTCCACGGACAAATGCCTGCCCTTCTACGACACCCTCAGAGGAAACAAGAAATTTGAATGGGACGAACGATGCGAGACGGCTTTCTAGGAATTGAAGACTTATCTGGCAAGCCCACCAATCTTAGCAAAACCGGTCGAAGGAGAGCCGCTCTTCCTCTACATCGCGGTGTCTGCTACAGCTGTAAGTGGGGTGTTAATAAGAGAAGAACGATCCGAGCAAAAACCCATTTTCTACATCAGCCAGACACTGACCGACGCTGAGACCCGCTACCCACAGATCGAGAAGGTCGCCCTAGCCGTCGTAGTCTCGGCTCGCAAGCTGCGCCCATACTTTCAGTCGCATTCGATTGTTGTGCTCGCCACACTTCCGCTGCGCTCGATCCTGCACAGCCCAAGCCAATCCGGTCGGCTCGCCAAGTTGGCCATAGAGCTGAGCGAATACGACATCGAGTATCGAAATAGGTCGTCTGCAAAATCACAAGTGCTCGCTGATTTCCTCATTGAACTCCTGGCCGAAGCAACAAACGAGCCAACCCTAGACGAAGTATGGACAGTGCACGTCGACGGCTAGTCATCTAAAAATAGGAATCCGCCTCACCTCTCCCACCGGAGAAATAGTTGAGCAGTCTTTTCGCTTGAACTTCCACGCCTCGAACAACGAAGCAGAATACGAAGCACTGATCGCCGGCATACGGCTAGCACAGGGAATCGGAGTTCGAAAGATAAGAACCTTCTGCGACTCACAGCTCGTAGCATGTCAGTTCAACAGAGAATACGAGGCAAAGGATGGACGTATGGGAGCTTACCTCAAAGTGGTCCGGGAGTTGGTGCAAAAGTTTGATGAGTTCGAACTCACTCGCATTCCCCGAGGAGAAAACACCTCGGCCGACGCCTTAGCAGCACTCGCTTCGACCTCGGACCCAGACCTCCGACGAACGATCCCAGTTGAGTTCATCGAACGCCCTAGCATCGAAGAGGTGGAAGGAGTTCGACTGATAAATCCTCCTGAACAAGAACCAGAGGACGACGAAGCCATTCTAATGGAAGAAGACGCCTCACCAGCCGAGCCGGAATACGGTTGCGACAAAGAATAACTCGGAGCCATCCGAATGTACATCGCCGATGGAGAGGCGCCAACCGACAAATGGGAAGCCCGCAAGCTGAAAGCTCAGGCAGCACGTTATGTCCTCGTCGATGGCGAGGTGTTTAAATGGAGATTTTTGGGGCCTCTCATGACATGCCTCGAAGGACCGGAAGCAAGAAAGATCATGCACGAGGTGCACAGCGGCGCGTGCGGTAACCACTCCAGCGGAAGGTCGCTCGCTATCAAGATAAAACGGCACGGCTACTTCTGGCCTACGATGGTCAAAGACTGCAAGAAATTCACGGCGAAATGCGAGAAGTGTCAGCGGCACGCTCCAACAATTCACCAACCTACCGAGTTGCTCTTGTCAATTTCGTCGCCTTATCCGTTTATGAGATGGTCGATGGACATCGTCGAACCTCTACATTGCTCAAAGCAGAAGCGTTTTCTGCTCGTCCTCACGGATTACTTCTCCAAGTGGGTCGAGGCCGATTCTTACGCAAGCATAAAAGATAATCAGGTCGAACACTTCGTCTGGAAAAATATAATCTGCCGACATGGGGTCCCCTACGAGATAGTCACCGACAACTGATCCCAGTTCATCTCAACACGCTTCGAAGCCTTCTGCGAGAAGTGGAAAATCCGCCTCAGCAAATCTACGCCAAGATACCCTCAAGGGAACGGACAAGCCGAAGCAGCCAACAAGACGATCCTCGACGGTCTGAAAAAGAGGCTCGACTCCAAGAAGGGACGGTGGGCAGACGAACTCGAAGGAGTCCTTTGGTCTCATCGGACAACTCCCCGCCGAGCCACCGGGGAAACTCCATTCGCTCTGGTCTACGGATCGGAGTGCATAATTCCCCCCGAGGTGGATTTCCCAGGTATTCGACCTAATCAACGAAAAGCGCGACCAAGCCCTAGTTCGAATCCAGAACTACCAACAAGCAACGGCCCGATACTACAACAAAAACGTTCGTAGCCGAAGATTCAAAGAAGGGGAGCTCGTCCTCCGAAAGGTCTTCCAAAACACTGCCGAGAAGAACGCAGGAAAGCTCGGAGCAAATTGGGAAGGTCCTTACAAGATCACCAAAGTGGTTCGTCCGGGAGTCTACGAACTCGCGACACTAGCTGACGAGGCGATTCCAAGATCATGGAACGCAATGCATCTGAAGAAATACTATCACTAAGGATACAGCACGACCAGCATGAACTACGGGACGGCTTGATCCCTGCAAAGGGTACGTAGGCAGCCCGTCTTCGGACGGGTTCAACTGTCCCCCCTCCTAAAAATGGGGGGGGGGAATAGGTACGTGTACACATACCTCATTTAACTCTATTATTTTGACTTACCCATTTAGGAACGTCGCCACTTCGGCATAATCTCAGTTCGTTTTTAATCATCTACTTATTTCACTTTTGCCCTTGATTTCTGGTTCAATTATTATCGCTTCGGCTAGCTTCACATTGTAACAAGCTCGGATTTTTAAATTTTATCACTCATCACTTCGGCAAGTAATCATACCACTTCGGCATGATATCATGACCTGATTACCTCGGACCTTAATCGGTCCTCAGTTTCAGTTCGGCAAACTAAGCCTCCGAACGCCTCGTCTCGTTGCTGGCCACAACGGGGCAACAAGTACAAAGTTCTCTAAACGGACTTTTACCACCTTTCCTAGGACGAGGGTGCAAGTTACATCCTCTACGAATAAAAATTAAGCGCGCTATACAAATATCAGACCAAAAACGTATCTGGTCGCCACGGTTTACTATCGCACACGAGAATATAAGTCGAGACTACATCGCTTTCTCTAAAACCGAAGTAAACTCTTAAAACCCGGACAAACATACTCATCCTCTCGGAAACACCGGTTCAATGACACTTCATCCTTGGCTAAACAAAAACAAAACGCCTCGTCGTTTACACGGCTCGGCATAACCATCATCAAATCGCTTCGTCCCTGATTCGCCTCGGCATCCTCGGCATTCCTTGGAAACACCTCGGCACTTACACTCCTAAAACATGAATCTGGGCTCATGTCGTAACAGCTCGGCTCGATGGTTTATCTCGTGGTCAAGAGTAATGTACCTCGTCATTCTCGACTCCGAGATTGACGAACTAGGGGGCTAACTGTTGGGGTCGGTTTCCACCCCACACAGATAAAACCATCCCAATATAACTAAGTATAGAAAATGGGAGAGCCGTGGCCATCAAATGGGAGAGCCGTTCTCACCAAGGCAAGAAGGAGAGCCGTTTCCACCAAGAAAGGCGGGAGAGCCGCGATCGCCAAGTGGGAGAGCCGAGAAGAAGGAGATGGGCCGAGCCGTATAACATAAAATGGACCGAGCCCCTGTCTTAAACACTTGGGCCGAGCCGTGCCGCGGTGAGGTGGAGCGAATCATGTCAAGCGGGCCGAGCCGTGGAGAAATTAGGCGGGCCGAGCCGTAACGAAGGCAATATGGGTCGAGCCGTAAAGAAGCATGATGGGCCGAACCGAAGCCTTGAGAGGTGAAGCCCACGGAAAACCCTAGGCGAGATGCAAAGGCGGTCAGCCGCACGAGGCGATAAGGAAATATTCCGAAAATCTCGCCCGAGATTTTCGGCTAGGCGGTTTAGAAAGTCAGTATAAATATATGATGTATGTAATTCATTCCGCCAACTTTTGCAACCCTAAGCAATAAGAGCTAAACACTTTTACAGTAAGAAAAGCTTTCTTTTGATCTTACTGTTTTTGGCGATAAACCCTAGAAGTTTCCGATCCCTTAGTTTTCCTTACAAATCTTTGGTTGTGCGACTCACACACCGTCTACGCATAGGGTCGGGTGGGAGATTATCCTCCAGTTTAGGCATGCTGTCTGAATCAGAATCAGGTGGAATCTCCTCGGCCTGGTTGCGCACGTTCCTCCGAGCTTGAGGCAGCACATGATTCAGTGCTCGGTGAGCTGGTGGCTCGAGTCTTGCGACATGTTCACGCGTATCTCTCAATTCTTCTCTCATGGTGGCTAGCATGGCCATGAGCTCGTTGTGTTGTTGTCCATTGGCATGAGCAGGTGCGGCGTTCTCGGTGTTATCTCCCATGTTTTCTTGAAATCTCACAAAAACAACAACTCGTCAAAGTATCAAATGTAAAATAACGTTTTAAATGCAAGAGATATCTAAGATTCTAAAAAAAAAAAATTTTGAGTTTTCTATTTTAATGTAAACGAAAATGCAATAATACGAGATGAGATGAAACAAAACGAATTCGATAAATGTTTTTTTTCTTAGGCGAAAAGAAACAAACACAATGAACTAATACCCTAGCTAATTTTTTTTTTAACTTTTCTCTTAGAATAACTAACCAATCTAACAACCTATGAATGCGGAAACAAGAAATATTTAAAAGGATAAGTGTAAGAAAACCGAAAGCAGAACTTTCGGCTCAGATACCAGATGATGTAAGAACCAAGGGGTTCTCACAGGAGACTAGGTGGTGGAGAGACAAAGCAGGCGGTCGCCCTCTCTTTGGCTCGGTGAATGATCGATAGATGGGGATCTGACACGCAGGTGGTCGCCCTCTCGTGTGGGATCAAGAGATGGTGTGTTGGCAGAGTGAATACACGACACAGAGGGGAGGTTACTCTCTGATACGGTGCAGGGGTTCACGCTTGCTTGAATCTCACAAGAAAGAAATGAACAGGATGAGAAGCCGCTTCTCAGAAACTTTGAAGAAAGTTCGTTCTTTTATTGATAATGGGAAAAAGGTTGGTGACTACAAAGCTGCGTGTGGGACTTTATAAATAGTCTGTCAGCTTGAACCTTCTAGGGTTCGACTCAAAACGATAGGACTTTGAAAGAAAATAACAAGAAACAAACCTAGTCTACGAAATCATAAACTCATCGTTTCATTTAATACAAAAATGGAAAGTTTGCTTAAGACTCTTTAAACTAAACTACTGACGTCGTTTTGATGTAGTACTTAGCCGTTGTGGAGGCTGAGATCACCTGCAAGGAAAATATAATAATTGAAAAGCTTACTTTGGTGTGAAGGGTTCCGGTTGGCCGCTTGTGTGGTTGTGGTGGCCGAGCTTGAAGCTGTGGCGTATCTGGCGTGGAACCTTCTTGTAAATTCTTCTAAGTGCTTCTCCAATGTGTCTAAATCCTTGTCTTCAAGTCCCCAAGTTTTTTGTTGCTCCGTCCTAGTTTCTTGGTCTTCTTGGCCTTTCTCGGGTCCGGGTGGTGTGTTGTGAAGCAGCTCCAAATCTGCTCGTTCGTGGGGCAAGATTCCACATTCGTTAGCTTCAGAATATGGACTTAGACGAGAGATCTTACCTTTATTGGAGGTTTCCAAGTCGTCTGGTGGTTCTAGCCCGGATGTCTTTAAATCATCGGCTAAATCTTGCATGGTCTCGGCAATCTCGTTACTCGGGCAAACTTGTTTTTGTCTCGAGCGTTGGATTCAGCTGGTGATTTTCGTCGAGCGATATCAGTTTCAGTACGACAAATTTTATCGCCAACTTGGTCTGGCCGAGGTGGTACTGATTTCTCAGCTAAAATCTCTCGCGTCTCGGCCAAAGTTTCTCGCGTATCAGCTATTTTTGAATCATCCCTTAGTTCTTCAAGTTTTAAGCCTGAAAATGAAATTCTGCTCGGACTGTTAGCATTTAAATCAAAAATTTGTCAAGAGATACCCATTTTGGTCTGAGAGACTTGATCGTCTGGTGGGTCATACCTGGATCCCAAGTATTCGGTCCCGGTTTGGCTGCAAATCTCGTTTAAGCCGTATATGACATTTAGGTCGAGCAACAACGGGTCGTCTGGTTCTAGTGAGTTGATAAAGATGTGTAAAGCCCTCTTATATCTATTTCTAAGTTGTTTAATCTTGGAGCGTGTTATGGCCCCGTCTTGGACTCGTGGCATTAGCTCCGGTAAGGTCTTTGGATGGATGTCCATATCAGTTAGGTTTTTAAATTAACTCCTATTTGCAACTACGTTGAAATTATTTTCTAGTATAAGCCCTAAATCGTCTTCTTCTTCGTCTTCAAAAACTTGAACCTTAATCTGTCATTGAAGGATCGTGGACATCACTCTTCAGCTTTATATTTTCCTGTAATCCTACCCTAGCGCAATAAAATCGTGTGCCCTCTTTGATTTTTTGGAATTCCTGTTTTCATTTTTGTTTCTGAATTGAATTTGAATGCTTGAATATTTTTCCTAACCGAACCAATAAAAGCCCGACCCAATTAAACCAGCCTACAGTATTTCGCTTTTTTTTTATCTGAGATTTAATTAGGTCCAAAGATTAGTTCCATTTTTTTTTTTTTTTGAGAAAGAAGATTAGTTCTACTTTAAATGAGTTTCGATGGATATGTATATTATAAGTTTGAGGTGAATCTGGAATGATCTCAATTCTCAACGAATGAGATAGTGATTATTTTGAACTCGACTATCTTATTGAGGATTATTCATTTATGTACGTGTATTAGCATAAGAGTACGTTCATATATGAGAGAGACGACTATAAAGGGTATGTATAAGAAATCATGCATGTAGGCAAAAGAAAATGACATCAACAAAGCTTTAAATAGACGCTTTAATTGTTCAAATTTCAAAGGTCCTTTTTTTTTGGTAAACGGCTTGCTTGAATAAATTAAATAATGTAGATTACAGGAACCAGATGAAACCACTCATCTTTTACAAAATAAGAGAAGGGAAGAAGAAAAAGAAAGAGGAGGAAAGAGGTAGAACAGACACGAACTGGAATCCGCCAACTAGGGGGGAGAAGACCAGCAAAGAAGAAGGGAGACGTAGTCTGAGTTCCGAGAACAAAGGCTTTGGGCCCTTATGCGAACCACACTCCGAACGAGATGGAAGATCTTTGTCGGAGAGAAAGAGATGCCGTCATGAAATCTGCGATTTCTTTCGCGCCAGATCTCATAGATGCAAGCCTGCCAGGCCTGCAGAAGCGCAAGACGCATGAACTTGTCGTTTGAAGCTCCAGGGAGCCAAAGAAGAATAGAATTCCAGGAGGTAGGAGGCGTAGGAAAATGAAGCAAAGCCAGAACCATACGCCAAACCTCAGCCGAGAAAACACATTGGAAGAAAGATGGTCTCGACATTCATCAAGATCACCACACAGAAGACAAGTCTGTTCTACATCACAACCCCACCTCAGAAGACGATCCAGAGTAGGGTTCCGATCAAGAACAAAGAGCCAAGTAGAAAACGCATGCTTGTGAATTCTAGCTTTATGCCAAACGAGCCCATCTAAATTTCAAAGGTCCTCGTACGTAGATTGTATTATTGTTAGTTTTATGTATGCTTAGTTTATGGAAATGGAAATGCAATGCTGAGTATATTTTTAGTATTCATTTGCTAAATCATACTGATGATTATAAATATATAACAATAAACTAAAGTTTTTCTTCTTTCAAAATAATTTGGTGACTTCAAGACAATTAAAGTCTTTGCTTTTTTGAGCTTTTTAAAGACCAATATAAGTTTTTAAGATTTTTTTTTGTTAATTAAACATTGTACTGACAAATATCTGTTTTCCAATTGTTGGGGGCCGATTGGGACAAGGAGTAAATGTGGAAAACAAAAATCAATTTTCCAATTATTTTTATTTCTTTTGAACCTTTGAACCTTTTGGATGAAAAAAACATTAATTGTGGAACTAATGCTTACAAGATGGTTTCCTACGCCATGCAAAAAAATAGTAATTTTTTTAGAAAACATAATAATTCAATGAATATTATGTATTTAGGGGATTTTCCCTCTTGTAAAACGAGAAATTGCTTCAAGACCCAAAAAATACTATGAGAACGTGTTTTTTTGAAGGCTCTTCGACGTTCAAGTCAGAAAACAACAAAAAACCACCTAGTAACTAATCGGAGAGCAGAAAGAGGTTGAAAATCGAGTGGAAATGAAAGTGGGCCGAGAACTCCTGAAGAAAGGTAGAGTCTGCTGGGGCCTTTGATGGTAATGAGCTTTTTGAGGTGGAAAAGAGAAGAAAGTGAAAGAGTTTTGGGTTTCGAGTTTAGGGTTTAGGATTTAAAAACCGCCATGGAGAGGAAAGGAAGAGAAAGTTTAAGTGGCCGGAAAGATGGCTGGAAAAGTGTATATTGCTTGAACTCAAAAACCACAAGTATCTATAGAGATATTGTTAATCTTTAGATGGCTAAGAGAGGGAACCCCTTTCTTGTAGGAAAGGGCAAAATATTTATAAAGAGTTACTTGACTCGGGTTCATATACTGGATCGGTCTATGGATAGTGGATCAGGTGAGTCGGCCCAAGGCCCAACTTGGTTGGGCTCGAATCTTGTGCTTCCGCCATGCTTTTGACGGTCTCACCAACTTTTCTTGGCTTGTTCTGTCTGCTGTGAGACCGTCTTTTGGCACGTCTCTTTTGGCACGTCTCTTTCGTTCTCAGTGTACGAGTTAGATCAGCGGTTCAGACGCGGGTATGGCTCTCGCTGAACCTCTGCTTTTCCCTCTGGCCATTGCGAAAGGTCACTACCACCTGACACGTTGATGTGATACTGAGCAGCATCAAGAAAGGAGAGCTTGAACCAGAGCATGGAGTTAAAGATCAGTTTGTAGCCGAGGGAGATTTGTCTGTAAACAAAGAGCTAAGGCTAATAAGTTCAAGGAAGACATTGGCGCGGTACCTACTTATCTATGGAACAAAGAAGATCGCTTGAGCCAGGCTGGAGAAGATGGATTACAAACCACACTGGTTTTAATTCAAGCTCAAGTAGATCAACAATTGGGTAAGTGGCTCAGTTATACTCTTCTTCCCTTACCTTTGGTTTTGTCCCAATGGATTTTCCAAATGAAGGTTTTTAAAGAGGCAATGGTGTCTACTTCTCTCAAGGCCCAATTGTTGATTCAAGAACTCAAGCCTAAGACAAATTTTGACCAAGAAGTGGAAGGGGCATGGCATGAAGTAGTCTAAGAGTTATTCAAACCCTTGCATTTATTTCCTTGTAATTTTTGAGTTTGACTAGGTTTTATTCATCTTTTCTCTTTAAATAAGCTTGTAATCTCTTATGAGAACTCATCCTAGATTGGATCATCAAACTTTTCTCAAATAAAACTCTCTCTTTCTCTTATCAAATCTGGACAAAATTCTCTTGTCTCTTTGAGAGCGATTCGCTGCTTGTGCAGCATCTTTATCATCTCTTTACTCTCTATCTTCTCTTGAGAGTGAATTGCTGCTTCTGCAGCACATTTTTATTTCTCTTCTTTCTCTTGTGATCAAATTATACTCTAAACATCAACCTAATCTATTCATCTCTTCAAACAGAAGTCTATTCCACAAACTTCTGTCTCTATTCTATCTCTTACCAAGCTTCTGAGTGCCGATCCGTGGGAGAATCACATCAAGTGGTATCAGAGCACACTTAGAAGTTTCTTTGGAGTCTCTATCCTTTCTCATCTATTCATCTTCTTAATTTTGTGTCTGCATCTATTGATCTTCTTAATTTCGTGTCTGCATCTGTTCATCTTCTATTTTCGTTTTTGTTCTCTACAGAAAAAGAAAACCCATAAAAATTGCTTTAGATCTGTTTAGTTTGCATCATTTTTGCATAGATCTAAGTGTTCCTCACCTGTTGTGTCTCAAAAATTCATCTGTTATCATTTTGTCTCTTCAACTTCTATCATCAGATCTCATCATCGGCCATATCTGTGTTTGTTTAAAAATAAACCGATCATATTCTAGGGCTTTTGATTTCTTGTGGCACACGAAGAGTCACTTTTGCATTTTTGATTTATTTTGACAACTTGTTACTGGTTTTGTTTTCTGTTTTGTTTTTCAGGTCACAATGAGTGAAGAGCAAGGAGACAACAGCAACAAACTCTTTATGGAAGCTATGATGGCTCGGTTGGAGCAACTGATGAAGCACACAAGCAGAAGAACTACATCAGCGAATTGATCAACTACAAGGAGAGCCTAATCCAAGGGGAATTCAAGATAGAAATACCAATGGAGTTCGTGTTCAGCAGAGACAGCCTAGAAATGACGTTGGTGATGATACCTCTTCTCAAGGCAGTCCAAGACGTGGAAGAAGAGCAAGGGAACATGTTGATGATGACATGAGAGGCATGAAGCTAAAATTTCCTTCTTTTATGGCAAAAAAGATCCAGACGCTTACCTGGAATGGGAAAAGAAGATCAAGATAATCTATGAGTGTCAAAAGTATTCAGACCTCAATATGGTGAAGCTACCTGCTACAGAGTTTTATGGCTATGCTATAAACTGGTGGGATCAGATTACAACAAGCCACAAACGCAATAGAGAGCCGCCAGTTGATACTTGTGATGAGTTGAAAGAATTCATGAGGAAACGCTTTGTTCCTAGTCACTATCACAGAGAGCTACACAAGAAACTTAGGCACTAGACTCAAGGAAACAGTAGTGTAGAAGATTATTTTCAAGAAATCGAATCTCCGATGATCAAAGCTGATATTGAAGAAGATGAAGAAGCAACCATACCTAGGTTTTTGAGTGGGTTAAACCGAATAGTTCAAGATAGAGTGGAGATGCAAAGCTATGCTGACCTAGAGGAGATATACCACAAAGCCATTCTGGTCAAACACCAGCTCAAGAGGAGAGGATCTCGATCAACTTTTGGAGTTGGTTCATCTACAGTTAGACCAAGCTTTGCCAAAGAAGAAAAACCAAGTACTGAGCATGTGGTGTCTTCTAAATCATTCTCTATTAAACCAGACTTCAAGGTCGAAACCGAAACATCAACTACTAGAGCTCGTGAGATAGTCTACTTCAAGTGTCAAGGAAGAGGACACATTGCTAGTGAATATCTAAAAAAGAAAGTTCTGATTCTCTTAAACAATGGTGAGTATGAATCGGCAGATGAAAAAGAGATCTCAGATTTATTGGAAGAGCAAGAGGAGTATGCTGCTACAGGAGATCTTTTGATGATGAAAAAGATACTAAACATGCAAGCTAAGGTAGAGGAGGAAGCACAAAGACAGAACCTGTTTCACACAAGATATCATGTGCAAGGCAAGATGTGCAATCTCATCATCAATGGAGGAAGCTGCACCAAAGTAGCAAGTGAATACATGGTTAATAAGCTTGGCTTGACCGTGAAGAATCATCCCAAGCCATACAATCTGCATTGGCTCAATGATAAAGGTGAAATGCGAGTGAACAGCCAAGTAACGGTTTCTCTAACCCTTGAAAAATATGAGGACGAAATTCTGTGTGATTTTCTACCTATGGAGGCCAGTCACATTCTATTGGGAAGGCCATGGCAGTATGATAGACAAGTGACTCATGATGGCTCTACCAACATGTATTCTTTTGAGTTCAAAGGCAGGAAGCACACTCTTGTTCCAATGACACCTTTCGAGATTTATCAAGATCAAAAGAAGAAAGGAAAACAGGCTAAAAACAACACCTACAAGCAATCAAACTTCTATGCCAAATCTGTG